>NC_056602.1:22665016-22974183 GCF_018340385.1 Cyprinus carpio | reverse complement strand
TACATATACTTGAGAAGCAAAAGGACATCAGATATTGAATCTTATCTGAAAAATATATCAAAATTAAGTGAGTTTATGGATAAAACAAAAAAATACCAATGGGGTAAGAAAAATAAACTTAATTCAAAGGAAGATATTTTTTTTCTTGTCTTTTATGAAAATGTTTTTCAGAAAACAAAACCTTACCATTGTGTATGTCATGCTGCTTCTCAAGTAAATTAAGTATCTTGATTTAAGAAAGTTTAGATATTTGTACTAGGAAAACGAGGCAAAACAATGCAGTGGTTGAGGTTATTTTTACCTCAAAATAAATATGTGAAAATTTGGAGAACAAAAAAACGCTGTGGAAGTTAGTGTTTTTATTGTATAAGTGTTTAAATGTAAAAACCTCGTACAAAATGCACTAGTTAAATAACACACAAGTAGAGTTGCTTACAATTGAGACACTACACACTAAAAAAGTTTGTGGACCCGTTGATTACTTAAAATGTACAGTACATACCTTCACCGATGTACTGCATCATTAAAATCAACTGGGTGAGAGTGTATTACCAAATCCAAGAGGCAAACTTTCTCTACCACAGACTCTGACCACCCTCTATGACTAAGTTATGCCCCGTCATGTAGTCAGAGGCGTCAGATGCCAAGTATACCACTGCAGCTTGGAGGTCTGTCACTTGAGCCAGTCGTCCGGCTGGGATATCTGACAGCCATCGCTGAACTAGAGGCTCCAGACTCTCTGAATGGATGAGAGGGGTGTCAACAATACCACTGTAGAGAAAGAGAGGGAGACCGACAGAGACAGATCAGATGTGAGAGGCAGAGAGACAGTGGTGTTTCAGTTATAGCAGTCACAGTGACATAAAATGAAGTTGGCTATCCTTTAAGGACCTCAGTACTGAGCAGAACAGCTCTGATGGTGTTTACACTGGTTCAGTGTCCTTTAATGGATGGATAGTGTGATTGACACACTCCAAACTGACCTTCAGATGTCTTAAAGTCAACATGAAATCAAATCTGACCCTATTTACTTTCTTAAAACCTGGTTCCTGGTATTATTGTGCAGTTTTGTTTTCATGATCTTTCATAAAATCAAATCTATTTGCACCACCTCTAAAAAATTTTTTTTTTAATCTATTTGCACCACCTCTAAAAATTATATATATATATAAAATACGGTATCTATTTATATATTTATATCTATTCTATAGTTATATTCACTTCTATTTGCACCACCTCTAAAAAATTTTTTTTTTAATTATGGTCTATATAATAAAAACGGTTCTTTTGTAATTTTTATTAGTATCAGATTTGTATATTAGTATTTAAGCTTTATTACTGTTTTTTAGACTGTTGAATTAAGTGATGCTAAGAGATTTTAGGTTTTTCATCTTTGGAATATATCTTTTTTTTTAATTGTAATAATATTTCACTATATTACAGTATTTTGGTAAAATGCAGCATGTTCCAATATATTTATTTTTTTTAAAAATTATAGACAGGCATGAATTGACTCAACATTAATTTTGTTTTTAAAAAATATAGTACGAATTAAAAAAGTGTGAGGGGGGGTAACTTTTTGAGGGTGAGCTTCCTTCGCCATGCACTTCATGGTCCCCATCATGGTAGAGACTCAGAAAAATGTCCCAATAATAAGGCCACAATCATATTCAGGTCTGGCTCCATTTGGTAAAGACTGCACACAATACAATCGATTTCTAAAGGATAAAATCAATTCTTTTTCAAATGAATTGGGCTGCTGTTGCGATTGCCCTTTCATGATGACTGTAATATATAATAAGTATATTTCTTGTGTTAAAGGCAGCACTAAAAGAGCTGCATGTGGTAAACTGTATCA
This sequence comes from Cyprinus carpio, assembly GCF_018340385.1. Lineage (NCBI taxonomy): Eukaryota > Metazoa > Chordata > Actinopteri > Cypriniformes > Cyprinidae > Cyprinus > Cyprinus carpio. The sequence goes on along the minus strand of NC_056602.1, from coordinate 22,972,325 downwards.
CCAATGGTCCACATCAACTGTGATTTTGAAATTATGTTCAGTGGCGCTTTAGTGCCTAACTAAAGGAAATGCACTCCAAATTGGAGCAAATGTACTTCACACCGGGCGGCCACATGGGAAATACAGCCTGCCTGTTCACACACTCACTGACAGCCCAAATCCCCAACAGCCTTCCGCGCCATTTACGAATAGATTCCATTCGACTTGACACCAAATCCGACACCGCAGCTAAATTAGAGCCGCTGAAGTAGCATGTGAAACCTTTGGTTAACATATTTAAATCTCAATTATATTTCTCTTCAGCGCTTTATCTGGGAACCCGTCCTGGCAATCAAAGGCTTACTGTTTTCCCTCAGCCAATTTTGCAGATAATGCGGCTTATCACTGTCGCGGCTAAAGTTGCCAATGAAATCAGGCGGCAGTCAACCTCACACACGCTAATTGTGGTCCCCCCTGCCCGAATGCATATTTACCAACCGTCACTTCACAGAAATCAGGGGCCCATTGAGAGACCTTGTGTTTGAGGGAGGGGTGGGGGTTCGACGTAGAGAAAAGAATTGCTTCCTCGCAAATTAAAATTAGAAAACAAGCTGCCGCTATATAGAAATGAATAAAGAGCACATGTGCGCGTGTTGCAGATTTGCTGTGGGAAGCATGGGGGCTTGGGGATGCTCGGCTTCAAGCGACACGCGCACGCTTCCTCTTGCTCTTTTCTTCCTTTCCTCAGAAGAACTGCGCTGACAAATAGATACAAACAAGGCTGCCATTGTTTTGCTGACACTTCTGCTGAAGAGGCTAATTTGAATCCCTAATTGAATATAACAATTAAAGAAATTGTTTGTTCTACTCATCCCTCTAGACATCATCCAATTAAGTGGGATTGCATTGTTTCACACTGTAATTTAGTAACTGAGTCTCAATTGTGTGGCCCATTGTGGAAAATAATGCATTTTGACCCTGTCAAAACAAATTAAGTTTCCACTTAAATATCAAAACAGTCCTCTCTGCTTAATTGGTGCAATGCACATATGAAGAGAGAAAGGCCTTCTTTTTTTTTTTTTGGCATTGATTCATGTGTTACATTCGAAAACATAATACTGGGAAGAACCAGAGCATGTGACTCTGCTTAAGATTGCACCAAGTGAGAAAAAAATCATGTTAGTAGCAATGAAAATGTATTCCAATTAAATTTTGACTTATCCCACACAGCACAGTCTGTGGTCTGTCACACTTACGGGGAGATGCAATTGACTCGAACGCCTCGGTCGATCCACTCTGTGCCCAAGGTTTGTGTGAGCTTTACCACTCCAGCTTTGGATGTGTTATAGGACAGTTGCTTCTGCGGATGTGGCACTATTGAGAAGGAAACAGGACATTTAAAACTTATTAAGAACATTTTATCATTAATTTCATGTCATTTTAAGAGTGAAATCCCATTAAATTATTTGATAAAATAGTCAAATTTCCTATACTGGACAATTGTGATGGTCCTAACCCTAAGTCCAGAGGTATTTTTCCCATTGATTTTCTCCACAGGGATTAAAAAAAACAAACAAAAAAAAACACATTTTTAATAAAGAGTTCTGGTTTGTGTTGTCATCAGAAATCCATTGGAGAAAATGAATTGGATTTTTACACCAAAACCTTGCTGTTACACCCTACTGAAGCAGAAGGATGTGGTGGGATATATCGAACAGACTATCCTTTATTGAATACACTCTTAAAAATAAAGGTTCTTTATTAGTATCTACGGTTCCATGAAGAACCTTTAACATCCATGAAAGGTTCTTTATAGTGGAAAAGCGTTCTTTAAATTATCAAAATGTTCTTTATACAAATAAAATTAAAAAAAAATTTAATCTTAAGAACTATTCACTGAAAGGTTCTCTGGGGAGCCCAAAATGGTCAACTATGTCATCACTGCAAAAGCCACCTTTTGGAGGTTTTATTTTTAATAGTGTAGAAGAAGAGTGAGAATGAGCCTGAAGTCTTTAGTTTATGTCATAGGAGAAAATCCTGATTTACTTTATTCTATCAAATCACCTCCAGGTTGCTTTACAGGTATATGACATTTTTATTCTAGATTCATTTTATTGGACAAAACATTTGTATACACCTCTGTGTGCAAGATGCGCCATCAATATTTTTTTGCATTTTCCCTGAAGAAAATGCTATGCATCTGCAATGAGTACAACATGTTAGAACCAGCTTTAAAGTAATTGCTGTAAGTGTTACATCAATAAATTAATATGAATTAAACCAACTTTTAAACACATATCAAAATCCATTTTATACTCTATAATGACCTAATTAAACCAACTTTTCAACTTTTAAACACACATTAAAATCCATTTTATACTCTATAATGACCTAAACATGTGATTAATACAAGGCCCGATTACTTCATTCCCCTCATAACTCAGCAAGAGGGTCTTGAACTCCAATGTGACATGAAAACACTTTCATTAGCTTTTGGGACCCCGCAGATGAAGCGATGTAAAATTAATTACTTGGGATGTTCGATGTGCATCATCTTCAGGAACAAAGGCAAAACGCCATTTGTTTGCCTTGACCATCACAGATGCTCGACGCTGCATGCAATGCAGGGAAAAAGGGGCTGGCTTGATTAATCATCATGAGGGAGGCTCCAAGTTACATGCAACTTTAGTAGTTAACCTCATCACCCGGTGATCTCACTGCCAAATTGCCGTGGTTGGGAGCGAGATGATAAATACGGCCCAGCTGTGTGAAGGCAGCGGCCGGTCCTGTGGAGAAGGGTTCGCGCTCTCCGGCCCCTCGTTTGTTTTAAAGGAGAAATGCCTACTGGACAACTGTCAGGTTGTGCTGGGCCTGGTTTTCGAGGGAAGCTGCTGTTATTCAAAAAAGAGGCCGTTCCTTGCCTGCAAATAAGCTCTATGCCTCGAGGTCCTTCTTATCGGAACACAAAAAGGCCAACATGTATTAATCCTAGCAGAAAATGTGGCAAGAGAACAGTCCTTTTTACTCTATGCCTCAAAGCAGCATTGATGTTTTAAAGAGTATTGTAGTTGTAAAGAGCAGTCGGCTGGAGAGGATAAAAAGGAAAGTGAAACATATCTTAAATCACATTTAAAATCCATCCAGATTTTCATTTCACATTTTAAGAGCAAGGAAACAAGGCTCCTCTCTGATCTGTAAATTTCAGAGATGTTGCAGGTCAAAGTGATGTCATCAGAGCCTGATTTTTTCATCCAAGGCCCATGAGGGTTAAATGGACAGTTTACCCGCCAAAAAAGGCTATTCTGTCATCATTTAGTCACCATCATGTTGGGCCAAACCCATATGACTTTATTTATACCGTATGTGGTATACAAAAAGAGATGTTTTGTGGAATGCTGTCATTTTCAATAAATATGCAGCATTAATATTCTTCTTATCTTTTCTATTTGTGCTCCACAGAGAAAAGAAGCTCAAATTAGTTTGAAATCACACGTAGGGGAGGGCGATATAATGGTGGACATAGTTAACTGGGAGAAATTTGTCAACCATTAGAGATTATAGACTATCGTCTCTATTGTGGTTACATGATCTCATGACACTGCTGTGCTATGTGGTCATGAAAACATATTGTTTACATGTGTTTTTAAGCATTGTGGTTTAAAAACAAGTGATTTTAAGATGTTGAAATGAAATCAGTAGCATCAGTCTTAGAGCGCTGTCAAAGAGGTGTTCAGAGCGTGGGAAATATTTTTCCTGCTTTATAGGCCTTAAACGGTTAAATACACACACTTGTACTTTGCAAATATCTTTGTAAACATAGTAATTTAGTTCTTAAATGAAAGCAAACAGCTGAGAAAGAAAACACGTGTAACAGTAGATTGGATCCAGGTAGCTCTTAAAGTGACAGCAGTCTCATATTCCTGCTGTCTGTCATTCATGTTAATCAAACAACAAAAGAGAGAAAATCCCTCACATTTTGTGACTTTTATAAGAAGAAATATATATTTAATTTACACAGTGAAGTATATACAGTTTTTTACACATTTGATTACTTTATACGATGTATGTAGCATGTCTTATTTATTTGTTCTACTGTAGTTTTTTGTCCTATTGCTTGTAATTAGTTTCTTATTCTTATTTTTTTTATTTATTTTTTGTTTTTTTTATTGTGTTTTTTTTCAGCTTTTTTGTTTTTGTTGTTTGTTGTTTTTGTTTTTTTCAATTTAGGCTAGTATTAGTTTTTTGTGATATTGACACTGGCGACAAGAATTCTGAAAATTATATGGAATCAAAAGTTTTGATATCACAAAGACCTTATTTAAAGCAAAAATAACTATATTGTGATATATATCGTTACCGTGAAATAAAATTACTCATATAGTGATAGAAAATGTTGGTGATATAGCCTACCCATAGACACATGAATGCGTAACTGATGACAGAATTTGTATTTTTGGGTCAACTAGCCCTTTCACAGCCAGTCTGTTCAGGTATCACTTCATGTGTAAATGCATAATGCCATCTATCTTCCATTTTAGGTTATATCCACGGGCTGTAAAGCAGGAAACTACAAACCCACACAAATAATTAGAATTTTACCAAAATGCATTTAAAAAATGCCCATCCACGTCGGAGGAAATGCAGAAGAGGAAAAGAGAGGGGAAAACACAACGCTATTCACCAGATGGACAGAGGCAGTGTCACTGTGCATTTTAATTGGACTTTAAAGATGTATTCCCCAACTTAGCTACAACAGCCCCCATCTGATTACACATTATGACAATATTATAACAGATGTCCAGACCAATAAAAAAATTCCTGAAGGACTTTATATAATGTGAGTAATTGATCACTTTTTTCCCCTTGCCCTCTACTCCCCCTTCGTTTTCTCTTTGTCTCTCTCTCTCTCCACTTACTGTAGCAGCATGCTTCTGTGTTACAGATTGCACCTACAATTGGGACTAGTGTCCATATGGTACACAAGTTCATTGGCTACTTGACTACACTGTTGATGGAGTGCTGCTGTTGCACAGCAAGGGACCTGTTGTAGGAATTGTGCTACACTACATAGCAAGTAATGTTCCTTTATAGCGTGCTGCATAAAAACACTGTTTTTTTAACCATAGTTCAAGACGGAGCACCCAGGACCGGTTGCATACCAGGAAGTCCCTTTACACAAGACTGAACCACAAGTTGCAATTTACAACATTACAGTTTTCATGTTTATAATGATGCAAAAACAGGCTTGTGAGGGGCAATACGGTTAAATGGCTCTAGTTAAACAAACAATAAAAGGTTCATTGAATTTTAGATGGTTGCGCACACACACATAGACACTATATTAGATCTGTTAAGATGTGTTTAGCATTTTACAATTTAGAAGCTTTCAGTATTTCTAGTGAGTTAAAAGCTATGTGGAGCAGCCTGCGTACAAAACTAAAGATAATTCTATGAAGAGTGTTTTTAATTTCTGTATTTATATTAATTTTGATGTAGTATAAAGTTAAAAATGTTAGGGTGCTACAACAGTGAAATCATAATGATAAAACAGCCTAATTAAAAGAATTTAATTACTTAGTAGTTTGACATAACTTTTATCATTATGTCTTGGGGAAAAAGATATATTATTGCTTTATTAAATATATATTTCAATGCAATTTTCTCTCCCTCTCTCTCTCTCTCTCTCTATATATATATATTTATATATACATTTTAATATTGTTATTTATTTATATTTTTAATGATAATGTGCAGAAATTCAAATGTACATTTTTACAATGATTAAGAAAAATGTTATTACAATTTACTTGATGCTACCACATTTTTTAAACTGAAACTTTACTTTGATATTTTTCAAAACCATATGAACCCACATGACACTTCTAAGATTTTGGCACGTTTTAGCCTAGATTTTGTGTATTTATCATTGACACGTGTGTACGTATCTATACCCTATAAAAAAAATAAAAAAAAAACAGTCAAGTTTTCTTTCTTCTTCTCTATTTTACTTGTTTGATATTCTCTTTCCAAAACCCCACCCTCACGTTTGATGAGAGTATTAAATTCAGAGGGAAGAGACAGTGTAATATCTCAGCTTATGGCGGCATAAAAATCATCACTCACCTATTAAACTGGCCATGGAAGCTGTGTTGATTATCTTGCCGTATCCTTGCTTCAGCATGACATGACCGGCCGCCTGAGGCGGTAATTTGAGGGAGAGAAGAGACAAATGTGCTTTCAGAGGAACGTCACAGTATTGACACCTTCACTAATCAGACTTCCACGTCTACAGTCTACAGGGAGAGGAATAACAATCCCTGCATGAGCAGAGAGACAAAAAGTGTCAAAAACTCCCGGCGTTCATTTTAATGCGTGTGAGGCATCTCCATCACCTCTCGGTTTTGTGTAAAACAGCTTACTCTGATTTATTTGGTGCCTGGCAGGATTTAATGTCTTCTAATGCTGTAGGTATGAAATCACTTTCCTTCACACCTCTCTTTTCCCCTATCAGAGCTTTTATTCCGTCTCCTGGGAAATGTCAGAAACTAATAGAAAAGTTGTTGCGAATATACAAAAGCAATTAGAATCTGCAAAAGTTTGGGCAAATACAAGTAATAGCAACCCACATGAAAAGAATGTTAAAGGTGCTCTTTTACATACAACAAAAATGCATGGTGATTAATGGCTGTTAGGTTCAGTTGCAATTTTGCTTGGTTCATTGTATGTTAGGTGGGGATTTGAACCTGGGTTCAGGCTCTTATCTGGCGACAACATGATGCTGACTGACTGTGGGACTTTTTTCAGGAATGCCTAGACTAAATGGTTTATCTCAGCTGGAATTAATGACAAACTAAATATATAAATAAAGTGGTACCTGGCAACACATGAAAGTCCCTCTGAGGTTAACGTTAAAGGTTTGGTCCCATTCTTCTAGACTAGTGTCCTCACTAGCAGAGTTCTTGTTGATGCCAGCATTGTTACAAGCGATGTGAATTGTGCCCCATTTTGAAACAATTTCATCAATCATCTTCTGAACGTCCTCTGGTTTGCTAATGTCCGCGGACACAGCCATGCTGCAAATGCCTGGAACGACATGGATACATAAGAAAAAACAGACAGACAAATACCACTTTATTATATTAAGATGTAAATGTGGGGTTTGTCCCAGCTTTAAACACTTCCTCAATCATATAAATCAAAGGAGAAACAAGATTATTTTTTCTGACCCCATTAGCAGATATTCGTTCTTGGTTTAAGCAAAAACACAATGTTGATCTTTTTTCCAGAAACTAGACTTTATATTTTAAGCCATTTTCCTTCTCAAGTAACTTTATCTTGAAGCATTTTGATATTTGTACAAGAAAATAAAAAAATACTAAGTAAGTAATATATATATTTTTTGCAGTGCATTATTTTGAAACAAAAGATGTGGAAAAAACAGCTTTGAAACAGGGTCATTCAGTTTGGATCTATGATACTAGTGCACCATCTGCTGGTTAAATCAAGTAGTGTAAACATTATAAATATAATTGTAAATATAAATATAATAGCCAATAAAACTTTGTGAAACTATTGCACTATTTATCAAATCCAGTATGCCTGTAGGACCCTTAAAATCTGTTATTTTAGCATTATATTCATATATACTAATATAGTATTTATTAATATTTTGATTAAATATATTTTATTTTAATATTTTTTTAATTTAATTTTATTTTCATATAATATTAAATTATATTTATTTATATTTTTATTTTTTATTTTAGTTTTAGTCATTTTAGCATTTTAACATAGTTGACATTTCTAATTTTTGAGTTGTTTAACTTTAAGTTTTTAATCTAATATTTATTTTCTTACTTTATTTAAAATCCCGAAAACCATTTTTAATAGTTTTAGTTGGAGTTTTAATTTTAGTGACAACACTGCCTGAAGTACAAGAACATGAATTACCACTTACCTTTTAAAGCCAGTTCATGGGCCACAATCTCTGCCTTTCCTTTGTCCATGTCTATGATGGCCACTTTGGCTCCAGCCTCACCAAGAGCATGTGCGAAGGCCCTGCCGATGCCCTGACCAGCCCCGGTCACGTAGGCCACTTTTCCATCCAAACGTAACCTGTCCAGCACTTGCTTCCCTTGAACTCCTCGGAAAACCTCATCATAGGTCACTGTGCTCTGTGAAGCATAGATCATCATCAGTGATCTGATCAACAGCTGTACTGAAGCTTTATATAAGACATGTTAATTAGCATAAATGTGCATTTGAACACACACTTAAGCAATAATTCTTGATCAATATTTGATACAAATATATGAAGTATACTATACCTTCAGCTGTGTGTTTGCCTGAGGTGTGTAGGGCACTCTTCGTATTATAGTGAGGCCATCTCTCAGAGGAATAATGACCTATAAACAGGGATCACACAACTCAAATTCAGTCCTAGAATTTTAGTCTGGGTTGCCTAACTGTTGATTGCAGAACATTATAAATAGTTTTATAAAATGAATAAAAGCTCAGGTTTGAGAGGAAAAACATGCACACCTGCTCTACTCGAGGATCATTTGTGACAAACTGATTAAAATCTTGCAAGGCTTTTCCGAAATCATCTGCTGAGTCCTTGAGGTAAACTCTCCCTTTAAACAGGGTGTTGTCTACACATATAACACCATCTATCCGCAGCAGGTTATGGTCCAGGAGGAACTTGTAATAGTTGATGTAGTTATGTTTGTCTGCGTCAATGAAAACCATGTCGAACTGCTCTCCCATGGAAGCTAATTCCTGCAACATAGTACACTTTTAAAGCTTTTTTTTTCTTTACATAATAATCACATAATCAAAATTCCTTTCTAGACAGGACACATTTAACAGCTCAAATGTCTGTAGAGATGTAGGTGGGACTTTTTTCCCCCACCTTCAGGGTATCCATAGCAGGTCCTGTCCTTACAGTTATCTTTTTACCATGGGGAGACTTGACAAATATAGGTTGTGCGAAGTCTTTCAGATAAGGCTCGAGCTCACAGGCAATAAGTTGGCCATTCTCTGGTAAGGCCTCCGCCATTGACAAGGCCCCATATCCTGTAAACATTCCTATTTCTAAGACCCTCTTCGCTTTGCTCATATGGACCAGCATCTTTAACACCTGACCTAAAGAATGAAAATAATCAGTCTTAGTCTTAAAGAACAGTTTGCACATATTAAAGTGTTAATTTTTTCAGTTATTTTTTTTTAGAATAGTTAGTATATATATGTTTTTTTTTTGTTGTAAATTGTCTTTATATTTTTTTTTAAGATTAAAGATTTGTATTTTAAAGATGTATAGTCTTAGTCAAGTAACATTTCTACCTGTCCAGTGATGCATGTAACAGGAAGCCTGAATAAGGTTTTTCCATCCTCATGTACCTTATTCCAGTCATGAGAAATTGATTTTTCAGAAAACAAATAAACAGATTTATGATGTGTATACTACATACATATAAAAGTTTACAATAACATAGAATTGCATGTGACTAGCAGCCAAAATAATCTTACACTGCACAAACACTTCCAGGATAAACACAGTGTAACCACAAACACTCCCTAAACAAAGGTATATCATTCACAAACCTAATCATCTGTAACCCACATGGAGTTTCAGGTGAATAGTTACCTGTACAACTCAGCCAATGGTTCACTCTCCTGGCTGCTCATTTGTTCAAGGTAACCATCCAATCCACAAGCGATGTCCAGGGCCTTCTGAAGATTATCACGCAGCTCAGTGGGAACATTTGCATTATTCTCTGCGATCTCTTTAGCCTTCAGCAGGTACTGAACGACAAACTCCACAGGAGTGTCTGAAACTAATATTCAAAAGAAGAGTTAGTAAATTAGTAGTATGTGAAGGCAGGCCTTCATAGAGGTACACATATGCAATACAGCTACAAAACTTATTACTGATGTACTAATTGGTTTATTTTTAATCCTAACATATTGTGCGTCATCATGTTACTTGCAACCATTACAAGACACAAAACAAAAAAACAACAACAATGGGTGCAGTTTGTTGCTTATCGAAGCAACATAGTGGTTCCCAGCCTTTTTTGGCAGGTGACCATAAAAACATTTAATTTAATGTGGCATTTCTTTTCCCACCCCACGAGCCCCTTGCACTTCGGTTATGAACCGCTAGGGGTCCACGAAACACGAGGTGAGGAAACATCCACTAACTTGCTGCGTTGTTTATAAACTATAATAGAATAATTTTGCAAACAACTGGTTTCTTCTCTTTTTTCATTAACAATAATCACTATTAATCTAACTGAACATTAGTATATTTGTTGCTGTTTTTTAAAGCAATAGCCCAAAGCTTTTATAAAATTTAGATGTGCTTCAGTAGGCTATTACAGAAACTCAATATAATAATTTAAAAAATAAAGTTAGGTGTCGCTGTAACAGTGTAATTATTAATTTAAGTACTTAGTAATATTAATTAATTACATGTACTTGCGGGATAGGGGGTTAGGATAAGAGTTTGGCTTAGGGTTACTTGCATGCAATTATGAATAATGAATTGTTATTATAATAGTAAGTAGGCTACATGTTACGTGTAACAAGGACACCTTAAAATAAAGTGTTACCTAAAAGTATATTTCCTAAATGAATTCTGATACATGAAATAGCCTACATGGGATGTTTCTGCAATAGGTCTACAGCTCAGACTCCTCTGAGCAAGATCATAAAATTTAGCCGGCAAAACCTGTCCAAAAATGAATAGATTTGACAAACAAGTAGGCCTAACATTAAAATGAATATTTCTGTATTTTTTCAGAACTACAGAAGATCCCCACAAAATCGCTCCAACACCTTGCCTTCAATTCAACGACTTGCTGCACGACCAGTCAGTGTTGATGTTGCGCTGTCAACTTGATACTGTAACCGAGTTACTAACCCTGACTGGAATTGCTCTCGTGGCGTTTAAAGTTATTTTTGGCAGTGTGTACATTCTAAGTAAGAGCTGTAAGACTTTGTAGCCTATCGAACATGCTTTAGATCTGGTACAAAAAAACAGAACTGACGTTATTTCAGAAAATGTGCAGTTTAACTTGTCATTTAGCGAGCTGTAAAAAGTTTGAGAATACAAACTGACGCACGTAAACATTCCTACCTTTTGCTGCCTGCATTGCGAGTCTTCGTAGCCGCAATTGGGAGGGTTGTGTTGGCCGTGTTCCCCGTTGCACAAGCCCAGTTAGTCCACCTTACAAGCATAAAGTTTAAACGTTATGCAAATGATCACGTGACAAACTTACACAAGGTAACGAATTCGAATCGCAGTCAGTGCACCTCTCCGTTTCAGTGTGTGCAGCTTTCTCACGTGTGCGTGCGCAGACTACGTAACGTTACAGTAACTGCGCCCCCACCCCCCGGGAAGAGAAAAAAAAAGAACATGCGAGTGATTCTAAAGTTCCAAAGTATGTTGGATAGATATGCAAAGATAAAGTGTAAACAATTTTTTGCAATATGCTTATCCCCCCCCCCAGGTAACCAAAAAAATGTGGTTGATAATTAAAAAAAAAAAAAAGGAATCATCAAAGTGACTTTAAACTGGACTTTCCATGGGGTATGCAAAGTTCAAAAGTCAAAATATTTTTTAATGTAACTGACTAAAACTCCACAAGATCTCATTCCATCACACATCTACTCCTCAAAATCATAACATTTCCTGACAGCATTATTACAAATTATATCCACTTAAAATAAAAATAAAAAATGCTAGGCTTCTTGAGTAGCCCTAATTCTAAAAATCATACTTCGTAATTTTACATTTTCGAATATGTAGCAAAGGTCTAAACTAATTTTGCTTGTGTACACGTGATTTCTTATCAAACAATCAAACCTGTTAAACCAGCTTCTCTTTATACACCAATGACTTCAGTGGTCTTTTCCTTATCTTATTTTGTTATTGTTTTTATTTGTATTAGATTAATTTATGTGTATCTATTAATAATCACTTATTTGTGTGTTTAAGAGAACTTCAATAACTGAGATATATATATATATATATTGTATCTAATATATATATATATATATATATATATATACTGAGATATATATATATATATAAAAAGGATGGGTAAACCTTATGATCGTTATCAATGAAAATACACAATAGCTTAAACACTGTACACTCTAAATATTATCTCTGGGTCTATCATCAAATAAAAGTCATCGCCCTCTTTAAACAGTGATACTGACACAGGCTAGTGCTCTCGGAATGGAGCACATTCTGACATTCTGCATAAGTAGGTACAGTGCACTCTGATGCTCTGTTTAAGAAAAATAAATAAATAAAATTGACTTCATAATCGTGGACAGGTTCATTTACATAACAGCACCTGTCCATCATTTAGCTCTCATATAACGTCAAGTAGCTAATATTTCATAACCCACCTGCCTCGAGGCGTTTTGCGCACACGTGATCGTCACATCTAACTGTTCCTATAGCGAACTTGAGTTGTGTAAGTTGAAAAAAGTTTGAAGAGGGAGAACCTTTCATAAGTTTTCCGCGCAAGCTCCTCCCAGATTCCTGCTGATGCGCCTCATGTCATGGCATTATTTATTGACGCTTCACATATGGAGAGAGCTGAAGAAACTGTAACAGTTACTACAGCTGAAATTCGCCAGCCGTCTCTGGAGAACTCGACGATGGAAAACCTCAACAGACAGAAGGAAACCGTATTCAGCCTGGTGCAGGTGAAGGGGACGTGGAAACGCAAAGCAGGGCAAAATGTCAAGCAAGGAATAAAAGGACGAGTGTCAGCTGCCAAAATGTGCGTATAAATCAATAAGTACAGCGAACATTTTTTAGAAAACTTGCCATTAATTTATTTTAAAAAATATGTTGTCAAGTTTGTTTTATATGGAAATAATGAAATGAACTGGTTTTATTAAAGTCAGGCTGAATCAAGTTCAAGTTCAAGGTCACATCAATTTCATATAACTCATACTGTCCCGAGAAACAGCACCCATCTGTAATCAGTTTTTTTTGACCCAATTAGAAACATCACATGGATTTGCAGGTCTTAATGATGTGTTTTTATCTCATGTATAATGTATTGAAATTAAACATATGTATATATTTAAAACAAATATATTTAATTTGGATGTATTAATTGATCAATATTTGAGCAAAAATGTTAAAGAATTTTAATTTCAATTATTTTTGGCATTTCATAGCTTTTTATGTGCCGAAATTTATGACAACTCCTGTATCATTTTTCTATTAGTAAATGGACATAATCGTCTACAATTTTAGTTCATACGTTTCTTGAGACTAAGTCTCCAGTAAGACAGGAGTCGTCAAATATGAGCTCACTTTACATATCCAATACAATCATCCGCTTATGCAAAGCCGGTTGTATCAGTATTACAAGAAAGTGCTATAGTAGTTTGTGTTGCTATACATCCATGGGGCCTTTTACACCTAAATATTAGGAAAAAATATAATAAACTATTAGAAAATAAAACATATTTTCAGCCAAACTGCTTAAATTAACTTACAGTAGTAAATACTGTAGATCTTATTAGTTTAAAGTTTTAGAAAATATAAAATATTTTCAGCCAAATTGCTTAAATTAACTTCGTAAATATAAATTTTATTAGTTTGAAAACAGAAATATTGTGGTCAGGAAGCACCACTTATATTTTTTTGTAATATATAATCTGACATATTTATTTTTTTATCAAAAACAAGCTACAAAATGAGTCATGAGCTTTATATGTTGCAGTTACGAAAGCAGCTCCTCTAGTGGCACCACCTGGACAGTGGTCACCCCCATCACCTTCACATATACAGTTACTCAGACCAAAAACCTTCTTGACCCCAGCAATGACACTCTGCTTTTGGGGCACATCAAAGACACTGAGCAGCTTGAGGCCGTACGGTCCAGCACCAAGCCCTTAAAACGTTTCATAGTCATGGATGAGGTAGTATACAATCTCTATGGTTCTCAGGTCACCGACTACCTCAAAGCCAGACATGTCCTGTACCGGATCCTGCCCCTGCCCACGACGGAGGAGAACAAGTCCATGGAAATGGTGCTGAAGATCCTGGAGGAAGTCCACCAGTTTGGCATCGATCGGCGCACCGAGCCCATCATAGCCATCGGAGGTGGGGTCTGCCTAGATATCGTGGGTCTCGCAGCGTCCCTCTACAGAAGGCGCACTCCATACATTCGCGTTCCCACTACTCTTTTGTCATACATCGATGCTAGCGTCGGAGCAAAGACGGGCGTGAATTTTGCAAATTGCAAAAATAAGCTAGGCACCTACATTGCACCTGTTGCTGCCTTCTTGGACAGGTCGTTTATACAGACAATTCCTCGCAGACACATATCTAATGGTCTTGCAGAAATGTTGAAGGTACAATTTTTTTCCATTTTTTGCAATATTTATTATTAAAAGTTTTATTATTACACCACTCTGCATTATATTTGCTGAATGAAATCCAATACTTGTTTCTTGTTAATTTTGAGGTGCTGATTCCAAAATTCCCTCTCCAAAAATCACACTTTCTCACAAAACAGGATGTGCATTACATAGCATTTTTGCTTTCAACAACTATTTGTAAGGTGGAAAAGTCTTGTATTATCCCTTAATCACTAGAAAAACTGCCACTAAAGACATAATTCTTATATTATCTCTGAACCAGGTTAGAACTGTTCGTTCAAATCTCAGTCAATTTTCACATGTATGAATAATTCTAAAGATGTTTTATATGTCTAATCCTGATTTCAAGGTTTGAATTATGGCCAGTGATGGAGGAAAATGCAAACAAGGCCTCTGATTTTTTCTGCTACATCTATGGGTGTTTTACTAAATCCAAACAGTGACAGAAAATTAAAAGTAATGTGTTTGTAATTGTGTTTTATGTTCTGACATTAAATGGAGTATTTGAATATATATTAATGATATTTTTTAACTCAGCATCTTCAAATTATGTTATATTAAGCCTTTTTTGCAATATGCAGGGTTGTGTTTTTATTATTATTTGTCTTTTTGATTTATGTTTATATTTGTGGTTTTATTGTTCTAGATGGCTCTGATGAAGCACAGAGGGCTGTTTGAACTTCTGGAAGCGCAGGGGCAGTTCCTTTTAGACTCCAAATTCCAGTCCGGTTTGGTTCCAGAAGACGACCGCATTGACCCTGCTTCTATATCTACACGTGTCGCCATAGAAACCATGTTAGAAGAACTGGCCCCAAACCTGTGGGAGGATGACCTTGACAGACTGGTCGACTTCGGTCACCTGATCAGCCCAGAACTAGAGATGGTATCATCACTTCATCAGCTGCACATTCTACTATTTCCAAAGGGCTGGGTTGGGTTAAAAATTACAGTCTTTCACTGATGATTGATCTGTTTCGCCTCAAGGCTTTTAATATTCTTTCTGTGTGCGAGAAATGTTATTTTAGGTATGCTGACTGTCTGAAAACTGATCTCAGAATTGGATGCGTCTCTCTAAGTTAAAATGCCTTTGTGTACAGTACATGCAAAATAAAGCAATAACCGCATGTGAAATACTTAAACGTCTTTTTTTCATTCTTAGAAAGTCCTACCAGCTTTACTCCACGGTGAGGCAGTAAATATCGATATGTCCTACATGGTGTATGTGGCGTGTGAGATGGGGTTGCTCACAGAGCAGGAGAAGTTCAGGATCATCTGTTGCATGCTGGGACTGGAGTTGCCGGTGTGGCATCAAGACTGCACCTTTGCTTTGGTTCAGAAATCTCTGTGTGACAGACTACAGCACTCCGGAGGGCTTGTGAGAATGCCTTTACCAACAGGCCTCGGAAGAGCAGGTAATATATTTGAATCATAAGGTTAACATGCTTAAAGGCTATAGTCTAGGTTTGATAAAGATTTGTAAATGTAAAACATTAAATACAAAAATATATATAATTGTGCATGATTAGGGTAAACTGGCTTATCAACTTTTAAAAGGGATGAAAAAGGGAGGAAGGCCATGTATTTTTGTTTTGTTGTTGTTGACGTCAAACAATGTACTGCCATTTAAACTCCAATTCGGCACAATGTTTTGGCATAACCTCCTAAGTCACACTGGTAGATGCCAGCATGGTCAGGTTATTGGATATCCCTTCATCCTCGAAAACCTTTAGGACTGAGAAAATATGACCCAGACTGCTGTAGAGGCTGAAGGATTCTTTCAAAATATTTTTTTTTTTTTACATTGTTTTAACATATTATCTGCACAAACAAATGTTGAGTTTTTATTAATTATAAGTTATAATTAGCATTAATTATTTTGTAAATTAAACACACACACACATTATAATGCAAGTATAAGCAACTCTTACAAGTACGAAATTCGTGACTTCTTGAGATATTAAAAAGAAAAGATTCCCAAAAATGATTTTTAACATATTGTGTAAAGTGTTAGTCACATGATTCAGAAAAAGTAAATATTCTTTTCATATTCCTCACTTAGAAATCTTCAACGACAATGATGAAGGCACTCTGTTCCGGGCGTACGAGAAGTGGTGCGATGAACTATGCACTGGTTCACTTCAATGAGACCTCAGCCAATGTTTACATATAGGGGAGCCTCTTAGCTTTAAGAATTTATACGCATGTTTTATTCTATGATAGATTTTGTTTCCTTTTTATTTTGTATACATTATGGGCATTTAAGTGTTTTACATTTAAAACAATTGCTTCTCATTTCTATACTTGCCATTTTTGTAAATGGCCGGGAATAGAAGAAGGCTGACTTGATATGTGAAGATTTTTCTTTAGTTGTGTTTAAGGGTTTCTTTCCCATCATTTCATATTTGATAAAGGGACATTTCGGTTAATAATGAAATCATTTATTAAAATGTAAAAAAGTCTGCCTGATGTGTTGGATGTAATACATGAATGTTTATAATAAACAATTTTTCTTTTTTTATTAGTATATTTTATGTTGTGATGGGTATGTTATGTTTTTATGTATTATGAAAACCGTCACAAATACCACAGATATGTGTGGAAAACATGACAGCATTGGTCTGGTATTCAATGTATGTTCTCTTATTTTTATGTCTTCGTAAGTCTTAAAAAACACAAGAATAATGGATATAAATACAATAATACTACTTTATTTGAATCAGATAATCTGATATAAATTTCACTCCTGTCTTCTTCAATGATTTGCTGCAAAAATAAAACTTGATCATTTTTGAGACCTTATTGACCCTATTGAATAAAATTGCAGTAGACATCTGATAACAAGTACTGTATAACATGCGGTAGAAGAGACAAGCATATAGAACAGACTAGTAAGAGAATTGTACTTTAGCTGTTCAGTAGCAAGTCATTCATCATTATAGATACCCCATATCATTGTGATAAAAAATTAGTATGTTTTTGTCAATCACGATTTTGACATGATTTTTGATACTTCTACTGATAATGTTAGTATCCTGTCCAAACTGTCCAACAGTAAGTGATAGAACAGTGAGTAATCACTAAAAACATTGCCTGAAGAATAATACCCACCATGCTGTGCAAAAGTACACACTGTTCTGATAAATCAAGCTAGTTATGTAAAAAAAAATTAATAAAAAAAAAAAAAAAAGAAAAAAGAAAATTAGGGTTGAGTCATTGCATCCATTGCCCAAATCTATTCTCTCTTCTAATCCATTCAGATTTGTTGCCCATTCTCAATGGGAAAGTGCCCAAGCAACATTCCTTGGCAACATTGCTCAAAAAGTTGCCTTGTGTATCATCACCATAAAGTGTTCATAATTCCAGCTTTCTCATGGTGGGATGAGGAACAAAGTAAAATATTTCAGCGTTATAGCTGAAGATTAGACGTCCTAAATTAGATTGCTTCAAAAATTACCAGACCTCTGTGAATGTTTCTCCTGCAGATATGTCTGTTGTTGTGTTTTTGAGGTTGCTCTTGTGTTAATCAACAGTTGTACAGTAGATGTGAATTGAATTTTGCATGCCGAGACATGTGTTGCTGGTTACTCCACCCCTGGAAAACCTACACCCCAAGAAGTTGCATTTGAATATCAAGCCAACTCCAGAAACCACACTTTAGGGGTTTTTATTCTAGCCGTTCTTCATATTGTTCTAGAGAAATCCTTCATAAATCATCAAACTGTTAAAATCAGTCAATCTTAACTAGTAAACTCCAACATGATAAATGAAAAAAATATATAATATTCTAAAATACTAGACAAGTACTATACGTAATTTTGTTCTTCATATTACACATGATCTGGATTGAAAGGAAACATTGGTACTCTTAGGTAACATATCTTTATACAAAGAAGCATCTAATCATCTAACTTTGGTTCATCAAAGTTTGTTCACAATGCTAACAGCCATTTTCATGTTCATCCATACTGCTGCTGCCGCTGCTGTTGGATGGGATGGGGGAGCCGGAGGACAGCAGGGGGTCACTGCTGCCTACTGGAGACAGGTTGTTGTCCATGAGCATGTCCTCCAGCTTGGTGGAGGCCTTGGTGGGGCTGTCGTAGACCCCCGGTTCCTCTTCTTCTGTGGGGCTGTCGTTGTAGCTGATGGTGCCGTTGTTGAGGTCCAGAGTGGTAGGACGGGACAGGTCAGGACTGGGGAGGTGTGGGTACAAATCAGACGTGCAGTCCCCCATACCAGGCTCTTGTTTGATGGCTCGAGCCACCAGGTCGGTGGAATAAAGGCTGGGTGAGGCTACAACGGTGAGTCCATGAGCGCGAGCTTGCATCTCAAGCTCCTGGACACAAACAGAAATGACAAATGCACACACTTTAGCATAACGTGGAGTAGTACATTACTAAAAAATGTATGTGTAAGTAAAAAAAAAAAAGTTGTGTGTGTAAACAGTAGGGGTATTGTGAACCAAATGCCATACGTGTCAAAATGAGGGAAATTCCCCATAATCAATTACTCGAGTGTAACTTTCGAATTTCATGCAGCTGAAGCACTGAGCATACTTCATAAGCTTTCAAAGCAATGTTACGCTTGGTGTTTCGCCATCTAATTAAAAAAGCGTTTTGTCAAAGGGCATGTCGAAACATTGTCCACAAAAACTGATTATGTGACTAGTTGAAATGAGCTTTTAACCAATCACAGTTTGTGTTGTGAGCTTTGGTTTATTATTTGGTTTACCTGAATACGAAGGAGGAGATGTCTGTTTGCATGTTCTAGTCTCTTTTGTCTGTTTTCCAGCTCTTTTGCTTTTTGCTGCTCTTTCTGGAGTTTCCTGATATAATCCACTGAAGCTTTTAGGATGGTGCCCTTATTCCACCTCATGTCTCTGAAAAAATGAGATATAGACAGTTATGCCTTATCTGTGTGCAACCACTAAATTTACACATATTGGTATAAGATTGGCTAAATATACAGCACAGTATAAATACTGCATGTAAATACATTATGTAAGTAATTGTAAACCGATGTTTATATTTTTGAGACTTACGGATCATTTGACTTGGGAATTAATGTCCCCAGCTCCTTAATTCTGTCATTTATATTAAAACGCCGCCTTCTTTCAACTGCATGGATGGAAAAGCCAATAAAGATTAGACATTATTATTATTAATATTATTAATATTGTATTACACTTAACATTTAAAAATATCCAAAAAAGTGTTCATGCAAACAAATATATAATTATCAGACTCACTGAGGTTGTGGTTGTCTTTCTTTTGTCTCTCTTTTACCAAGGCTCTGACCTCTGCTCTGAAACGCATAATTATATTAATTGAAACAACTTTCTTCATAATTACTTAACTTCAGAGTTTTAAAATCAAAGTTATAAAACTTTACAAAAAGGCAGAGTTAAAATTTTCATCGCTAGTGTGCCAGTGTATTCTAATGTATTACTGTATATTAGAACATTTTCAATTAAATGTAAAAATGTCAGTATTTAAAAACTTAAAAATTAAGTTCAAATGTGCATGTGTGTGTTCATATGGAGCATGTTTATCAATCAAGTGTCCATATTGTGTGCAATTACTGTCTTGTCTGTCTTTTAGTCTTTAGACTGTCTTTAATTAATATGTATGTAAATGTAATTTCAAATGTAAAACTTGTTGACGCATAATAGGTAATCAAATAATATGTTCTGGATATAAACGTACAGTCTCACAAATGTCCTTTTTCATGCTTAGTGCCTTCAGAGGCTGAGGAAAGGGAAACATACCTACTGGAAAGCCTTCAGGCCTTTGATAAGTGTCAAACGTGCCACATGATCCAGGCTTGTCCATTATGTGCATCATGCCAGGTGCTGGGGTAACTATTTAATACAATATATCTTTCATTGATATTGTGCATTTGGAACTGCACACAATATGGATACTTTTACTATTCCTAAGAATGGTGGGTTTTGGCATGGTAACCAAAAGTTTTCATAAACATTAATTATAGGTAAGATAATGTAATTTTACCAGATAATTCCCTTTTGACGGCCGGTAGGTTAGACGGGCAGGAGTTGTTAATGGTAACCCCAGTTGGAGGAAGAGCATGATTGTTGTACATGTCCAACAGGTTTGCAGAAACTGGAATCTGATAATTGATCAACCATAACAATGAAGATTTCAGTGCATGTGCTGACTGTTTAGGTGCTTATATGAATCTTGAACATAAACGTGCACGATACACTACAATCCTGATCATATATAAGGCCTTTTACCGTATTAGTCATTTGAAGTCCTGCATCCATGAATCCTAGAATGTCATCGTTGTAGCTTGATTCCAAACTTATGATGTCTTCAATTACATCATCCATCTGTAACAATTCAAATATTATATAAAGCAAGAGCATAATGTGTTTACATCACCTTCGTTAGTAATGAAGTCATACTCTGGCTAACAAAAAAAAAAATAATAATAATAATAATAATTAAACCAATAAGATTATTGACTTTTAAAAAAAACAATGAAAGATGGTCATATGCCACATACATGAATAATTTCTAAGAACTTCCGTGATTTTTTTCCCAGCCGGCAATTTTTACTTTCCTAGAAACCCTTACAGCACTGATGTATTCTGGATCAAAGGCTCTACTACGCCTTCATCAATCACTCAAAGACAAAAGCAGGAACTCTCAGAAGAAATAGTGAGAAACTTTTTAGTTGTGCAACTTACATAACTTGCTTTTTCAATGTCTTACAGGCCTCAGCATGCAGTTTCTTAATACTCATTTTCAGCCTTGATAGAGGGATGTATATTACCATTCAAAAGTTTGGGCAGGGTAATATTTTTAAGAAAATAAAAATTGTATTCATCAAGTGACAGTAAGGACATTTATAATTTTTTGAAAGATTTATATTTCCATTCTACTTCTAAATACTGTGTTTTTAGCCTTTTTAGCCTATTTTTTATCATGGTTTCCACAAAAATACTGAGCAGCACACAACAACAGGATAATTTGACTCTGAAGACTGGAGTAATGATGCTGAAAATGCAACTTTTCCATCACAGGAATAATTATATATATATATATATATATATATATATATATATATATATATATATATATATATATATATATATATATATATATATATATATATATATCATTTACCACTATAATTTGGTAAAATGATATTTGACAAAATCTGATTGACATAACTGGTGATGCCAGCTTTTGCATCTACCTCTTTCTCACAGTTGAGGGTGAGAAGGGCCATAGGGCTATTAGGAGCACTGGCTCCTGGTCCAGGGGGCATGCCGTGCTCTGTGGGTTGGCTGGGGCCGGGCCCTGTGCTGGCCTGTGGACTTAGCTTGGCTCCCAGTGCACTGGACAGGTAATGCTTCACCTGCTGCCTCTGGGTCTGCTGGATGTGGTACTTCGATGGGTTCTCCAGGTGGGTCTGCACCTGAGTCACAAACAGAGATGTGATACAGTCAGAAAGACACTCAGATACTTACCAATACTGTATGTTATCTGTGTATGAGATTAATTTCTTTTTAGCCGCCTATTTTATTTTTACAGAAAAGTAGCTCATATTTGGACTAAATGCATTGCATACAGTAAATAATTTTATAATAGCTCTGTGTACAAATAGGTCGCCATGATTTTGCCAAGACATGTTCCTGGATCAACATCTTTTGATGATCTCGGATCAACACTATTGTCCAAAAATACAGACTTAACCCAATCCCTACCCCTAAACCTAACCATACCCATAATTTATTCCTAAAATCAGTGTGAAATGATAGCTGATTAACAAGGGTGTAGAAGCACCTAGCCCTGACTGTAAGCCTAAAACAGATATTTCCTGAAAAGTTATATCTTTATTCTGATTGGCTCATTAGAATGTTGTTCCAGGATCAACAAGGGTGTTGATCCAGGAACATGTTGTACTTGGTGAAATCACGCTCACCGTACAAATATTGCAAGCATGCTAAAAAATGACAAAACACACAGGCTTGGCTGTGTGTCTGAGAAAGAAAATTTAAGGAAACACATTAGAAAAAACAGTCAATAACAAATTCAGTCAATTCCGCAATATGTTAAAACATAATATGACCTATGTCTGTTTTAGATCAAGTTTCGTCTCACCTGGTAGTGGCTGTACTCTAGCATCTCCAACATTTTAAACAAGATTATTTGTTAGCTTAAAAAAATATTCCCTTTGTGGATTCCAGTCGTCTCGGCCAGTTGAAGATATCAATGCCAAAGAAAAGACTGAAAATGTATTTAAGGGGCTGGGAGGGGATTGCTGTTCTCATATTGTTTTTTTTACCAAAACGATGAATTTATGCCTTTATAGCGTTCATTTGACGTCACCAGTCCATTTCCACAAAAGGCCCATTGAAACGATAGGTTACTAGTGTCTAAACTGAAACTGGCTTACGGCTAACTAACGTTTCATCTTTAGTTCCACTCATCCTGCATAAAACATTGTTTGTTCCCAGCATCCGGCATACAATCACAGCCACTGTTAGTTTAAAAACAAGACAGTTTAAGTTGGAGTTATCTCTGAAATGTTGAAGGGGGAAAGAAAGGAAAGAGAACTTTGTTGCCTGATGGGCCTTTGGTTTTAAAGGTTGAAATATCGTGCACACGTATGTAAGTGCGCACAAACAAACTCACAGATGTACAATTCATAACCGATTGAACCACTGGATTCGGACCTACAAAGGCATTTAGAAGCAGTGTGTTCTGTTTTTTGTATATAAAGAGCTGTTGGATATACAGTATGTTATGAAAACAATAATCCTCAAGCAACCACTTCTCAAAATCTTTAAGTAGCTCGTTTTCGATTCATACATCAGCACAAATACACACACACACACACACAAATCGTTGAAATGTTGTTCCAAAAATTGTTTAATTATCACTTACATAACGATTTTTTTGTGTCTTTTGCACATTTGCACAAAGCACATGCATGCATAGGGTAGATATCCAAGAGATGCAAACACAAATTAAAATTGTTTATACATGCCTATGACCTGCTCAGAATAAGCATGGGAACTGTTCGATCAATGATTAATATCTACTTCTTGGAAGTGCCTCAGGTACTTTTCATTTCATCATTTGAATCTGTTAAATCACAGAGCTGTTATTTAATGTAATATAATCTTTTCTAACCCTTCGTTTATTTACATGACATAGTATTCACAGATGTTCTGCTTTTAAATGCTATTTAAATATTTTCTGTAAAAAAAAAAAATAGAAGAGAAACAATCGCCTCTCACATTATAGCTTATCACTGATTGAACTGACTTCTGAAAAAATGGCACTGGAGGATAATTAATATTTCTGCAGCTCTATATGGAAAGTAAATTAAGTCCAAACTAAATTAAAAAACTTCCAAAAAAGGGGTGGGGGGGGGGTGTTAGAGAACACTTTTTCACATCAGTATTATGAAGACAAATCCTATTCCTTTTAAACTTTTTTTTTTTTCATTTTATTTATTTAATTTGCCCAGGCATTTTATGGACAACAACAAAAATGCAGCCCTGGACCTTTGACTTCGCTTCTTTGTTATCTAAGCACTTTCACAACCCTCCTCCCCCCTTGTAAATGTTTTTGTTTTCTTAAAAAGCTACATTATTTTTTAGAAGTCAAACAGAGGGGTAATTCAGACATCCCTGCGATGAAGACCTCACATTAGCGGCATCATCAGTCCAAGCACGTGTCCAGCTGAGACTGACCCCACTCTCTGAACTAGGACTATATACTCTTAATGCACTAAACCAGCAGCGTTAGTGATGGTCAGATTACACACATTCTGTTCAGGGGGAGACAACAAGGAATGCTGTCCTATGATATAGAACCTACTCAATGAACCTGGTTTAGAGGTGAAACTGTACCGTACCTGTAAATTTTAGTTTCCAATTCTAATTATGAATCAATACCACATTTCACACTATTTAACTTAAGGCATGCTTTAAAAACAGACAAGCATAGGAGTGGCATGATTTATTACACATTGTAAAGTATTGCTATTATGTACATAATGACACCACGAGACACATACACACTGAAAACTGAACATTTCCTTCTGGTAATCTATAGGGACATTATTTGTCACCACAATGTAATGATTGTTTTTTAGAGTCCCTGCAGCAAAATAAATAATTCTTGGATTTGTATGGATTCATAGATTAATACAGATTGTGGGCATATGCAGAACATGCACAAGTGCAAATAGTCATTGCTTTCATAATTATTTTATTTATTTATTTATTTATTTATTGTGCCGACTGAATGCAAGGGGGGAAAAATCTTAAAATATTAGGTGCTACTGATCCTTTGCATAATGCATATGTATGCGTTCCTGTTTAAAGGAAGCCAGACATAAAATGAGTCATGTGTGGATTCTGTAGATAGCAGATTCATCTAGACCATAAAAACTTCAGTCAGGGTATCTAAGAATGCTGTTCTTTTTCTTATAACATAAGGAAAAGTCTTTGTACTTCACTTTATTCTCTCTATACTATCCTTCTTTGCCCTAAAACATTAGGGTTCATTAAACCGTTCCTGCTGAAGAGAAGCAGTATTCTCTAAATGACAACAACTACTGTGTCTATGGAGATATTCATAAACAGTTTTATCATCTTCCCATAGGAGAATGGCTGATGGGAGGTAAGAGTCAATAGTCAACCGTGTCCTTGAGGAGTTGGTGACATTTTATTGGTGACTCGAGGCTGCTAAAGTGCAGTTATGTCGGGTGCTGTTCATTAAAAGACATATAGTAACACTATACATAAGCAACAATTAAATTCATTAAAATTATTATGAACACTGAATTAATTATTCATTTTTAAAAATTAAAAAAAAAAAAATTATGTAAACTGAAATATGTTATTACTAAATTTAATCCTATAAGCTTCAAAATAAAATAAAATAATTCACCACTGACTAACCACTGAAATAAAATAAAATTTTTTGTTGTTTTTGTTGCTGTTGTTTACACTCTGAGCTTCTGTTTCTGTACTGTTTGTTTTTTTTCTTTTTTTTTTGTTGTTGTTGCTGTTTTTTAAGTTAGAGTTACATGTCTCATAAAAGAGATATATTAAAAAGGGCAAATTTGATGATCCGCTTAAAGTCAAACTTGATGATAACTCAAAATACATGTGGCTTTGCTAAGTTGCCTTTGGGACAGGAGGTCTTGAATTTGAAGATTTTGGCTTTGCTAAGTTGCCTTTGGGACAGGAGGTCTTGAATGTGCAAATTCTTTTAGATATATTATGGTTCTGAAACTATATATAATTGTAAACTTTGCTCAAAGAAGAAAATGCAATGCAACTTTGTGTAAATCACAACAGCAAACAAGGTCTTGAACAACCAGAAACAAATTTATGTGTTTGAATTATAAAAGTAAAAAAAAAAAAAAATGCTAAGTTGCCTTTGGGACAGGAGGTCTTGAATGTGCAAATTCTTTGAATTATTGAAGAAAAAAAAACACCATCCATTCCACACTAAACTTTGCGGACAATAATTAATCTGTTGCCATAAGTTCATAGCAAATCTGAAAATTTATGTCCACTTAAAGACCATCAAAGTCAATTAAGGGGGCAAAAATCAGACAACTTATGTAGTGGTGAAAGTGGGGAGAGTACAATGATCTGAACTGCACAAAAAAATGTGCATAACCAACATGCAGCTTACAGACAGTTGGTATGTATGACAGCATATTTGTGGAAAAGAAAATGTGTGCATTTATGGATGTGTGCAAGCTTGTACGATGCATGTGCATACATATCAAAGAAAACGTGAGTGTGTCAAACTAAAATATATATCTCCAAGTGGCATTTATGTCAAGAAAGAAACCATAAGAACACTTTACAAGCAAATTCACACAAGGTTTACATTATAAAACAACAGATATACTATTACAATAAAAGACAAATGGTACTGTATTTAGACACTTTCTGGTTGGACAAAATATTAATTGATGATATGTGAATTACACCTGACTTCACACATGCACTAAAAATCACCTTGGGATAATTTGGTTAACGGAGATAAAAAATATAAAAAATTGTATTGGTCACAGTTGCTTCTTGGTTTGATAATGTGTTATCTAATGCAATGACAGTCAAACATTATTAAGCATGGCTTATTGGTCCAAATACATTTTGATCCACTGAAAGCGTGAAACAATTAATTTGCAAGTGTAGCTTGCTATAAGTAAACACATAAAGTATTTATTGATTTGTATGTGAATGTGTGTGTGTATGTGTATTAGGTTTGAATGCAAGCCTGAGGGGTCTGAATTAGCATTTTCCCTTAGTGAAGAGACATTCACATTACGCATAACGGGCCATGATGAAGACACGCAGCTCAAGAGGAGGGGTCTGAGACAAAAGAGCAGCTTTTCTCCAGCCACATTCGTGCAATGTGATTTTGGGCCTGTGGCAAGAGGCATTAAAAAGAATGTACCAGATTCGGACCAGAATGGGCAACACTTGGACCATTGACGAGGGATTACAAAAATGCACTTGCTTACATGACAGACAATACTGCTTATGTGTGCAGCTGGAATACTGTCCCAAGTCAAGTCTGATATGAATTCAATAAAACTCCAAGACGGACACGTTATGACAGTTGGTGGGCCAGGGCAAAACTGAATACACAGTGTACCATAATGTGGGCGTTGAGAGCACAAATATTTGTCATGGTGTCAGAGGTCGAAGAGGCCACACAGGCCAAAAACAGAATGAATGATCACTTTATAGTCAGACACATATAGAAATAAAAGACAATTAGTCACTCTTATGAAAGTGAATAATGCACTGCTCACAAGTCTAAGATTATCCAGCAGCTCTGCAGAAAGCCTTATGGCTAATGATGAGGACAATGTAACTTAGGAGACTTTTCACAGGCAAAAGTGAGCTATTAGATCTTTTTTATCAACAATAGATAAAATATATTTAAAAAATTAAATTAATTTAAAAGAAAAAATTGGAGAGAAAACAAAAGCCACATTGCAACTCAATGAGTCATGAGTCTCTCTAGATAGATGTTTTCTACACCTTTCCATAGAATTAAGCTGTGAGCAGTTCCTTGGAACAAGTGACAGTTGTGTAAATATGCATAAATAAAATGTAATTATTGCAAACACTTCCAAATAAACAAATAAATAAACTGAAATAGCATAACTGATGCCACAGTCTAAAAAAAATGGCAATTATGAAATGCATTGTACAGAACTGCCATGTGGCATAATATCAAATATTTCATGATTTTGTGTAATTAAATAATGAGGATGTTCAAAGGTCAACATTATCTAACAATTTTTCAAAGTTGTATAGTGTTATTAAATAAAACTTTCTAAAATATTCTTAAAACAGCAAAATATTATTGGCTTCTTTATAGCAAATATACAATTTGTTGTAGATTTTGTTTCTTTAAATAGCTAGCATTTTAAATGTTTCCATACACAGTGTACACTGTATGGCATAGAGGATTAATAAGTCGGTTAGCTTATAAATTCACTAAAGTTCAGCACCCTATTAAAATGTTATTTCAGTATATGATCTTGCCATATTCATTAAATCTTCAGTAAATTTTACAAAGGCATTACTGTATATTAACACAATATGCTCCACAATACACTGCAAAATGTCATAAAGAAGAAAAGTAAAACAACAGTTTCTGAATGGTACACATTTCCTAACTAAAAGGGGCAATCATAAAAGAACTAGTAATCATATGTATCGGCTTCTTATGTTTTTCATAAGACCACATATTTACATTACAGCCCAAGAAGACATTAAGTGCAGTGTATGTCTCAGGGTGACTTTTTCGGCTATTACTGTGATACTCAAAGTTAGAGAAGTTTTTTTTAACTAAGTACTCAGTATGTTCTAAAGTCTATATATTATTGAACAACCCTTTGCATGTGTCAACTGTTTCATCTTGTTTTTATTACAAACCCAAAACCTCTGAATGAACAACTGACACAACTCCATAAACCTGCCAGCAAACCAATACAAACTATTTCTCAGAAACAGACCGGCCTCTTTTTTTTTTCTTTTTTTCACAGAACAAAAGCTCTTTTTTGCTGTCTAGGTTTTGACAGAGTACAGTGCCTCGAGCCTCATCATCTCCTGAATCTGGTATACAAAGCTGGAGTTGTGTGTATGCACATGGACAGAGTCCTGAAGCATCGCAGTCTGAAAGGTCATCCCAACCACCAATGAGCCAAAGACACAACGGCAAGCCATTCACACGTGGAGCTGAAATCTGATGGCATTTAAAGTCATCTGTTTTTGGAAAAGATTTGCAGGGCTATCTTTCTGGAGCAATAATTACAATGATAGCACGCAACAAGCTTTATTGCGTTTTATTCAGTCACGTGAAGCTATGAGAGCAGATCATAGTGTCACAAAGCAAAATGTCTTGCTGAGATTTTTTTTTTCTACTTGTCTCTCTTTTGTAAATAAGCAAGCACTAAAACAGAGGTTCTAGTTTCCACAGTAGAGCAAGTCTCTATAATGAAATTAACTTAGCAAAAAAAGTTTTATACTGAATTGGGACATTCATTTCCACGTTGCTGATCATGACGTTAAACCCCGTAGATAGGATCCTACCCTGTCACCATTTCAAAGAAGTCTGATTTTTTTTTCTTCCTAAATAATTTGAAGAATGAGAACAGCGGCCCTAATTATGAGCATTCTTGCTTGAATTAGCGCTGAGTGTGTGTGTGGCAGAACTGTGTTTGCCTTTGTCTTTGTATCTGAGCTGATTCTTTGCTTATTTCTGGTCAGGTCAGAGGTACTTCAGCTAATTAAGGGTTCACTCAATCTTTGTTCAAAAAAGATTTCACTGCTTCAGCAGTCTCTGCCTGGTACCTCACAAAAATTCTCCATGGTTGACTTGTGGAGACATGGACTAATCTATACGTAAGGGTATGTGTGTGTTCTTAACCATATTTTGGGGGACAAATTTATTCCCAGAAATGAGCTAAACCTGGAAAAATCTTCATTTTAGGGACATCCTTATTTATAAAAACAATATGAAAAAGTAATTTTATTTTTAATTGTAAAAATGCTAAAAGTTTTTTTGTTAGGGATAGGTTATAGTATTAATAATATATAAATATATACTGATCATTTTTAATAAAATAAATGTTATAATAATAATAAATAATACATAGTTTTTAATCATTAATAATAGTAATAAATAGCCTCCTGATCACAGGGCCACAGTTTTTATAAGCATGCAGTTGAGAAAACACAAGAATTAAAAAAAAAAATTAAAAAGATGTCAAATATGAAAATGATTTTCAAATAAAAAATGTACTTTAAAATATAATTTTTAAAATAAATAAATGCAACTTTACTTGAATTCACCATTTTCACAAACTCTAAATGGATGGCACCTGTTTTACTTAATCAAATTCCTTTGTTAGTGTAAGTTATCTTAATATTACAACAAATCTAGTACTGCAAAAAAATTGTTAATGACAAAATAATACACAATTACTGTAGTATATTCTCCACAAATTTACACAAATTAGAAAATCCTTACCAGATCCTTTCAGCTAGTTCCTTTCTGTCAGAAGGGTCATTTTTGCCGCCAATGAAACTGCATTGTGTGTCTGTGCATGAGATTCTACTTGTGTAGTCCACTCAGACCAACCAGAAATCAAAGCCATGAAAATACGTCAGTGTAGTGGAGCAAATAGGATTAAACATTTTGAACGCCAAAAGTCTGGAAACGCAGCACAAATTAGGAGAGGAATTCACTGAGTACAGATAATCCCCCATATGGACTTAACACAGTTTAGTCTTAAACACCAGTATTCTTTAGCCTAAGATGCAGTCCTTAGAATTTTCTCTGGAGGCTGAGATCCTACAACTGGGATCATCACAGAAAATCAAGTGGAGTTTAGCACCACTATATCTCAAAGATTATGGAAAGAAAGCAACCTTTTTTGAGTTATATCACATTCATGTCAAAAAACAGGCAACTTAATCGGATGGCGATTTTAAAGTCACACATGTACAATGGTCATCTACAGAAGGCCTCACCTTCTGTGCTTCAATGGTAAGTCAATTGTCCAGGGTTGGGATTTATCTAGTAGAGGGCGCTCTAATTTGAAGTTCCTCAGGCCACCTGATGGTCTGGTTCTTGTTTCTTCTCAAGAATC
Organism: Cyprinus carpio; assembly: GCF_018340385.1. Taxonomy (NCBI): domain Eukaryota; kingdom Metazoa; phylum Chordata; class Actinopteri; order Cypriniformes; family Cyprinidae; genus Cyprinus; species Cyprinus carpio. Next base: position 22,941,746 of record NC_056602.1, on the reverse strand, counting down.
GGTTCCTGGCATCATTCACAGATGGATCGATATGGTGACGGCACTGTCGATATACATGCACACATGAGTACATATGTACAGTGATCATACAGTGACACAAGAAACTGAACACATGAATACCAAAATTGCAACTGGCATAGAAACAAACAGCAGATTTACTCACTCTGGACTTTGAGAATCCTAAGATAGTGATTATGACAAAATGATATATGACAGAAAAAAAGTGGCGCAACAGCATCCACGAGGAAGTAGCAAGGGGAATTAATAGATGCAGACAAGTTACAAAGAGGAAACTTCTAGTGCAGACACACACTGAGATTTTTTGAAAAAACAGTGGCATAAAACATACCTGATGTAACATAAGCTGCACATAATCAAATGCAAAGCTATCCATTAATGCATGATATGCTTGTGACCACAAAATTTCAAGTTAAATGCCAAGTGTTACTGCTGTCAAAATTCAATTCATTCAGTGTCCAGAAAAAATCTAATATTATACAAATTAAATGAGACAGTTTAAAGCCATAATTAAACTGATTATACAAACATGCAACCATCAAAGTTGAACTGAAATAGAAACTGATTAGGCTATTGAAAATAAACATACTGTACCATGACCGTGCCGCTTGGTAAAATGTGTAAACTAGTGACTAAATTCTAGGCTGGCCTCCACCTGATGAGTCAACATCCTTTCAAGGAAGCTTCTAACCGTCTTGAACAACTCAGGACAGCATAAAATAAAAATCAAACAATTTAAATTTGAATGTTTAGATAAGTTTTATAAAGTTGGAGAAATTATCTTATGTTAATGAAGGGGCAACAAACATAAATATTAAAGAGGATGTAAATTGCTCTTGCCTGCACTGAATTTGTTTGTAACATGTACAAACTTATTTACATGCATAACACTATGGTCTCAGTAAAATGAAGACATGTGCAGCTGCAAGAAACCAGCGGAACCTGTCCAAACAACCTGTAAAAAAACAAACTATTTTCATCATATCTAGCTGTACTGTACAATACCAAAAAAAGAAAAAAAAGTTGCTCAGGAGTGGAAAATTCCAACAGTGGTTATTCTGAGTGCTCTCTGTCAGAACCTATCTCTGTGCTTGTGATGAGTGTGAAACAGGAAGGATGGAGGCATGTCTTGTGTATCTAGATATTAAATGAAGCTGAAAACTATTAACCTGAATTTAATTTGTTGTTTTTAATCTTTTTTATTTCTAGCCGATTTGACCCTTAGAAATTACTTTTGTTGGTGCAACCCAATCTAATGTTTATTTATGTGATATTACATAATAAAACCAGTTCATTTACATTTTTGTACAGTATTCACAATTATATACACTAAAACTGCACTTGAAAAAATGTGATTTTAACAGAAAAAGAGGTGTTACAATAGAAATAGTTAATCTTTTAACTCTTAGTTACCTTACCATTTGCAGTGAAAAATTATATTTCATTCATCACAAAAAACATTTTACAGAACGATACTGTTTTGTAAAGTAGGCTATATACTGTAGCATGAATTGTAATATATACTGAATATCTATTTCAACAAGACCTTTACAGTACCTATTAAAAACATTGTTTAATTTCATTTATTTATTGATTTGTGGTGACACATAAATAAAAAAAATAGATAATTTATGTTGAAAAACAGTAAAAGAAATAAAGTGATGCATCACATTTGTTTGTATTTTGTTTTATTTAAACTCGTATGCTTCCTCTTCTTCTGCATATATATATATATATATATAAAGTAAGTTATTTTAAGTTATTTTAGTTATGAGCAAAACATGCAGGCAGCAAATTCCGACCCATAATGCCAGTAACTTTTTTAATACTGAATTTCCAGCAACTACTGACAGTTTTACCGTACATTTTACAAGCTCCTGAAATGTAAAATCAAAGTGACAAGTGATGATCTGTGTATGTTGTAAGTGCTTATCCACTTTTCTTACATGAGCAATAAAGGCATCTCTCTTCAGGGCTGTGGAACATGTCTTATCGGCAACCAAACCTAATGCCAAAATTCATAACATTGTTGCAAAACCTTCACTCATCCAGAGAGACTGATATAGCATAGAAACACCTGAAAACACGTGAGCTATTGGGGCTACTGGGTTCAGATTTGTTACAAACAGCCTCCAGAAAAATACCTCTCAGATGAAACTGTGCCTTTTCGGGCTGAGGAGAGCAGCGCTGCCAAACTGCAAGCTTCTTGTAGTCTAGCTCAAAGACAGATCGTGTCAATCAAAACGGTGGACTTATATTGATATTACATCTATCTGAGATGGTGTGTACCTAACAAAAAAAAAAACAAATAAAATGAGGTTATTCAGTGCAATTTTGGTTGTGATTTATGAATATTCATAATTTTTACAGGGCATGATCATTTTTACACAGGAAATAAATAGGCATTATGACTCACAAACACAGCTGGTCTTTAGCCTGTCCATCAGATGGTCACCTGCTCCACATCCACACCCCATCGTCTTCAGACAACCACAAAAAACATCCAATATGAGCATGGATGGACAGAAATGAACAGAAATGTAGGACTTTTAATTAATGGAGAATTATAGAAGAAACCTATAATATTTGTCATACAGTTCGCAAGGAACTGTTTGAGTCACAGTTTTCTGTTGACAGTAAATACTGTAAGCTATAATGGAGCACAGGTAGACAAATTTTAGGGAAAGGTAATTCAAATATATCGAGCTGTTTTAACCAATAGAAGAAAAGTCTTTAATTCCAGCCCTGTAATTTAGCTAATCATTAACAACAACTGTAGTTAACGTTATAACAAACTTGCTGTGATACAACTGAATGCACTTGCTGTGACTGAACTGTTTCCAAATCTGTCTTTACAGCCTTTAATTAAATGTCTCTCCAGCAGATGGTGCTATACATTTCTACCAGTCATATATGTTTTATCCACTAGATGGCAGTAAACAATAGCTTGTCATGAGGAAATGGGAGCAGAAATCCATTGTCTTTGTACAGGTCATTTTAATCTCTTAAAACAGGGAATTTGATAAATTTCCACATTAATGCACCAAACACAGTTTTGGCTATTTCACCCTTCTCCGTGGCCTTTCTGGTTGTTAATAGATCAATACTGAGAATTCATGAATATGTCCTTTATTCAGTAAATTAAGTTTTTTTTTTTTTTTTTTTTTTTTTTTTTTTTTTTTGAAGGCATCAAAGTAGGTTTTTTAATACTGAATCCTGTAACGATGTTTTGTTTATCTTATTGACAATATGACATTAACAGAAGGGTGCTTAATTTTTTTGTTGTTGTATGTAAATTTGATGTGAAACTAAAAACTGCAAAGTCCATCATATTATAATATATTGGCCATTAGCCACACTTCTTTTCCCGTTTTTCCATTTTCCTGCAATACTAGGCCCATTGTTTCTGTTTTTGAGAGCTTTTCTATTGTTTTGAGCATTGACCCTCCCTTCCTTCCCCATCGCTCTCCCTCCCTCTTTCACAAGCTCTCTCTACCTGTGCTTTTTCTGTAGTTTTTGCCGTTTAGGGAATAAAAAGGCATTTCAAAGTGGAAAGCTTACCTCTATATAAACTACACCTCATATTTTTGTAGACAAAGCAAATTTAAAGTAGTATGATGACTAACTAGGCTATATGTTATCAGTTGTGTGCATGTTGTTGGTACAATTTGTCATCAGTAAGACTGTCTACACTTATTGAAACCAATAAAAAAAAACTTTGTATTTTTGATTTAATAAGAAAAGCCTACATGCAGTTACACTTTTGACTTAAATCAATATGACGTTCACGGTCGGTGACATGTCCTTCATCAGGACTGTAACATTAACAAATGTGTGTTGTGAAAATGTCCACTCGTTTGCTGAGGTGAGAAGTGGAGCTTCAAGTCCAGAGAACTCATTAACTCGTCTCACTGGATAATCAGCTGAATCAGAATGGATGTGAGAGAGGGAGCAGGCCTTGCAGTGCCGTCTAGCCATGTGTCAGATCACAGAGCTGGACAAGATGAGGTGGCAAGATACAAGATACATAAAAGGGTCTAAGAAAAAAACTGTGATCCTTTCACCAAAAGATTAATCAACTTTATTATGTATTTTATATGCATTTAGCTGATGTGCCATGTATTGTCTTAAAATGTAATATAGAGTGATGGTTATGCAGAACCTAGTAACAACACAAAGCTGTAAGAGGAATGGGGCTTTGCATTGAACTTCCTTTAAAACAAAGTATACACTGCCAAGTTGAAATTGTATATTTACAGTGTTCTTTGGACCCACCGAGTAAAATGAATATAAGTTGTGGTTTAATTTTTCTGATGAAACACTAAGTTAATTAAAAAAAAAAAAAAAAAAAAAAAAAAAAAAAAAAAAAAAAAAGACAAAGAAGAAGAAGAAGAAGAAAAACAACAACATTACTAGGCTAAATGTCCAAAAAAAAAAAAAAAAAAGAAGAAGAAGAATAAATAAATCATAGTGCCTTGGCACTATTTTTCTATCAAGTGCATATAAATAGTTTCTGTACATAATTTGATTATTTGATTTGGTAGCTCCCCATTGTTGATATTATTTTTGGTTTAATAATGGAAGATGTACATAATTTGTACTGAAAAATATTTTCGTTTTGGGCAAATTTTATATTCATAAATGTAAGTGCCTTAAAACAAAGCTATTATTTTCTGTTTTTCAAAAATAATTTTGGATGTACTGAAAATCTGTAAGATTGTTAAAATGTAAATCTGGAAGAAGACTGTTCTAGTTTATTGAAGAAATTTAAACTATTAGAAGACCGGTCCCTATTGTGTAAATCTACTTTTTTCTTATTTTCTTTTTTCTTTTCTCTCTCTCGCTAAGTGTTTATTTTTATTTTATTTTATTTTATTTTATTTTATTTTATATTATTTTATTTTATTTTATTTTATTTTATTTTATTTTATTTTATTTTCAGACACGGTTCAGCCCGCGCTCGCGTCAATGGCGTTCGTATCCCCATGGTAACGGCAGAGGGAAATTCGTCTGTTCAGGCTGGACTGACTGTAGGGAGCAGATAGGGGCGAGCGGAGGAGGGGTAAATGAGTAAACCGACGGACGGGACTCTACCGACAGAGCCTGTGTCCTCACAAAGCTGACATGAACTGTATCACCGGCTGCTTGTATTTTGCACATCGGGTTTTCCTTTGTGTTTATGACTTTGGACGCGAAATCACTGAGACCACAGAGTCATTTTAGCCTCCGGGAACAAAAAAGACAAAAGATTTTCGCAAACCTGGGGGCTTGAACACAACAATACCGACGATAAAGAGAGGTGAGTTCCGCTTGTTATTGAAAGGGCTTCGTGTTCTGCATGTTTTCCCCTTTTTGTGCTTTAGGGATAATGGATATACAATATTATAACAACTTGAGGATAAGAAGTTGAGTTTCTTTGATATACAGTGTTTGATATGACGACCGCGCGGTGCGTAAAGCTTAACTGATGTCAGAAACTTCACCTCATGTGCCAACCGTGGTCACTGTACTATGTGGAATACACATAACCAGATTATTATTCATTCTCTAGGGTCATACAGACAGACAGATATGATTTAAACTTTGCGGAAAGCGTTTCTGGTGTTGAAATACAGAGTATAATCTTGCCAGGAGCACCTGACTTGTCCTTAATGAGCCTTCAAAGAATGATTGCAATGTAAAAACCATATTTTTTCTGGATGGTAATAGCTGATTCTCACACTTACTCTTTGTAAAGTTGTAGCTTTTCACAAAATATAAAAACTTCAAGTCTTTTATGCCTTGTTCAAGCCTTGAAGAATGACACTCAAGGGACTACCTGGAGTGATAACATGTGTGTGCTTGTTTCCTGTTGACACATGTGAAAGCTGTTGATTAGAAACCCAGGCTCATTTTAAAGGACCAAGGAAGACCGAACTCCATCAAAAAGCCCATTTCTCCACCGCTTCTGCAGACGCTGATTCTGAACTTCCTGCTTCCTAAAAAAAAAAAAAAAGACAAACAATAGGAGACAGAATCATGTGACATCCTCATAGTCTGTGAGGGTGACGCAGTTTGGTCCAAATTTAAGAAGGATAAGAAAGGCTTTCTTTATTTGAAAGGGTTGTTTTCGGGAGCAGGTGATGTTATTCAGCTAAATCAAAATGAAATTTAAGGCGTAAGCTGGTTGAATTTTTAATGGCAAGGAATTTTTTATTATGTGCATGTGGTTCAAAATTTGATTTACACCTTAAGTGATTATATTTTAGATGTTTTTTTCTGATTAAAGCACATGCACACCTTCAAACACAGATCCATACTAAAAATTAGGTAGCAATTGTGTTAATTATAATCTGGCAGTTCAGTTGCATGCATGCATTAAATGAGGTCAGTTTTCCCAATGAGCTATTAACTAACAGAAAATAGAAAATTCCATATTTGGTACTCAGAGTCATTTGCCAGTGAGGGTGAATTAATGGATTTGCCTATTAAAACTAGGCTTTTAATGTGCAACTACCAATTTAAAGCACCTTTTTTTTTTTCTCTCTCTAGAGGTTTTTAGGGTAAAGTGCTTAATTGAAGCACATTTTAAACACTCGCCACCCCCCTTCTCACGATTGCATTTCTGTCTATATGTTGTTTAGGGTCATTTTGTCTTTCTGCCCATGTCAAATTTCAGTTGCTTTCCATTTAACACTACATGATGCTGTTATATGATATAGTTGTAAATCCAGTAAGTTCACCATGTGACAACCGGCTTACCTTCCTGTTGCACAACAAAGGAAGACTGACCACAAAAGATAATATTCCATGCCTGCGTATACGTTGAGGGCTGACGATTTCAGCAGTCTAGCTTGAAAGTGTGCACTTTAGGGAAGTGAATCAGTTTTGGCTCTTTTAGAAGAGTCTTTTTAAATTTCTACCCTTGATTCCAGCTGGATCTAAGATTTAGGGAGCTGATTGTCAATTTCTCTCTATGGGTCGGCAGTAATCTTTAAGCTTGGAAGTACAAATCAATTCAAAGCTTCTGCATTTAGTGGTGCTGGCAGTGCCTCAGAGGGGTATGTGGATTCAGTTCAATTCAATTAAACCAACTAAGTTACAGAGCAAGTGTGACCCAGTGTCGTATAATTGATCCCTTATTGCATTAAGGACACTGGTGTCAGTCCAATTTGACTGTGTCCTTAGAAAGGCATGATGGCAAATAAGGCATGAGATGGATGAGATGTTGAAATGTGCAAAGTCTATATATGTAGACAGAGCGGGGGAAAGTGTGTTTTTAGGTTGTATTTGCCAAGACCAGATGAAACCAGATAATGTTTGCAGATGCTTCTAGTACTCGCTGCCAGTTTTCTGAGTAAGATCCATATGGAAATCCAAATATCTGTTGCAAATTATCCAAATGTGTCGAAAATTGCCATCATGTGTTTTATAGCTGTTTTGGACTTGTCTTACATTGTTTTGTCTTTACTTGAGTCTTTCAAATGTCCAGAGGCAGCTCTGAAAAACAAAGCATCCAAACTAGGTTTGGGAGTCCATAAACCTGTCCTCATGCTTAGTTCAGGGTGTCAGTCTGTATAATATAGGCTGCATAAACTTTGATCTTCAATTAAAAGCTCATAGAAATGACCAACAAAGCTGAATGTTTTTATTATGTGATGCTGTTCTGTTTCAATAATTGAACTTTAGCTTCCATGATGCCCTGCTGTTCTCCAGGGAAAACTGAGAATGATCCCCATAGTTATAAGTCATTTTCTCTTTTCCACTGGCAGGCATATGTTCAATTACATTCCATCAATGCCTGAATGAGAGCGACTATTAATATCAGTCCACCTAGACACAGAGTGGAAGTGCTCATGATAATGGGCCATCCGCTGCTGTCTCGCCTACCACTGCTGGTATGCGTGTGTGTTTTTCCTCTCTCAAGAGAGGCCTTGGCATGGAAACATCCTCACTGAAAAATAGACATGGCCTACAGTCTGGATACAGTGGAAATCAATAGAGCTGCATGGTGCTGCTCCACATATGTGGTACCGCCGGAGGGGTCATGGCTGATTCTTCAATATTTCTGTTTTATCTCCATGCCTCCTTTTCAAGAGAGATGGCTAGAGTGAATACAATGTCTTATAATATGGTAAATATTATCAGAAAGATGTTTCATAAATAGTGGGTTCGATTAGTTGCACACATACACAAGTCCACACTAAGGCCACAGTGACAATGAACTTTAAGCAGGAAATGGACAGAGGTCAGGAGCCCTTTTCATAGCAGATGGTTAAGGAATTGCTTTTCATATTACAATGAGTGACAATCAAATCCACCACATGCCCTTTGCTTTTTAATGATTATTCAGCCTTAAAGAAACATCATTTTTCAGTAACAGATGCTGCATTATTAGTGGTACTTGTTCATTTGAACAAACCCCTAAGCCTTAGTGGACTTCAGTTGTCATTTGCCTCACACTGTTTGTGCTACAGAAATTGTTTATACTTCAAACTGCGCGGTGTTGTTAGGGAGAGGTGTTACTTTTCTAAGATATCTGACTTATGATTTTCCATAAGTATTGGAAACTGTTTTACGACATGAATGTGATCTGTATGGAAATGTCCGTTTTTTAGAAAAAACATAAATATGAAGGTTCATCCCTAAACCATCACACGAAAACGTATGAATGAGACTGTATGAATTAGCCACCAATTTGCGAAAACATAAAATAGTTACCCAGATTGCCATCAGTATGTTGGTGAACGATAAAACAAGTGAAAATAAATACCCTAGGCCTAGACTTAAAGGGATAGTTAACTCAAAAATTTAAATTCTGTGATTAATTTCTCACCCTCGTGTCATTCCAAACCCGTTTTGTTCACCTTAAGAACACAAATTATGATATGTTTGACCCTCCATAGACAGCAAGGGAACTTCCACATTCAAAGCCAAGAAACGTAATAAAATAGTCCACGTGACATTAGTGGTTCAACCCGAATTTTATGAAGCTACAAGAATACTTTAATAACGACTTCATTCAACGATTTCTTTTCTTCCCATCACTCTCTGCCGCCATTCACAAGAGTACCACGATGAGAATTAGGTCTACATACAGCTATAACAATAAAGACACAGAGGACCGATATCATTGAAATCACTTTCAGAATGATAAAAACTGATTGACAGCCAATAAGAATCCACCTGTAAAATAAACAGTACAATATCAAAGTACAGTTATCAAAGTGTACATTTGTAATTGCTATGTAAATATACATTTGTAAATGTATCCATGCCACCTCTGTGCAGCATTAAACAGTCTGATGAAGATGCCTAAGCAAACACTCTAGTTTTCTAAGCACCTTAGCAAACAATTTCACATAGCCGACTTTCACACCACTCACAATTTCTTGTCAAAATGTAAAAAATCATTTCTTTTCAGAACTGTCCTTTGAACACTCTTTAACTTCTCTGCTACTGAAGATGACCTCTGCATAGTTAGTAACCTGATATTTAGTCAGATATTTACTCTGAAATATGGATGACTCAAAGAAAGAGAGAGTTTGTCATTGTAAGCTGACTGTCAGGTATGACTAGCCTTGGGGTGGGGCACAGGCCTTCATAAAGCCTTGTCAAAGGGCAATGACCTTCTCATGCCATGAATGACCAGCAAGAGGTGATTGAATTGTTGCCCAAAGGAGTTATGCACTTGATTTACGGGGCAACTTTTTGAGCAATTTTGCCGGACAAATTTTTTTGAGCAACATTGCTTTGGCAAAATTTCTATCTGGACAAATTTCTATCTGGATATTTTAGATTGGTCGTGGGCCCTGTTTGCCTGTTGACGGGAACAGTTCCCAAAGTTGCCCGGCAAAATTGCTCAAAAAGTTGCCTAGTGTATCATCAGCCTTAGTAAATTTTTGCTGGATTTTGTGACTGAGGCTAATTTCATACATCATCAGCAATTCACAGTGAAGTCCTTATCTTTTCATCGTGAGAATGGTGGCGCTTTTGCTGATTTTTTTTTTTTTTTTTTTGGATTCTAAACAAAGCAAAACATCTTGTATGACTGGGTCATTGTGATGAGATTTAGAGAAAAGAGTGCAGGTGGCATGTTGTGATCCATCTAGTCGTGCATTGGCTATCCCTGCTGTGCACTGTCTTGTTTATTTATGCTGACACATGGCATGTGTCTGTGGGCCATTTACCAGCATGAGAGAGGATAAAGATCTCAGTTAAAGTCATTTAATTGTTCTGTCCTTCTGTTTCCTGTTCATGGACTCAGTAGAATTAAAGCAATGTTCATAAAAGCATCTTATACTTATTGTACTATTTCTATATATAATATATACTCTACATAGTATGCAAATTTGTATATACTGTTGCTTGTGGATGTGTAATGTTTTATATACTATTTCACATACAATGTTTGTATACTTCCCGTTCTGAATAGCCTAAATGAGCACAAATGTTCTCATTCACCATGTTCGAGGACTGTGAATTATTACAGGATCATTTTGCACGTGTTTGGTCAATTCCAATGCCAAATAGTGTTAAATGAGATCTAAACAATTTTACAAGAGGTTGAGTTTGTCTCTTTGTCTGAAAAACCTAACACATGGCCTTTTACAGCAGTGACCTTAGCTTGAACCTGTAAAAAATACTATACATAACTCATCTGTTTTTATTGAAACAGATTCTTCTATCTAACGACCAATATGTAATATTATTACACAAGGACAATTGTCCTTTAGCACGGCTGAAATTAAGGTTAAATGTCACACAAATTTTGAACGATATGACAGGAAACAAGTGCATAAGGTTCAGCACAAATGTTTTGAAATGTTAACACAGTGGTAGTTTGCATAATGTATAATCGAAGATGTGCTGTGAACCGGGAGGGAACAATAAATATTAATAAGGACAAGAGCCAAGAGAGATGGGATAAGCTAAACACTTCTTATGCTTCGGTAGCACTACGATTACAAATTCACAAAAATGCGCATATATAAACATATCAGGGTAAGGAAACATTCAGTTATGGACTTCAGAATGTTTTATGTATATAGTGTACACATCATTTTCTAAGAATTATGTGACACATATGGATAATGCAAGAAGTCAGTACTTCTCAACTGGTGGGTCATGACCCAAATAAGTTACAGACAGTGCTAAATATAAAAATAAGGTTTGTGAATTCATTATAAAATAATAAATTAATCATACAGGTTTGTGTGATTAATAGTATGAGCGTAACACTTGACAAATGCATTAAAAAGACATCTTAGTCACATATTAAAAAAAAAAAAATTCTAGTCTTAACATTTTTAAAAAGCTGAAGTCTGTATTTCCATTCAGTATGCATCTAGTATTTTGGTACTGTAAATACATATACAGTATTTTGGTGTAAATTTATCTGTCTTGGCTTGGAAGAAGCCAAAATTGTAGATGGCATAAGCAGGCAAAAAGGTAGATGGCAGCATTAAAACATTTCTTGTCATGGTTTTACATGAGAGCATGAACAAAACTTTGCAAAAAATAATGTTTTATGGTGTGAATTTAAAAGATTAAGATTTATAATCCAAAATAGTCCACTTTTATTTCCAGCATCTCTCATGTTAATAATTTTGCTAATTGTTGGGCCTATTCCGTTAATTTTTACATTTCTTGACCAAAATATTCACTGTTTGAATGATGGAGGCCACAAATTAGTTGTGTATTACTACAACAACTTAAAAATGGCTTGTTCTATTTTTGTCTTTATCTCTCCCCAGCTCTTTCTTGCACTCTCACTCACACTTTTTTTCTTTGCCATTGTCTGCCCCCCCTACAGTGAAACTACGAGAATCCATTCATGGTTTTCATCTCTTGCAAATGATATTTAAACCCAGTGGCCCCACGTTCTCAATCTACCGTTCTGCAAAGTCCCTGCACCCACAGTCCCGAGGGGACCTTATTAGAGGGGGCAGACAGACAGTACGCGCAGAGCGCTGGGCAGAAGCAGCAGTGACCACCTCCCCCCGTCTGCTCTGTGGCATCTGTGTTATGCACACACACACACTCACACCCATCCTTTTTGTCATGGTTCAGAGGTTCCAACATAACACAGCACAGTGTGCTATGGCCTACATCAGCCCCAAATCCCAGTCAAGTAGACACTTCAATAGGCTCACTGTGACAGCCCAGATACTAAAACCTCACCAGGACACATAAAGCAAAGACTTACTGTAATCTAAACGCCTAAGCTTAAATATTCATGAAGTCGTAAAAGCTTATATTTCTTAATCTTCATAAAGATGTCAATTTTTTGGATTTCTGAATGGATTTTATGTATTGCTTGTGTATTGGATTTTATGTATTGTATAGTTTCTAGGGTTGTCAAGGTAGTGGCTGGGTAGTTGCTCACTAGCCCAAGTCAAAAGTGAGCATGCTAAAGTCTCTGATATTAATATTCATTAGATACACTACCATTCAAAAACACGGTAAAAACAGTAGTATTCTGAAGCATTATTACAATATAAAATAACTGTATGTTTTAAAAATAATTTATTCCTGCAATGGTAAAACTAAATTTTTTTTAGCATCATTACTCCATCCTTCAGAAGTCATTCTAATATCCTTATTTGGTGACTAGAAAACATTTCTTACATTAATGTTGAAAACAATTGTACTGCTTGATATTTTTGTGGAAAGGGTGATAATTTTTTTCTTATTTTTTTTCAAGATTCTTTGATTAATAAAATTTCAAAAGAGCTGCTTTTTTTTAAACAAATATTTTGTAACATTAGAAATGTCTGTACTGTCATCTTGGTCAATGTTTGTGACCCTACATCTTTGAGCAGTAGTGTATGGCTGGAATTCCTCTATCACAAACTATTTTGTAATGCTACAAACTTTAAAAACAAAACTTTAATACTAAAGCAAAGATCAGAGACCCATGCTTTTTCCCCCAAAGGCATTTTAAATTAAAATGTAACAGCTGAATTGATTATGTCTGACTGATTTTGATCTCTCTCGGTTATGAAAAAGCATTATTATTTTTACAGACTGCGAAACGGCAGTTTGATATTATAACTCTTTTCATTCACTTCAGAATATTATTGATTTTCCTTCCAGCAATCCACCTGTCAAACCATCTGTAACCCAACAGAGACTTCAGTCAGTCAGGAGGTTGGTCAAACAGCCGTGCGGTGTTGGCTCTGTACAGTAGCTGAATGGTTTGGAAGGCATCCCAGTAATGAAAGGGTAATGCAGACAGTGCACTTCTCAGTGCATAGTGATGCACACTTTTGGGGCCATCAGCTGTTGATATGCACGCGTGTACTTTGAACCAGCTGCATACCCATCATATCTAAGTGTGTATGCCCTCTGGATGCATGAAATGCCTTCCCCTTTCAGCCAATTAAATATGCTCATATTGCATTTGGTAATTGATGTCACATTATTGCTATGCTGGGGGACTGCACATGGATGATGAGGATGGCAGTTCTGTGACGCCCTCCTCTGGGATCTCAGTGGAAATTAGCTCATTAATACAAATCAGTGTATGAATGTAACCATGGGAGTTCTCTCTTGGCGAGAGAAAGATAAAGACTGAAACAAAGAGAAAAAGACAGATTTTTTAAAAAAACATTTTAGCCAATAAAATGTCTCTGAATCTTGCTAAAAAATTACTCTCCCTCAGGCCTTCCAAGATGTAGGCTAGATGAGTTTGTTTCTTTATTGGAACAGATTTTGAAAGATTTCGCATTGCACCGCTTTCTCGCCAATGGATCCTCTGCAGTTAATGGGTGCCGTCAAAATGAGAGTTTAAACAGCTGATAAAAACATCACAATAATTTGCAAGTAATTCACACGAATCCAGTCCATCAGTTAACATCTTGTAAAGTGAAAAGCTGCGTGTTTGTTAGAAACAAATCCATCATTAAGGTGTTTTATCGTTAAACCATCACTTCTGGCCAAAATAAATCCAGTCTATAATCCATAATAATGCTTCCTCCAGTGAAAAATGTGTTGTCCTCTCACATCAAAACACAATGACATAGTTATTTAGAACAGTTTTAGATTTTTTTGTTTTGTTTTTTGCTTGTAAACGGGCTTGATCCATGCATATTTCTCTCCTGATTCAGATGAGATGACGTTTTGACTGGAGAAAGGAATATTATGGATAGAGGACATATTTTTTTTGCTGGAAGCATCTGTTTGATTTTAAAACTGTCTTAATGAATCTTGACAGAGACTGTTCATTTGCAGATGATTTGGACTCAAGAGATAAAAAGCTTTTGATCACAGCATCAACGAGACAATAATGTATTCTTTTTCATTATGATTTTAAGAATGTTTTTTTTTTTTAAATTCAACTGGTATCATGCCCCCCCCTCCCCCATCTGGCCCAGTTATGCAAATTTGCTGATGTCACATAACACAACATGCAGTTGTCTTGTTTGTGTTGGAAATACAATAGCCATTTAATTACCAGCAGGGTGCCATCAAGCGTCAATGCCATTAAAATGAATAGGATCCCATGTCACTGAGAGCTTGAGTTTATGTACACGACACCGAACAAGTGCCAGTGTGTGAGGTCATCATTCAATGCCAGGCGAAGCTGTAATTGTATCGCCACCTTTTCTGTGGCAATAACATGTAATGTTTGTATTAATAATGCATAACACGCAAACCAAAGCGTAACCCATCACTAGCTCCTGGGCATGCTTCTCCCAGATGTTTTTGCCTTTTGAACACAACATGTGGAAATTAAATTTGCCATTTGATGTTTTTACCACACATTGATGTGAAAGTCTTTAACAATATGCTTTCTTTTGAGTTTCGGCCTAAAATATGGCTTCAAAAGCTACAGCTGTGTTTACTTTTAAAGGTGCAGGCATTATGCGGACCTTGGTTGCTCTGTGTGTTGGTGAATACAGGCAGTTATTTTCCTTTCATAGATGAGCTCTTGAGTGTGAACCTCATGTTGTGTGTGTGTGTTTGTACTTGCATTCCATATTTACAGCCTGTACTTTGAGTATTTCATGTATGTGCATTTGTGTTTTGGGACTTGTGCGCTCTCTCTCTCTCTCTCTCTCTCTCTCTCACACACACACACACACACACACAAACACACATCTGAGAGGTTTAACCAGATACTTTTTGTCAGATGTCCCCAGCGAATTACCTAAGACCTTCCACTGGGAATGACTTGCAACTTCATATTCCTCAGTGTGTTCAGTCCTGAGCTAAATTTATAATCTGCAAGGATTCATTAATCAACAAATTTATATAACAGGAGATTTTGTCATATTCATGCAAAACAATTAAAATATATGTTAATATATTTTGAAGTTTGAAGTAGGCCTATTAGCTAATTGATTTTGAATATTAATAATACTGTATCTTAAATGGAATTTATAAGTCTGAAATATCAATCTAAAATAAAATAAAACAATATATATTTAAGGATAAGACAGCTAGTCATTATTGAGTAAAACTTAAAGGGTGATCAGTACTGCATTCCAAAAAATATTTTATGAATATTTTATATTTTTTATATTTATTTTTATTTAATTTTATTATTTGAGAAATAAAGAGCCAATGGAGTCACGTAAGAAAAAAAAGAAATTGGTTCACTCTGTATGGTTTAGTGGTGATTATACAAAAATATTTGAATGCACATTGCCTCATTCAGAAACCTATTACATTATATTACATTACAAATGAAATGCTTCCTTTTTTTCGGTTTTTTTTTTTTTTTTAATTTGATTTGTTTTCAGCTTATAGATTTACACTAAGGTTGAGGGGTAAGGCTCTTACAGATCAATGCTACACTACAGTTTGCCCTGTTTCCAACCCCTTTGTTTACTCTTACCAATGCCACAGGCTCTTTGAATTCTCAGAATGCACTTAAACCCTTGACTCTTTGCCTCCCAGCATCCAATCAGTGCTTAACATCAATGGCTGCGTCGTGAGGGAACTGTTGAGCAAGGATCACAACTTTTTCAGTCATGGTTGGAGGCTTTTTAAACTAAATCTTGTTTAATGCAACAGCTTGTTTTTTTTCCTTTTCTTTTCTTTCTTTTTTTTTTTTTGCCTTTTTGTCCATATAAATAGTCATGTTTGGAACTGTGGGACTGCAAGAGGTTTGTCTTTACTTTCGCTAGCTTTCATAGTCTATAATGCTGTATATTATATAAAAGGCTGATTTTCATGAGCTACAAAGTGTGTGGTAAAAAGGACAAATTAATCAAAGGTGACAGTAAAGACATTTATAAACTTACAAAAGGCTTCTCTTTCAAATAAATGTCGTTCTTTTGAACTTTCTAACTCTAAAAAAAATAACTGAGGTAATGGCTGCTTTGCCATCAGAGGAATAAATTCAATTGTATTTTTAAATATATTAAAATAGAAAACAGTTAATTTTTAATATTTTTACAATATTAATATAGCATTAGAGAGTTCTTTCAAAAACATTTTTTTTTTTTTTTTTTTTTTTTTTAAATCTTACCGACCCAGACTTTTGAACAGTAGTGTTTCTCTATTACCTTTTACATTGAAGCAAATATATGCAGGGCTCCAGACTCATTCTTCCCACTGGTCTCTCTTTTTTACAACTAACTTTCTCAGTTGGTCGCACGAGCCGCAATATTTATTTATTTATTTATTTTGCGCTACAACATGGGATTAATCAATGCATGCTTTATCATAGTTTATAGTTAGCTATATGGAAACGACAGTGGTTAACATTCAACCCACTCTTTTTAGCTTATTTGTGATTTGAACTTTGTGAACGGGAGTTCCTCTTTTGCGTTATAAGCCGGGCTTTTTACGTGCTTTCGCGAAATCATGATCTTGTCACTTTTTACACCTTTCACTTTTTAAGACTAAAACAACAGATGGATTCATTGTTATTCTTAATTAAAAAGCACAACAACAATAAAACAGTAAGATGACAATGACAAACTAGCTTAAAAAATGTTTATTAACAAAAACGAATAAGATGAGGCATGGCATACACCACATGCTATATTATATACCAACTAATAAATTACAAAACGTTTAGCAAACAATGAGGAATCAAAAAAAAGAGCCTCCATAGCGTAACGTGAGGTAAACAGCAAAGATATCAAGCTCTTTAAAATGAAAACAAAAAGAAAAGTAAAATAAACTGCTTTTGTTGATGGTGGTTGCATGTTTTTCCCCACATGAATATCAACATGTTCACCCTCTCTGGTTTTAAAATCTTCTTGTCTTTTACTTTACTTTAACTTGAAAACCATCTATCGTTTCCTCAATATTTGTTTCATTTTTGCTGCGCGCACCTTTACGCTTGTGCTGACGTACGGGGCGCCAGTGTTAACGCTTTGACGGAGGGCGTTTCTGAAGTTTGGTGCTAACGCGACCGTCATAGTGATAACAGCCAATCAAATTAGTTTTCTGGTGTTGCATGCACGCGATTAGCTAACATCTGCGCTAGGGTATTTGCATAAGGCGATCTGATTGGAGGACGCCTGCATTGGCACTTGAAAAGTTGAAAAGTTTTCAACTTCTGCCACGAGCAACAGACCCAACGCGGCGCGATGGACCCACAATTCATTTCGCCAACGCTTGACTCCATTCAAAGTAAACGAGAGCCGTTGATGCCGACGCCCCATGTGAATGGGCCGTCAAACCATGCTCTATACTCTACACATGCTGCACAGTTCAAACGAGTAGCGCGGTTTTGTTATGCTTTCAGTTTCTTTTGCCGTTTGATGTTTCTCATATGCAACAGAAATGGCAGCGCGGTGGTCGCGCCAGTGCCACCGCACACAAAATTTAGTTGCACAGGCAGAAGAAATGGTCACAAAATATGACCATTTGGTCGCAGTCTGGAGCCCTGACATGTGTTGTGTGTATTGTCTTGATTAAAAATACTCTATGCACATATGTCTGTGTGCATAACTACTGTAATTTATCACATCACTTATTGTGTTGTCACAAAAGTGCAGTCTTCCTAGACCTTTTTTATAAGTGCATACGGTCTGTATTGATTGGCCCATTTTTCTTAGTAGTTTTTAACTATGAAGCTGCCACTTAACTTACTTGTTTACTTCTTGTGTTTCTCCATTCTCTCTATGGACTTTGTTTGCATCATTTTGAGATTCTGTTTACCTCCTGGGATAAGCAATTTTAGCAAGTTAAATCCTATTCAAGTGTTTGATTCATTTCTAGCTATTTTTCTCTTAGTATTAAGAGTCTGTTTGCATCACATCCCTTCATTTCTAGTGCTTTCCTATCAACTTCTGCCAAATATGACAGCTGTGTGTGCATGTTCCTCCGCGATTTGTACGAATCCCTCTCAGAATGACCTTTAATTCTGAACTCTACCCCAAGATGTGTAATGCAAGGCCCCAAACTCATGCACAGACAGCAGGAGGAGAAAGAAAAACATCCTTTTGGATTGCTACAAACAAATTTGGAAGAGGAAATGATGCTGTGGAAACCTAGAGGTCAAATGGATGATAGATTTAGTTGAGGGGTTCACTGAGAGGATGGAAAATGGCCTATTTTTTTCCATTTTGTCCAATGAAGACCTTTAAATTTCCTCTATAATTTGCTGTAGAGTTTGGGCGTTGGTCATAACACATCAACCTCCTACAGTATATTACGTATGGCTCAAATGAAAGTAGGTATTTTTATACAATTTTTTCTTTATGGAATATGCCGGGTGGAGAAGCGTGGCGTCTGGCGGAAACTACACCCTTAACAAACATAATTTCATACAGAAGCAGCTAGTAACCCTTACCTTCTTAATAAGAGCCATATCTAAAAAGTTGTGTGTCTTTATTTTAATCGCTATGACTAACAAAACATTCTCATTTGATTGGTCTTATATAAGTGTCTGTAAAACGTTGGTCACAAAAGACATACACTTGTGAAAAGCCCAGAGAAACCACAACTTTTGTTTATGAGAAGGGACTGGCACGGCTGGGACTGTCATTGTGTACAATTTGCGTACATATGTGTATGTGAGTGCACTGCTCACATTCTTTTGTATATGAGTGTGTGCATCACTGAGTATGTCTATAGGCTTGTCTCTGAGTGTGGATTGTTTGTGGCCTGCCCTCTCTCTGTGTGCTCTTCCAAGGGGGAAAGTCTTGGACAGAAGCCTACATACAGAGCCTCTAACCCAGCCAGTGGCATTCTGACCCTGGCTCTTCCAGGCTCCAGTTAGGTTACATCAGCCTCAGAGGGAGCACACAGCTTCTTAGTGTGCCAGACAAACAGGGATGGCGCTGGGCTTTTTTTGTGGCATAGAGGATCTGCTGGCCTCTGGAAGTCAGTTAGTGTGGACTGTGGCTGAACAGGTGCTGAGGAGATGCTACAGTGATGGGCTTGTGCCCTGTAGGAGGTTCCTGCAGACATGGTGTCATGATCTGGGAGATGTCTACCAGGTATGAGATGTCTATATGTATGTCATGTACACTACTATTCAAAGTTTTGGGGTCATATATATTATTCAATATACATTTAGTCATCAAGGATGCATTAAATGGACAACATTAAAGGTAATTTATAATGTTGCATTTTATAATGTTTTTTAATATAAGAATCCTGAAAAAATGCATGTCATTTTCCACTAAAATATTAAGCACAGCACAACTGTTTTTAACATTGATAATAATAAGAGATGTTTCTTAAGCCCCAGATCAGCATTTTAGAATGATTTCTGAAGAATAATGTAAGACTAAAGACTGTAGTTAGGGCTGCTGAAAATACAGCTTTGCTGTTACAGAAATAAATTTCATTTTAAAATATATTAAAAAAGAAAACAGTTATTTTAAATTGTACAAATATTACTGTATTTTTGACCAAATAAATGCAGCCTTGGTTAACATAACTTTCATTTAAAAAAAAAAAAACTGACCCCATTCTTTTGAGCATTAGTGTAAATCTAAATTAAAAGGTGTGCTTAGCCAAGAATAAAAATTCTGTCATCATTTAGGCAACTCATGTTCATGTTGGTCCTGTATGATTTTCTTTCTTCTGTGGAACATAAAAGGATGAATTTAGTTAAATGTAGGCTAGTAGCTGTGAAAGTGAATGGAGACCAGGGATTTTCTAGAGTCTAGCTAAACAACAACAAAAAAGTATCATAAAAGTAGCCTATATGAATACTTCCAAGTCTTTGAACCCACGTGATAGTTTATGTGAGGAACAACTAAAAATGGATTTATTATTCAATTAAACTCTTTCTTGACAGCTGCTGCCACCATTCACTTTCAACGTACAGTACGTAAAACTACTTTTTTTTTTTGCGTCATGGAAGATAGAAAGGGATATGGGTTTGGAACAACATGAGGGTGTGTAACTGATGACCAAACTACTCCAGTAGGTGTCTGACAAAATTTATTTGAGTTTTATTGAGAGTAGTTCTATTAAGTCAAAATATGAATGTAAATTGTTCTTTTGGATGTTGTCATAGCACTATCTGCTCATTCTTTTTTAAATGAGTGTAAGTGTCACTGTTTCTTCTCTTATTTTTGTGCTGTGGTCTGTATGATGTCATTGATTCTAAGGAATGCTGTTCTAATAACATTAACCTGGATTCAGTAATTCATGGTATCTAATATATAATGTATAAACACTGATGTGGTTTCTTCAGAAGTCAAGATGAAAAAATGCTTGTCCTCACAGAAATCTGTGAGCTTATATATTTTAAAGTTGTATGTGAATTGTATGTAAAGCATTTGGAGAAAGTGTCTAACGTTTTTGTGGAACCACAACTTTTTTCAAACTCTGTGAAGACAGATGTTTATTGACCATGTGGACACTGTGTGAAAAATGTCACATAGCAGTTTAGTAAGAGCAAACTGACTGTCAAGTGCACAGACTGCCAGGTGATGTTTCTATATCACAATACAATATGTCAGTGAGAACAGTAATAGTAGTAAAACTAATCTAGCAAAACCTCATTTGTTTGGACTGCTTTGTATTTAATGTTTGGCTTATGGACTTCAGATTGATCATTGGATTCAATCGACTTGTCCATGGTTGCATTTTATAGGTTTATTTTATATATTATTTTGTTCTTCTCTCAAACAAAAATCATTTGTTTACAGGATGCTAGCACAGCTCTTTTTTTATATGGTGAAAGTGAATGGATACCATACTGTGGGCCGTGAAGCTTCACAAATGCCCAAAAAGCACAATATGAAACCATAAAAGAGGTCCGTATTATTCCAAGTTTGTTAATGATCATGGTCTGAGCCCATATGATGTGTGAGAGAAACTGATCAAAATTTAACTAGAATTTTAATTGCCAATTTTATTTATGTGTTTCTTTAATCAACTTTATTGGGAGTCACTCCACAGTTGAGTTATATTTATACATCCAGACAGATCTTCTCTCCAGATGTTTTTTTCTTTTAAGTGTTTGACGTAGTTTTAGGACTGGTAGGTCTGAGTCATTTCATCGTTTTGTTTTTCTTGTGACTCACCCTGAGACGGTTTTGTTTGTGTAAGATTGGACACTCACACTCGTGCATGGCAGAGGTTAAGGGTCTTCTGGTCACAGATGATGCTTGTCTGAAACTAAGACAAGTTTGGAGCTAGTGGTACTACTAATAATAGTTTAAGTACTATTTTTAATTAGAGCTAGTGATAACTGTGTCCACAAGCATGTGTGTGTATGTTTTTGGAGAGGGAGTATGGGGCTTTGTTTGAACTCAGATTATAATTCAGGGTGAATGACCTATATGTCAAGAGCATTATACATCACATGACCCTCTCGTTTTGCATGGTCACTCATTCCCTTCCCCCGCAGGCACAACACATATTATGGCTTAGTTCCCACAAATGCAAATCCATTATGCTTCAATTGTCTTCAGATATTAAAGTATAAAATCATAAATTTAAAAATTCATTATAGATCCCAAACTCTATACTAACTTCTTTGTCTGCATTGATCTGTAACATGAGTTAGCAGACTGATATAACAGCCACTTAGTGAATAGTGAAGAGCGTAGAGTCTGACAATACACAAACAAGTGAGATCCCTGCATGAGTAAATCTATACTGGACAAGTAGAAAATACATAAGTGGGTGTTTTTTCAGGGATAAGTGGAGGGCTTTTTAGTGGGGGATAAGAAAGTCTTAGGGGGCAGGGAAGTGGTGGATGATTAATTTTGATTAAATATGATGCTGAGTCTAGTGTAAAGCACTTTCAAGAGCATTGTTTTTGGCAAGATAAAGTTCAACTCAAAGCCAGTGAGGCTTGCTGCATTGCTGTGGAACAGATTTTCCTAATATATGGTAGTGGTTATTGACCGCTATGGTATTGATCTAATCAAAAAGTAAATATTAAACTCAAATTAAGCTAAGCAAAACACAGAATGAATTTCAAGTAATGTTCTCCATTTGGAATAAATTGGGGATGGGGTGGGGGTCAGCAAGAAGATGTATTGTTATTAGTATGCATGTTCTATGTCATGTTTCATAAAAAAAAAAAAAAAATTTTTTTGAATGGTTTCTTTAAACATTCATCGGGCTGGGCTATAGTCCTGTAAAAGGGTTTCTATAGTGTCTTATCCAAGCTTAGACAATGGAGCCTGTGTAATTAACAACACCAATCATTCTCTCAATTAAGACGCTTTAAATGCAGGTCCTTGTTCTTTATAGCAACTGGCCCTCACATTTTTCTCTCTTATTCAGTAATTAGCTTATTATAGGTCTTGTGTGATCACAATTACATTTAAGAAATGTTTACACTTCAAGAAATACCGTACCAAGTATTATTAAAATCTAAAATTATTTACAAATCATTATATATTATATTATATATATTATATTATATATTATATATTATATTATATTATATTATATTATATTATATTATATTATATTATATTATAAAAAAAAGAAAGTTGGTGAATTCACATGAGAGTTGCTAATTTTGGTTAATTAATCAACTGCTATCAGTACATGTACACTGGTGGATCTGGTGAAGAGAGATAGTTTGGTTCTCATTAATTAAGCAGAATTCACGCATGCTCCGTGTTGAATCTTCAAGCTTATCACCATTTTAATGCATGAAGGAGAAAAGTTAATTGTGTGTGTTAATAATTTTGCAACTGATTTAATGCAGTATTAAAAATAAGATGAGGGTGGATTGATTATACATAATTATGGTTGTATTATCATATCATGATAAAGCTTATCAGGGGCAGCTTTGAACAGTAAAAAGATTTAGAGTTTGGAATTTCACATGACTATGATTCACTCAGATTAGGCTATAATGAATTCTATTAAGGCTTAGTCTTGTACATAAAGGGCTTTCAGATGCAGCTGCACAGCTATTGTGTAAGGAAACATGATGTAAACCACGGAAAAAAATATAAGCGTTTTACTAGACATGGTGAGGAGAACAATGTGTTCTTACAAGTTCAGGTTTACATCAGTTCAAATTTTTTTAGTCTCTCTCTCTCTCTCTCTCTCTCTCTCTCTCTCTCTCCCCATTCTAAATCACCCTAAATAAGTTCATACATAATTAGTACTTTTTCGTTTAATTAATATGTATGATATATAAAGGTTATGTGAATAATAATAAAATAAGAATTATGTTCATATTTTAGTTTTTCCTCTGACTTTGCTGAATGCTCCTAAAGTCACCCTGCTAAGAGGCTGCCAAGATCACATCTAAATCCCGCTGACTCTACACAGAGATCAATCTTCCCAATGAGAAAAACAATCCAATTTATTAACCCAGTGTCAGAGGACACACTCTCCTCACATTGGATTAGTGTTTATAAGTAAAGCAGTAGGTTATGATGATGTCTAAATCTGTATTAGAGGTCATGGAGGAGTTCAAAATATTACACACACATACAGGATCAAAAAAAAATTAAATACACTACTCTTTAAAAGTTTGGGGTTGGTATGATTTTTTTAAGGTTTTTGAAAGTCTCTTATGCTCACCAATTATGCTGAATTATTTTTTTTAAATATATAAAATATATATAATAGAAACTATATTATATATTAATTATAAAAATGTAATTTATTCCTATGATGGCAAAGCTGAATTTTCAGGAGCCATTATTTACATGATCTTTCAGAAATCATTCTAATATTCTGATGTGGTGCTAAAGAAACATTTCTTATTAATAATGATGAAAACAGTTGTGCTGTTTTTTTAATATGATGATGTTTTGTTAAATTAAAATTTGTTATTTTTTTTTTTGTTGTGGATGGTTGTGTTGTTTTAAAAATATTCATTTAAAATCCCAAACTTTTAAACAATATGGTGTTTCATTACCATATTTTTATGAATTAGTTAAATACAAATATTGAATATTTTAAGATTAACTGGATGTGTGTTTGACTTTGACAGATGACGGAGGGCCGGCTGTGTCAGGTACTTCTGCTAGATGACAGACAGCTGGAACTGCTAGTCCAGGTAAAGCTAACTCACAGCACTAACTCATAGACAGACGGACAGATAATGTATGGAATAAAAATAAATAACACCTGTTTTCTCTAAAACAGCCAAAACTGTTGTCCCGGGATCTCCTGGATCTGGTTTCATCGCATTTTAACCTAAAAGAGAAAGAATACTTTGGAATCTCCTTCATTGATGAGAAGTAAGTTGGTGAAGTGTTTGTTGTCATTGCATAGAAAGATGTAGTTATGTTTTTTTGAAATCTTGCTTATTAAGCACTATTTCGCCACTTAATACAAAGACGCTCCTGGGTAGATCTTTAAATATATTAATTTATAGTATGTAATCATTAGCCAGACAACCACAAATAAGAACTTAACTTCTACTGAACTACTATAAGTCTTTGTCAAATTGCATGCTTTTGAATAAAAGGCTTAGTTAGGGCTTTAGAGGTAATTCCAGTTTTACAAGATAATTTTTTAAATACCTACCTGCTTACTTTGGATTCTTGCCAGTGCTAAGATCCTTTGATCATTCATTCATTCATTCTTTCAGACAAAGCACATTCAGGATCATACACAACATGTGAGGTTATATGATGTAGATCTTACAAATCTTTAAAAGTCATCATTACAGCAGATGTGTGTTTCTTATGTGAAAGTATTCCATTGAACTTATTGCCGTTCATCAGGGGCCAGACGAACTGGCTTCAGCTGGATCGCAGGGTGCTGGACCATGACTTTTCCAAAAAGAGTGGACCTCTTGAGCTCAAATTCCAAGTCAGGTTAGTTCAGATTTACTCATTTGCATGTTGGATGGCTATCCAATAGGGGGCGCCAGCTGCACAGACATGCGGATGCAACTTCAACATGCGAATACAAGATATGCATAGACCAAGAGGAGCGAAGATTTGGCATTGGGATTGACCAAATCTTTTTTCTCTTCATATGCAATGTTTGTTAGTTTCAGTTAATTATAAGAGTAAATTTATGTTCTGCACTGATTGTTGTTGTGTTTTTTGTAGGTTTTACATTGAGAGTGTTGCATATCTGAAAGATGCTACCACCGTTGAACTGTTTTTCAGGAATGCTAAGATATCTGTCTACAATGTAAGTGATCCAAGTATTAAAATCATGTCACAGATCAAAACAACTAATACTGTATAATAATGTACTGTAGTGTTGGTTTCTTATGTTTTCTACCACAATTGTCAATTGAAGTTTTTTTTTTTTTTTTTTTGGTAAGGCTTTAAAAGAGCTTGGCAGGTGGCTTCCATTAAGTTCTTTTTGATTACGGGCTTTTACAGATGACAGCCCTGACACAGCATGATGCTGCTGGGTTGGCTGGCTCCTCTCTAACCTCTTTCCACTATAACAGCTATTATTGAACCACCAAATCTAATTCAGCCCAACACATTTAATAAAGAAAGAAAAGAAGTATGAACTGAACTCACTCTGACAGATTTTCTCAGTTTGTGTCTAAATACATGCTATTGTAAATCACACAATTTCGAAATTAGGGGACGCCATTTGTAGGGACATTCCAAATGAAAGTGATCAACTGAATCCCTTCATGAAGGGCCCTTCCAGAAGTCCGTTAGAGAAGGGAACATGTGATGATCACTTCATGGAAGTGATTTCTATTCGTGATCATGTGATCTTCAGTTAGGAGCTCTTGCAATGCATTTTAAAGCAAAGTTGGGGTTGATTTCGACTTCACATACAAACGTAAGTAGAATAGGCTGATTAAATTTGTCTTTATTTTAATGTGATACAAAGTATTCCCTTAGAAGGGAGTAGGGCATAGGGATGCTCACTTCCGTTTGGATTCACCCACAGTATTTGACTATCTTGTAGCTACAGCTTTGATGCTTTCCACTGCAGCAAAAATGGTGGGAAATACTAATTTTTTTTTTTTATTACTCGAGCCATTTCAAAGTTTTTGTATGTAATTTTATTTAGCATTTTATTTAATATTTTGCATTCACATTTTGATGTAATATAAAATTTATATAAAGTGTGTGTGTGTGTGTGTGTGTGTGTGTGTGTGTATGTATATATATATATATATATATATATATATATATATGTATATATATATATATATAGTATGGCCCTTGAGCCAGTTGAGTAGCGCTGAATTGTTGTATTGAAAAATACACGTATATACAGTAAAGAGTGTCCATTTTGCAACAGTTTATTTTCTATTTAAAGCTTATCATATTTATATATACATTTATTGTTAAAGTAATATATATTTAGCTTTAAATATAAGTAAATATTTGCTAGATTGCTGTTAGTAATCAGCCATTTGTCTGTGTAGGGTAGAATGGTGTGATCCGAGTCCTCACGCGACGCTGCAGATGACGTGGTTGAGTGGTTGAGGGATTTTACTCGTTGCTGTACAGCGACCCCATGTTGACTGATTAAATATCTACTTTTGTAACTGTCGTACTAAAGCCACGAACTTCTATTGTTATTTATTTGAAATTACCCCGGCGCGACCGTGTGGTGAAAACAATTTATTCAAAGTGATAAAGTTTGTTTTTATCATTATTTGCTTTCTAGAGTTAAGTTTTTTTGATGCACGTTGAAACATGAGTGCAGATGATGAACCTGCTCCCAGACTGTACCATGTCATCCTGGGGTGGTCCGAGTTATTTCATTCTGTCATTCCGAATATATTAGTGACTTTTATTGTTTAAAGTGCTAGATTATTGTGTTGTTGTAATAATCTGTTAGTCGTGTAATGATATATTGCGTGTGAGGTAGCTAAAGTGATGTTTTATTGTTAAAAAAAACAACGTCTGTTTACAAAGATGGTGTCGTCCACAGGGGAACCTGTGCTGTGTGGAAACGGTTGGTGGGATAAATAGTTAGATTCGGTGTGTTTACCGAAAGCCGAATGAGTAAAGCGATAGTTTTAACTGCTTCCTTCTTTAAACTTACAGGAAAACATTGAAGTGGAGAGTGAAATCGTTTTTAAGTTAGCCGCATACACTGTTCAGGTGAGTGAGAATTTTTAATACTCTGGATTAAATTTGACAGACTTATGCGAGTCATTTTAATACGCAATTTGTGTGCGAACTATTTTTAAGCTGTTTTACAACTTAACTGGTTACAACTAACGTTACGTGCGTGCTACTGTACGTCTTGTTTTACGCATGAATTTGCATTTATCTTTTCGCTGAACTGTAGCAACTTCCCCTCTTTGCATGTTTGTGTTTGTGCATTGAATGCTTAGGATGCGATTTAAGTTAACTGTAATGATCAACTTTTAATTAAATGGCAAATATCTAATGCAAAGTTTAGAGACTTGTGGTCTGTAGTAAACCCACTCTGGAGTTAAGCTTCTTACCGCATTGACTGAAGACTCAAGCATGTATAAAGGTTCAGTCTGAATGATTCATCAACACAAGCCTTATGTCTCTTTTCTTTAGGAGGCATGCGGAGACTACACAAGGTAAGAAAAGTCTATATACGTCTTGGATTGAAGATTGCATTAGATCGGGGTAATCGACCCCTGAAATATAGATTATTATAAATCTATAAATACATGAGCTATTTAGTCAATTTTTAAGTTTGTTTGGCTCTGAATTATTAATATAAATGGTTCAAAATTATGGCAAAAATGCTGCTATAAGTTTATTTATAAACTAGTAAAAATAAAATATTTTCTGGTTGGCAAGTGAAATGTAACATCCACATGTTTAGGCTGTGTGCCTCAGTGTTGTGTTGTGAATCCAGCCCTAGTTGATCATTTCCAAAGGTACCATTTAATAAGTGAGTAGAACTGGCAGTAAATATATCTGATGTATATGTCCCTGGCTTGGATATTTCTGGACTTAAACCTTAAAAAGGACTCTTGGCATGTGCATTTTGTGTAAGACAGAGCATAATTCAGTTTAGAGATTTTCGTTGTTTATAAATGTTGCCCACTTTCTAAGCACATCACCGTCATCTTACCAGTAGGTATATTACCTAGTTCCTAGTTCTCAGTTCATAAATTTTCAGGAGGTTTACTCCAAATGATTAGTTATTGTAAGTAATGGAATTCTTTGCCTTCTCTGTTAACATGAACTGATCTTGAAGCAGTGAATGGGATGCGTAGGGATAAAGCAACCTGTTAACACAAAAAAAAAATATATAAGGGAGAATTGCTCAGAAAGGTTCAGCATGTGTTGGTCACTCTTTCTCAATAGCCTTGCAGTTCATTATTGGAAAACAAAGCTTGTCCACTATTGGGAACAGAGGTGTGTGTAAACAGTCCCTTTTACTCTGGAAATGTTTACCTTGCAACAAAGACTGCTTTTGTTTAGCAGTGGGGAACTTGTTAAAGACCTTGTAAAATGGCTCGACAAGCTTTGTTTTCTTTCTGTGTTGATTTGTTTTTGTCAAAAAAGGGACATATTGAAACGGTTTTGCATAAAAATGGTAGGTTAGAGTACACAGGTGGCATATTGGAGCTACTTACACTCTGGCCTTTTACATCTATTCTATGTCTGGTACTTCTACAACAGGAAGTGACACATTGGCACTGCTCTTCTTTTCCGTGGAATCGTGTTGATCTCACATGATGTGCATGGTTGATTATATGACAATGAGTAACAGATGTACATTTCATTGTGTGTGTGTGTGTTCTAAATAAATTATATTTCAATAACGATATAATAAATGCATATAAAGAGAGAGAATAAAAAAAAAATGCCTAGTTTGATAAGTGATTAATTTTTTTATGTGTGTTATTGTTTTTAGTTGTTGTTGGCTTTTATTTTTGCTGGCAAATAATTAGGCAGTGCGGTCGAGCAGTTCTGGTAACAGCGTATCATTATTACTGATAGTGTCCTTTTATAGTTTAAGTGGGTTTAGGATACAGCAAGCCTTCAGACCTTCTCTTCCTCTGGTTTCTGTTATTTCCATGTGGATGAAGGCTCCCAGATCTCATAAAGCCTGAGTGGTTGCATTTGGAGGCCCAGGGCTTTAAGTTTATGTAGGAAGTTAGAAGACCCCCACCTCTCTATAAACCTCCTCCTCCTCATCCTCTCCACTGTTAAGACTGTATAGATGTGAGAGGGAGTGGAGACATCTCCTGTTGGCAGACGATAGGGCGTCATGCGGGATGCTGATGTCATCTGTCTGCAGTTTATGTCAGGAGCAACCAAGCGGGGGTTCTCCTAGAAGATCACCCTCCATGTGTCCTAGTTCTGTAGAGAGAATATAGAAAGTTCAGGAAGTGATGCCACTTTTAAAATAAACAGTGAGGACTTTATTAAATACTATTATGATAATCCTTGAAGCAAAAGTTGCTTTCGATTCACGGACTTCAAATGACCCATTTCCCACTGATTTCCTTGCAATGTGGGTAGGTGTATTCTTGAAAAAGCTGACACATGGCTCTAACTCCTCCATGTGTTGCTTGTGCTGGGTTAAGCATTTGCCCGCCTTGCCGACTGTTTGATAGTACAGACAGCATAATGAATTCCAGATTGCTGACAAGGCATTGTGGTCTCAGGGCACCAGCTTACTGTATTTTACCACATCATCAACCCAGCCTGCTAGATTTATACCTTCAAACTTATCGTAAATTGCTGAACCACAGAACCAACTGGCTTGGAATGGAAAGTGCGCCAGGGAATATAGTGGTGCTTTGTCAAGCAAGGCATTAATGGGCTGATAAGCAGGGTTAGAAAGGTTTTACACACTATCAGTTCTGTAACCTATTTCCTTTTGTTTTCAATTATTTTTCTAAGTATTCTGAATCCAATGTTGTGGCTTTACATTGTTTTGTAAAATTAGATCAGTTCTTGTGCTTTGTCTTGAGTAATTGCTTCCTGTAAAAGCAATAATGCCCACTGCACCCTCAAGACAGTTTTGGAAAAGATCAGATCAAAGCTTAGAGCAGATCAGATGTCTGGAAGTCCATGACATGAGGGTTTTCAATAACACTGCTGTCCTGTTTTATGAATTCAGGTATTATGTCTTTTGGTCCATCATGATGGTGCCAGTTTTTTTGTGTAGTTTTGTTGTAGTTAGATGTGTGGCCTCCTAACTCTTGAAGGGATAGTTGACGCAAAAAAAAGTACAATTCTGTCATTGTTAACTCAAACCTCTATGTCTTCCTTTTTTCCATGCAACACCTAAAAAGAAAAGTTTAATAATGCACTAGATGGAGTTTGTCAATGTAATTGCATGCTTTTATTTCACAGAAGAAAGAAATCATACAACTTTGAAAGGGTATTACTTAGTGTTAAAAAATTGAGAACTATTACTTTTAACATGTTTTGTAATTGAACAGCACTTTGCTCTACCTGTATATTCAGGTCGAAGACTTTGACATTGAAGTATATAATAATTTCTTCACTGAGATAAGATGCTATTAGCTCAAGCACTACATCATCACTAACTTCAGCTTGAATTTATAACCTTACATGGGAAAGTTCAGTTTTACATTTACATCTAATCTTTATATATAGGCTCTGAGTAACTATAAAAAGTCAAGCCAAAATGCACATCTCATATTGATATGAAATTTAAACACTGATTGGTTTTAACTGTAAGAGTTGAAGTGGGAGCCCATTTATCTAAAAAGGAATTCCCGCAGGATAATAAAAGATAAAACCAATGTGCTTTTCAAACATCAAGAAGCTCTTAGAAGAAAATATTCAAACATCGGTCTATCAGTGTCATCACTTGTCACCTGACCATTTTATTTCAAAAGAATGATATCTGCTCTCCTCAAACAAACATCGTTATCTCTTAAATCACACTTTGTTTTGTTTATGCTTTATATTCTTTTAGGTTTGCTACTTCATTTTGAAAATATGTCACATTTCAAGGAGATATAAAAAAAAAAACATTAAATCGAAATCAAATCAAAATTAAACAATTTGTTAATTAAAATATCTATTATTTGAGTGTTTTAAGTATCTGTGCTTGACTGTTAATCTTTTTTATTAATTTCTAATACTATTGTTGTTATCATACTGATGTGCTATTTAAAGGTTGTGTTTTGGAAAATATGTTTAAGAAGGTGTTAAATTGTCAGTACATATCTCAGGCCTCACTTTTAATGCCTAAAAAGGACATTGTTTTAAAGATTTTAAACATGAAATGTTTAAAAAGACTTGCCTCAACAAAGATGTTATAGTAATGCTATAGCTTATATACTATAATTCTATCTACGCTACTGCTGTGTTTAGTTTTTATACACTAGCTAGCATATATTTAGCTAGGCCACCTAGTATTTATTTCTGAAGTATTTAATTTTAACATGCTGTTTTTGTTTTAATTTTCAGTGATGAAAGCACAAGATCAGACTTAAAAAAGCTTCCAGCTTTACCCACTGCGGTATTGAAGGAGCACCCATCATTAGCATTCTGGTAAGACTGCATTTTTGTTTTTGTACTAAATAAAGGTAGCTTCTGTAATATGACATTTTTGTGTCAAACACAGTATTCAGTAGGACATGATGTAGGCAGAAACTTGATTGTATCCATCAGGTTTGAATTGATCTTGCAGGTGTAATGTGCAAGC
Source organism: Cyprinus carpio (assembly GCF_018340385.1). NCBI lineage: Eukaryota > Metazoa > Chordata > Actinopteri > Cypriniformes > Cyprinidae > Cyprinus > Cyprinus carpio. Next base: position 22,909,823 of record NC_056602.1, on the reverse strand, counting down.
TGCAGCCTGTTAATTTCAAACAAACCTTGTTAATTAACTTGCTTGTTGTTAATGATGCCTGCCCTCTGGCTTGTGTAACCCTAGACGTCTAGATGTCGAAGTCTACCACCTTAAACGGATTGCTGTGGCAGCTTTAATCAATCCCTATTGAGTGTGAGGAGCAAAGACAGTAAACCAGTTAACAGACAGCAATTATTGAAGTGTGTGAGTTGGAATGAGTATGTGAGGAAACAGCTGTGTGTTAGTGCAAGTGTTTAAGAGACAGCTGTGCGAGTGCATGCAAAAGCAGCTGTGAGTTTATATACATAAAAATTGCCTATATATTGTAATTTTATTGGTGTGCGAGTTTCCTGTAATGTTCATCTGACATATTAAATTCCTTTTTGTTGTTTCCTAGTAATAAGTGAATACTTACAATGTGTCTGTGTGTTTGAGGAACCGGTTATTAGAATAATTGCCTCAAACAGTTTGTGTGTGTGTGTGTGTGATTCACAGGACAGCCAGCCAGATGGCATTTCACACATGGGTGCACCTGGTGTAATATCTGACTGGTTAATAGTCTGACTAGCCACGTCATTTAAATGGCACATTCACATGTTGGTCTCATGCTCAATAACTGTTGTGTTGCACTTGTGCGGATGATAACGCTTCTCTCTCTTGTCTTCTAGTGAAGATAAAGTTATCAAGCATTATAAGAAGCTGAAAGGCCTCAGTCGTGGACAGGCTATCATACGGTAAGCACACTAATCATTTATATGTCTTGACATAGACAACTTTAAGGAACGTAGGTACAGGGGCTACAAGTCTGAGCCTGCTGTTCTACCTCTGATAATTGCTCCACGGTTGTTTGTTGAAAGGCAAAACTGCGTAATTAATCATACCACATTAATGATAGTGACTGCCTTCAACGGGTCTAGCCACACTGTGTCACTTTATATTTAGCTCATTGGGAAGAGACAAGGTCATTTCTGTCAACTTGATTTGTGCTGCTGCTTTGATATATTGACATTGTCCCACACTGTGAAAGCACTGAGAGAAATCAATTGTAAGACTGCTGTCAGTGACACATTATAGATGATTTGCTAGGGTTAAATGTTCTTCATCCTTGATGGTTTTGTCTTTTTTTAACTTTCTGTGCTATACTGTTGTTCAACAGGTATCTGACCTTAGTTGAATCCTTGCCTGCATATGGAGTACATTACTACAAAGTGAAGGTGTGTGATTTGATTTATCATGTGATATTTTAGGAAATACAGAACTAGACATAAATACTGAAGCTGCCATAATGAATATGTCCTTTGATTTATGGTTGGTTAAATAATTAACCACTAGTAAAATGTGTGTGGTCTAATTATAAATGTGCTTAGATCATTAGAAATGTCTTTGGAGATCAAACATTGCTGTTAAAATAGCTGCTACTGTATGTGAATGGCTGTGTAGGTTGGACTTATTTGATCTTTTGATTTCACTACCATTGCCAGACAAAGCAGTAATTATGTTTCATTTAAAAAAAAATTAAAAAAAATCTCATCCCTTTCACAGGACAAACAGAGCATACCGTGGTGGCTGGGCATTAGCTACAAAGGCATTGGCCAGTACGACCTGCAAGACAAGCTCAAGCCACGAAAGGTGTGCTTTTTGTTTTGTTAAGCAAGTGCTAAAAGTCACAGTGGTGATAGAAAACATTTTACAGTTCTTCACAGTCATAATTTATGGGTGGGTTCATCTGAAATTCTTAATATTACGATTTTAGACCACCATGGAAAAAGTCTTTCAAATAATTGTATAGCAGTGTGAATGCTACTGAATAAATTTGCAGAAATGTGTGAAGACTGTGATCAGTGTTTCTCACACAAGTATACAGTATGGATATTTCACTGGGGAAACAAATTGGAATATAAATGTTTTATTTTCAGAAAGAAATGTAATACTTTATTTCAGCAAGAATGCATTTATAAAGTTTCAATTAATTTTCATTCTCTTGAACTTTCTATTCATCAAAGAACCTTGAAGAAATGTATTGGTTTCCACAATGATATTAAGCAGCACAACTGTTTTCAACATTGATAATAATAAGGAATGTTTCTTGAGCACCACAGCAGCATATTATGTGCTAATGATTTCTGAAAAATCATGTGTCACTGAGGACTGGAAAAAATGCTGCTGAATTCAGATCTGCCAAAAGATGAAAAATGTAAAAATATATTAAATTAGGCTGGCTACACACTAGAAGATTTTAAGGCCAATTTTAAGGCCGATTTGCAGCCCCGAACGATCAGGGGGTGTGGCCCAATTCAAGGCGTGTCACAAATGATTGTTTATTTGCGACAGTCCTCTATTGTGAGGTGTCATTACGATTATTTATCTGCTCCAGATCGAGATGGAGCGTCCCAGAACTCAAATCATGAATATCAAACATGTTTGATATTTACGACTCTTGATCGGGCTGCCTCTGATGTAATACCCATGGTAGCCAATGAGAGTGAGCAAGCGTCACCTACCGGATGTTGTGTGCTTCTATAGTTGAAACATCTACAAAAATGCCACAAAAGCAGAATACATCACCCATATTCTTTTTTATACTTTGTTTTTCACTGTGAAACAGAACACGCGCTGGGAGAGCCAGCTAACAATGTTGATTGGTCTTCATTCTGTTTTTCTTCTGTAGACACTTTTGATCTCGCGAGTCTACATGATATCTCATGTTACTGTGAAATCATTCCTGCAGTCATCAAGTGTGTGGTCTCGTGGTCTGGTCGAATCATCTAATGTGCATGTTCAGAGGATTATAAGGATCATGTGATAATCAGAGGATTATGTGATATATATATATATATGTGTGTGTGTGTGTATATATATATATATATATATATGTGTATATATATATATATGTGTGTGTGTGTGTATATATATGTGTATATCACATCACAATTACTGCTTTTGCTGTTTATTTGATCAAATATACAACTTTTTTCAAAGAACATTTAAACAAATCTCACATTTCCCAACCTTTTAAATGGTAGTGTACAATTCTTTTTGTGGATATAGTGTGCTGACTACCAAGTGCCTATAAATCTTTCAAATATCTTTCACATTTGATGACTATAAGCTTGAAAATCCAGTTCTTAGTTCTTAGAAGCAGACATTGCGTTAACCCAGTACCTGTGAACACAACAGTATCGGTGTGCCTCTTCTTTAGAAATTTCTTAACTATATTTTTCTGTTCATTGACATTTTTAATGAACATGCTCATTTATCACATTTTTTATCACATGTCTGTTCAATGAGAGATTAGTAACCATTGCTCTTTTTTTATGAGTAGAGCTTCTATATTTCACCCCAGCCTCACTCATTAAAGTGTCTGTTAATTGGCATCCATTACACCAGTGCTTTGTAGGATGCAGTGGGGTGTGTATGTATATTCAGCCCTGTTCTAGAGTGTTAATGGGCATGTCCCACTCTGAAACCCTGCTGCATGGCAGCAATGAACACCAGCCCCTCCCTGTGGAGTGTGTAATTATGCAGCTTCATGAAGAGCAGCGCTGGGTGGCAGGGTGATGTCTGAATGGGGATTGGCTCTGTTGATGGAGCCCCAACTAGCTCTTCTCCTGGCAAAGGCATCTACGGGTGTTACGAGAGTAAACATCTTCCTTTTTATTTCTTCTTTTGTCTCAACAAAAAGGTAATGTGGTGGCACCATAGTACAGTTTTGCTATCACATAGTATCACCAGAGTACATTGATATACACATATGCACAATTTTTCAAGGCACCTTGTACAAAAAGGTAATACATTTGGTTATCTTCTCTCCCATTACCTCCCTCTCCTTTTTGTGTCTCCTCCCTCCTCCTCCCTCTCTTTTTAAAAGTACACTTGGCCCTGTCAGAGTGCAACCCATCATCTGGCCAGTATTGATTGTGCTTCCTGCCAAAGAGGGCAGTCTTTGTGTCCACCCGCCCCCCAATCTTCTTCCAGAATGCCAAGCTCATTATGCAAATCTGACCGTCATTGTGCGTTTCACTCAGCCCTGACAATTGATCAAGCAATAAACACAATTAGCTTAGCAGGGGTCCATAGAGGAGAGCGAGGGGTCTCGCGGCTATAACTCCTCAACATGCGAGAGCTGTTGGGGGTCTGCAGTATTAAAAGCTCTGAAACGTTTTGTCTGATCTTTCCCGGGCTCTGAACTGATGCCCTGTCAAAGAAGTAAACAAAGTGTATTTTATATTATTCCTGATAAAGATAAGTTTGAAATATCAAAACTCCTGTCATTAGTTTGTCCCTAGTTTTAGTATGGGGAAGTTGCTTAAAGATCAGACACAGGCAGATGACAGTTAATAAATTTTTATTGTTTACATTGTGTTTATATTAAATTATGTGCTCTTGTATGTTAGCTTATATCATTGGGTCATCCAGTAAAGGAGGGGTTTTCAGACATTTTGATGCCAAGGAAATATGATCTCCTTGCAAGGGACCACCTTGCCAAAAATTAAAGATGACAATATAGTTACAATTATCACAACTAGGGATGTCAATTTTAGTTTATATCCGTGATCGATTGTTGTTTAAGTTAACGATCAATTAATCAATTAATAGTTAACCTTAATGCTGCAAAATTTGTCTATTGTAGCGGCACCCAGTCACCAGCATGACAGGATGTGCACTCAAAAAAAAAAAATATATATATATACACTTTCTCACCTGATTTAAAGGGGTTTTAGTCTGAATAAAATGCTAGTAGCAGGATTATAAAATGGGATTATGATCATTTGATATAATGAAGAGAGCACCGCCGTACGTTTGAGATCATTTTACTTTGTTGGCTGTTTCCCGGCACAGAGGCCGCTAACCGCGCCTCTTTAAATGGTTTCGTGGTGCTCGTTGTTGTATTTTAAAATGCAATTGCAATGTTTTCAACTGACATTATGGCATTTAAAATAGAATTATCCCGTACGTAACTGTGGCACTTGTGGCTGTGCTGCACAGTCAGTGAACTGCTTCCATCAGCGATGCTGCAGCAAAACACACTGTTGTTGCTCACCTGAAACATTTTTATGTGAGTATTATGACCAGTACTTAATACAGCTGAAACAAAAAACTCAATTTTTGGAGTAAGATATAATCCACAAAAGTGTTTATTTTTATTTTTGCACACTTATTTGTGCTTTTGTAAAATAAAGCAAACAAACAGAATGCGCGTTGTCATCCTTTCGTTTCCGTGAACTTGTTTATGGAGTGCCACGCCAAACTTCTGTTTTAAATCTGTTAGCTTAATTATTTAAGTCAGATATATTTAGCTTTTTTTCCCTTTTTTTTTATGAAAAAAAAAAAAATTGTTATTATTTTAGGCCTATTACTTACACAGGCTGCATTTTCCTTAAAGCATCCCATTTTGTCCCAGGGCTTGAAAACTAGGCTGTGCCCTAGGCTAGTTAGGTCCATGCAGAAACTTGTGAATGATGCTCTTATAGTTGTGGCATCATCGTTTAGTTACATCATTGAATGCTCTGGGAAAACGTATTGTCTGTGTCGGTAACAGTGCCTTTTAATTGCTGTTTTGAATCAGCAATTATTTATTTACAAATTATAAGTTCTGACAAGTGTGGTATAAAAAATTTGTTTATTAAATGAATAATTTGTTAGCTGGAAAATGTTACATCGCGACCATGCTTTGGATGCCGTTCGAGCTCATACATTTACACGGCTTTGTTCTGGTTTGCCGGGTTGGTCATGAATTTCCACAAATTCAATCATATTTAGGCATTGTTTCTTTTCCTAAATCCTCACCATCTAACCCTTTAATTTAGCAGGTTTATTTTATTGTCATAAACTTTTAATCGCTGTTTTTGCATCTCTTACTGTGGTAAACATGCGGGAAGGGAAATAAAAGATTTCATGGCCATGAATTAAGAATTCGTTCGATTTATTAATTTGTCCCCTCATTTTAGTTCAATCATGGGTTAAGGAACACAAATTAATGAAACATGGACAGTGGCCACAAATTAATAAGTCGTAGGAATGAATTAACAAGTTGTAGGAATGAATCTAGCCTATCTGTCCTGTGTCCTGCAGCTATGCAAAGTGCAGAGCCCAAAATGAAACAATTATCTGGGGAAATGACTTAGCTACTACATTTCAACTGCTTTCCATGTTGAAGAACTTTATGTTGTTTCTATTTTAATGTACTTTTAAAGTTTAAATCACATAAAAGGTTAATTTGTACATTATGAATGAATGATGATGCATTTATATACTGTCAGCGTCACTCACAGCCGCTTGCACATGTTTTGCGCATGAGCCACAGGCAGCCCAAAATTAAAAAGCCATAGCTTTAATCGATTGCATCTCTAATCGGCAATTAATTGATCCTCGATTAATCGTTGACATTCCTAATCACAACCCATTTCGATTTTGTGGAAAAAATGTGTGATATCATAACGATAACCTGTTGTTTGCAAAATAAAGTAAATTCATTTTTTAAAAAGGTGCACTAAAGCCAAAGAAAATGAATGCAGTATTATATGGAAAATACTGACTTTATATTGTACTGACCATTTATTAAAAACCACTCTGAGGATCCTAACAACCGTATAGCAACACCCCAGCAAGGTGGTGAGATTTGCATATGCAAACATCACTGATATTTCTTTCTAAACTGGTTTTACTGTTTATTTATGGTTATGTCCAGAGGATTTTGTCTGTATGAGTGTCTTGTGTCTGAGAGAGGGTGATGCAGAATATGATGAAATATTATGCCCCTTACCATACTGTGATGCTATGTGTCCCGGCTCGACAAGACAAAACCAATAAAACCCATTACAAACTGTCATTTTTTACAATGGGGGGTATTGCGATGACTTACACTGTCTTTTTACGGGTATTGCGCATATTGCGCTGCATAAACATAAAACCATGTCTGCATTTGTGATTGGAGAATCGACAAACAACAAGAGCTACTCTACACTGCTCAAAACTTGCGTTTGTTTAATTATGAAATGTACTTGCAGACTGTGAGTCAGAAGTGCCAGAATATCTTTGCAAACTTGGAATTGCCCCGCTTTATAGAAACAGACACCGACATCGTAGGCTACTCTCACAGGAAATAGTCCTTGTCCTCCCCAAAATGCGCTGCAAACACCTGAATATTTGGGTTGAACTGTTCCGGAAGAGTGTTGTAAATACAACTTAACCACTGATTTCTAGTTGTGTCCTCTTTTGGAAGGCCAAACAAAGTAGCTTCGCTTTCACAATGAAACACAGCATCTCGACAACATGGCGCCAGCGGCAACAGCGAGAGTAAAAGTTACGCCTTCTTTCTTTGCGTGAACATTTGGGTGACGATATGCAGATCTTCCCACATCGTGACGCAGACCTGGGGGCCTGTTAGAATGAGGTGTTTTTTGGAGAGCGTGACTGACTCTTAATTTTTATAAAGAATATCTCTCTGGATTTGAGACTTTACTGCAACTTTACAGATCTTCTTTATGCACCAAGAGCTTGTAACACTCCACATAGAAAGAAAAAATTAAAATAGCATCATATGACCCCTTTTAAAAAAAAAAATGCCTTACCTTCTGAAGAGTTGTTCTCTTTCACTTAAATCTGTGCTTTCGTTTTAAGTGTAATGTTTTGTGGCAAAGTTCATACAGTCAGTGTGACAGTCCAGACCATACAAGTTGCAGTTCCATTTAAAAAGCATGGGTTTACAAAACTATGTGCTTTTAAGTCCTGAGAATTGTGAACAAGTCATTTTGGTTATAGAATGCAGTTTTCACTCTCATCATATATATGTGTTTGTATAACTTTATCTAAACTCCAAAAAAGGACTGATAACCATATTCCGCTACTGTGTGAACGCAGCCAGTCTTGAGGGTGTGTTCATATTCACAACATATTTCTTCACTGCATCATCATTAGCCCAATGACTTGGAAGACGTTAAGGTGTGTACGATTATAAAATACTACTTTGACGCATCAAGATTAAGCATGAGCTGCATTTTAGATTAGTGTAAATTGAATCCATTAGTATTGATACTATTGCTAAAGGAATTGGTGTCACATGCGACAGTTACATCAGGATCAGTGATACTTAAAAAATACATTATCTGAAGGATTTGGGTCAGCATGTTTACCACCCTAAAAAAAAAATTATTTTAATTTAACTGTCATTTTTTGTATTAATTAGTATTTTAATTTATTTTTGTTTAACTTAATAATCTGTTTTTATTTTGTTCATTTAATTTAATTACATTTTGTTTTAATTCTTAACATCTGCAGATTTCCTAGATTTGCCTGACTGTCTTGCTTTATCAGTCTGAGGTGTTGAAGATTGTTCCCATTGTCTTTCCATTTGCATGCTCTCTCATTTGCCTTCAGACTTCCCTTATCAGTCATTTAACTGTCTAAAAGAATTATGCTGAAAAGCTTGTCTCGCTCAGCTTTTTAAACTGCTGCCGTTAGTAGATTGTTGAGAATGCTTTTGTCGTTCAATTAGCTGATTTTACACATTTCAGAGTCGTAAGAAATGCATTATAATGTGTTATCATCACATGTTCTGGTAATAAGATAATGGCTTGACAAAAGTCATGTTTTTGTGTCAATTGTGTGTTTATGCTGCTAATTTTGAGTGATCAGTACCACCTTTTGACTTCAACATATAAAGTAGTATATATTTGTAGTTATTTTTGTCTAATGTCAAAGAAAGGTCAGGAAACTTTCATGTTGTCAGATAGTGAGACATTCCCTGTTGTCGTCGCATCAGCTATTCAGTCACTATGAGAGAGGCATGCGGTTTTCACCAGGAGGTGAAGAGTGCCATGGCCAGCCATTAATGATTACAAGAAAGTAGTAGATTCCTGGCATATTTGGCATGGGAAACGTAAGAGAATGAGCATCCAAACCAACGGGTGAAGGATTATGATTAAGACTGTAAAAATGAGACACGCCAGGAGAAGGAACATGGATTAATGAATAGCTATAGAAGGGTGTTCATTATGATCAATGCTCCAAATCCCCTCCTAAAACGGAACAACAGGAATAACATTCTATGTGTGTGTATTTCAGAGAGCGTAACCTGTTTGTCTGGTTTGACAAAGACAGGAATCGGGTATCAGAGTAAGAGGGAGGTGACCGCAGAGAAAGAATGAAGTTGTGAACGTGAAGGTTTAATTACATGTGTGAGTTAGAGTTTCACAGATATGATTGCATAGTCTGCAGACGGAAACGGAGAGAGACACTAATACTTGAAGAGAAGTCTAGCTCAAGGTGGGTAAGGGCAAAGTGAACTGCTAGTGATGTCATAGGAAGGGGGAGGGAAGGGGCGGGGCTCAATCGCCTGAACCTCTTGCAACACCTTTTGGTCTCTTCGAAAGCACACAAGAGAGTATTGTTCGAGGAAGCCACAACCCTGTGGGAAACTTTAGATCAGGACTATACTGAACCTGTCCAGCTATCCAGGGACTTTAAAGGCTTACTAACTGAACTGGTAAGGTCCATTTTTTTTAGATCTCTGAAATTAGAATAAGTTGTCATTATTCATTTTGTTGTTATTGATCATAACTGTCAGAAATATGTCAAGTTCTAATATGCTCTCGGCAGTCAAATCTTCTGTGTGATCCATGCTCGGATCATATTGTTCCTGTGTGTATTACTCAGAGCTGCATTTGAGCAGTACCTGGTGGGAAGCGTTTATTAACATTCCTGGCAAATCCTCACCCCTGCACGCTCATAGTAGTTGGATATTGTACTTTCCCTGCCCTAAGCTGGGACGATCTGTTATGGAGCTCTGGAATTAAGGTCTGAAAGGACATTTCTCATGAATGATAGCTGTCTTGGCCATGCTTTTACCACAAACCTGTTTTTCAGTGCGAATTTGATAACAAGTTGTGAGCTCAGTGGACGGTTTGCTTCTGTAGTGCTTTGATTGTATTGGCTTCATACCCAAAGCAACTGTCTTGTGCTTCCAGCTAAATATATCAATATCCCTATACTGATGTAGTGATGTTTTTGTGAGTGATTTCAGAGTATAGTGTTTCTAGGAGGGAATTAAAATATATTTTTCTTGGTTTGACAGAGAACGCAAAAAAAAAATAAAAACTGTAAATGCTAGAATACAGGGATGTAAATGCTCTTAGTGGGTGAATCTCACAAAGAAATATCTAGATCATAGAAATTAGCGCAAATCCTGTTTGTAGGACTTTTTAAGATATTTTCATAACTTTCCGCGTAACAGTATTAGTTCCTGTCAATATAGTTGTCCAAAATAGTTCCTGTCTAACTCATTTCCTTTTTCTTTGTAGCTCTTTCTGTGGAAACAGCTTGAAAACCTGTATTTCCGAGAGAAGAAGTTTGCCGTAGAGGTCAATGACCCTCAGAGGTGAGAGAACAAGATAAATCAGTCACACTTTATTTTAAGGTCCAATTCTCACTATTAACAAACCATTAACTATGACTTTTGCTGCAATAAGCTCATAATTTGCTGCTTATTAATAGTTAAGGTAAGGTAGCTGTTCATTTTATATATTGGGTAGGATTAGGGATGTAGAATGTGGTCATGCAGAATGCGCTTTATAAGTACTAATAATCAGCCAGTATGTTAATAATAGGCATGCTAATAAGCAATTAGTTAATAGTGAGAATTGGTCCTTATACTAAAATGTTAATAATACATCTACAATAGTTCATGTCTTGATATACATTTTCCATGTTATCAACCTGAATGAAACTGGCTGAAGCACTCAGTGAGCATGGTTTGTGATTTGCTAAGCATTATTTCTTTACTTATAGACTATAGGATGTGGCCTTTGAATAGACTAAGTAAATGTTAGCAATGCAAAGCCTTTTGACGTAGCTGATGTGTTTCCAACGGTGAACTGCAGCAGTGAAGCAATCGGTCACTTCACGCTGCAGTAGTAATACAGTTTAGGCTTGCTCTGTAAACAAAGATGATATCACACAGGACATTGTGCCACAGTGTCACTGACCTCCTTTATAGTCAGTCGGTATTATATATCAGGTAACCTGAAAACTGCTTCATGTGGTGACATCTATTTATTTGGATATAAAAAGCTATTTAGTTTGAATCAGCCTGACTACTTTTTATTGTCATTATTAAATGTAGAGTCACTGAATGTTTTTACTGTTCTATCTTATCATTTAAAGGATTACTGTTACAGCATAGGATAAAATGCGTTGTTTGGCTTCAGTGTGCACATGTGTTAATCCACAGAACAACTTCTAGACGCACATTTGGTCAATCTGGTCAGGTCATCTACGCGTGGTATGCCAGCCATTCTCTGATCAAAACCATCTGGGTGATGGCCATCAGCCAACACCAGTTCTACCTGGACCGCAAACAGAGTAAAGTGAGTGTATATTTGTGCATCTTTAATAATTATTATTGCACAAATCATTGCTTTGTTTCTAGGCCGAGAGCATGCAAAAGTAATTGAGATCCTGTAATAACCTTTTTTTTGTTTTTTACATACCTAAAGGCTAAAATAACTACAGCAAGAAGTTTGGGTGATATTGCCATGGATCTCACAGAGACTGGTGCTCCAAGGAACAGTAAGCTGGTCAGCATGGAGAGTAAAGACAAGCTCATCATGGCCAGCAATGGAAGTTTGGTCTCTTCCAGTAAGACTCTTCTCCCATTCCAAAAACAGCTTAACTAGCTTGTCATTCGTACCGATGTCGTGATTGAACTTGCTTTTGCTTTCATTTAGATTCTGGAGACAATGAAGTGAATGAGGAACAGAAGAAAGAGAAGATTGCAGAACTGAAGAGCAAACAGGAGAACATAAAAAAAATTCTGGCACTCAAGGAAGAAGAGCTGAAGAAAATGTGCCTCCGGGAAGCTGTAAGTGGCTTGTCATATTTCCATATGCTCTTTCAACCATGTCAGTTTAAACAGTCATATCTTAAGTTTTTCTTTGCTTTCTCTTTTTATCAGGAGTTGACTGGTGTGTTACCTAAGGAGTATCCTCTGGCACCAGGAGAAAAGCCCCCTAATGTTCGAAGGCGCGTGGGAACTGCTTTCAAATTGGATGACCTTTTCCCTTATGATGCGGTAGGCTGCCTCAATTGCTTTTCTCAGAAATAATGCAAGAACTGCTTGATTTTGTGTACTTCTTTGCTAATTAAATTTTTTTCCTTGCAGGATCCTCATTTAAGAAATTTGGAGAGCTGCTTTGCGCTCCAGAAGAAGATTGTGGAGGCAGCGAAAAAACTTGCCTATGAAAATGAGCTCTGTAAAACTGTGAAGAAGAAACGCAGGAGGAACCTTTTGGATGCTACCAAAAAACTCCAGGAGATTGAAAATCAGATTAATGATTACAGAGTGAAGATCGGCAAGGAGCCCACGCAAAGAGCTTCCGTCATCATCGCTGGTGCATATCTGGTTTAATTATTAGTCATTATATATATATATATATATATATATATATATATATATATATATATATATATATATATATATATATATATATATATATATATATATATATATATATATATATATATATATATATATATATATATATGTGCATATGCATGGTTATACAGTGAAAGTAAAGTTGCACTGTGTTGACAGTCAAGGTTTGATGCTTCACTTGTGATGAGCTAATGTTTTATGTTATGTAGAAGTAATGGATCGTGCCAGCAAGGAAATAATACACGCAGAACTATAATCTCTCTTGTTGTTGCAGATCATGTGAACCTTGACAGCCTTTCTGACTGCTTGAATTTGGAAGATGGTGAGTAATGCTATAAATAATGAAGTAATGTAAAAGTTTATACTGTCACTTTTACGGTCAATTTAATGCATCCTTGCTGAATAAAATTTCAAAAGTATTCATCAAACATTTGAACAGTAGTGTATAAACACCTTTGCTACTTATCTCTGCAGGCTAGACTAGGTGGCTACCCTCTTAAACTTGTTCATTTGTTTTGTCTTAGACGAGCCATCGCAGAGACAACGTTCACGTTCAGTGCAGTATTCTCCACGTCCCAACTCGTCAAACTCCTTTGCTGCATCATACCATTCAGATCACATAGATCACGCCAATGATGACTACCAGGACTGCAGCAGGTGAGAGTCCTGCCAACCACAGCTCTTCGGGATTAAGCTTGAGCACTTCTTACATTTCCCTGCCTATGGCTGCTGTTTGCTTTTGTGCTGTTGAGCTAGTAGAGACCTGCGAACAAGGCATTCCAGCCTTCCCTTGCCTCCACTTCTTTCTTCACAATCTCCTCTTATCAGCCCAAACACTCCCAGTGTTAAAAATAGTGCCCCAGGAATAAGCATGTCACTGCTTGACTGCAAAAACTCCAGCAATAATCACAAAGTGGGGGCGGAAGGGGCATAAGCAGGAAAGCTGCTCTGGAAAATCTCACAGGAACAACGGGCATTAATAGAATGTGCTGGTGTGGTGGAAGTTCATTGGGGCCAGACGACTGAAATCTGTCTGTAATATGATATGGGATTCAGTCGTTTGCTATTTAATCCTTTGTTCCTCAAAAACCATTGAGCTTTTGTATTAGATTTAACTAGGTACAAGGGTGGCATGCCGTGAAAAGTTTTTGTGTACTTACTTTAAGGTTTTGTGTGCAGTAAGAACACCACCCATGAAGGAAGTTTGGTTTGATAAAGCATTGTTCTTATCTGTGTTCAATTAAATTATGGTGAAGTCCAAGAACCTGTGGCCTATATACATGGAGATGCCTTATCGACACACAGCAGTCCTTACCGTCTACCCTCTCGCCAACCATGTGACTCGCGGAGCATGCCCCCCACCCCTCAACTTCCCCGCAACGCCTACAGCAGCATCCAGCTCAGGTACAGAACACAATGGACCCCTCTTCATCACCCGCCTACTAGTGTGACCCTTGAATGACATTTAGTAAGGAATAAACACAGTGTTCCCACATTCATGGAAAACATGTAAATGTCAGGGATTTCCAGGCTTAGAAAATTGAAAGAAAAACTCATGGAAAACTAATTTTTTAGTTTTGCTCTGTCCTGAAATATTTATTTGCCTAGATATGGTGTTCAGGGTTCCCACGGTTTGTGAATCTGAAAAAAAGAATTCAGGGCCCTGGAAAATTTTTGAAAATAAACATACATTGACACAGGTCCTTGAAAGTACTTGAATTTATTTTGTGCAAGAAGTTTTCTGGAAAAAATTCCATATTATTCTCTCTGGTCCGCTAATGTGTTATTTCGCCAACACTTTGTGGCCAATGCGTACTAGCTTGCTTGATTTACATTAGTTAGGCACATTTATGCATTACATTAAGTGTTTTCCACGTGAGGTACTTTGTGTTGTACATTGCCATGACGTTAGAGTGACCATATTTCCTCTTTTTCCCATGACATGTCCTCTTTTTGGACCTAAAAAAATGCCTCCAGCCGGGATTTTTGAATCGCCCAAAATGTTGGAGATTCAGCTCGTGTTGAATGCAGGGTTGCCAAGTCTGCATTTTTTCCCTATGGCTACTTTTAAACTGTTAATGGGTTGATTTTTCCCCCGTGGGTTAAAGGTTTCTTGTGTTGGTTGGATTACATTTGACTGAAATGCTTGTATTGAAACATTTTGCATTCTGCCTATGATAAAACTGTGCTAGATGTTAAGTTTTGTGAAGGAGGGCCACTGGTAGGAAGCTTTTTAGCTGTTTATGATCAATATGCATAACAGTAACTGTAAAATATGTATTTTAGGTATGGAAATGACATTTTCGGTTTTGATGTTTGGGATATGGTCATTGCACTACTTTGGGCACTACTTTAACCACCAACCAACCACACAACACCCTCCCGCCCCACCCACACCCACTGTCCTCTTTTTGGAAAACTAAAATATGGTCACCCTTACATGACAAAAACTTAAAAGCATCTTCATATATGTTAAAACTTCTGGTTACATGAGCCTAAGCTCTTTAAATTTGTAATCAAACAAATCATGTAAATTCAAACAAATAAATTTCTTCAGTTTTATCCAAAACAGAATTACAACAAATAGAATATCAGATCTCTGTCGTTAAAACTTCTGGTTGAATAAGCATGTCACTGCTTGACTGCAAAAACTCCAGCAATAATCACAAAGTGGGGGCGGAAGGGGCATATGCAGGAAAGCTGCTCTGGAAAATCTCACAGGAACAACGGGCATTAATAGAATGTGCTGGTGTGGTGGAAGTTCATTGGGGCCAACATGGCCAAAAATAAATGCAAAAAAAAAAAGATTTTTTGCATAGCTGTGTTTGAGACATGTAAACTGTAACAATGTACCTTACAAGATAACACGAAGTACCCTCACTCTCACTTGAAATCTGTCCCCACATCAATTCCTTGAATTTGAGGGTATTGGACCTGGAAAGTCCTTGACATGTCCTTGAATTTGAAGTTAATCAAAAATATGATTTTGAAAATGTTTTCACAAATTATTTTGCTTCTTCCTGCATGCAGCACTCATTTTCGGCAACGCAGCGGCAGTCTGGAATCTCAGTCACAGTTCCTTACGGAAAGCGAGCCATCCGAGCCTGTCTTCACCATCTCTCCTCCTCGCCGTAGCAATAGCACTGAGATACTTGATGATGGTTCCTCCTACACCAGCCAATCCAGTGTGGAGTACTCTGTACCCGGCTGCCATTCCCGTGCTAAAAACCGCCATCGGCGGAGGCAGGGTAACATATATGCCAACACGGGCAGCATGCCTAACCTAGCACAAAACGAGACACGGGGTTATACACCCCAACCTCCGCAACAACCAACCACCACAGCCTATTACGTTACTGGATATCCACGGTACATCGAACCTGAGGTGTACCCTAATGGACCGTACATGTACGAGACTGAGATGGAAGGACACTATAATGTTAACCCGTCCTACTACAGACATGACCCTCATGGGAACTATGGCCAGGATGAGATCGACGGTTTGGCTCATAACCTTTATGCTACATTAAGGCCGTCAAGGAACCGTCCTCCATCCAGGAATGAGAATATTGTCAAAAACATGCAAAGGGCTGAAGTGGTGGAACACTTGCGTGGTTGGTACAACCGACAGCACAGACAACAAGGGTATGATACCTACAGGGGACCGCAGCAGAACCTGGGCTACAGGACCATGTCATCGAGTTACGTACGCAGTGACAGTACTACTTCCTACTCGACAGGTGAGAAATGTTGCATAAAAATGCTACCGTGCATTTCCTCATGTTCTTCTGATGTCAATCAGTGAATCTCACAATGACACATTTTAACTCAATCAAAAGAAAAAAATACAGAAATTATTAATAAAAAAGCCTGGTTTAGGACCATTACGTTTGTTTGCATTGCAACATTATTATCAGGACAGTATATCAGTAATGTAATACAAGATTCAAGATTATTTTATTTATCCCCAGGGAAATTTGTCTTGGACATAAAGACTGCCACATACAAGAATACATAAAGTACTTGTATGTGACAGCCTACAAGAAATTTTGCCTTTATTATGTTTCAGACAGATAAGAGCTGACAGGAAGTTAAGTAGGAGAGAAGGGGGGTGGGATTAGGAAAGGTGCTCGAGTTGGCATTCAAACTTGGGACGCCTGTAGCACAATGGCACTTTATGTTGGCGCACTGCCCACGAGGCTAGTCGCAGAGAGTATTTTTTAAATAAAACAAATGTATATATATAAATTCAGTTTTACATCAGAAATTGTCTTTACAATTTTGACATGCCATTTATATATTATTCAATTTGAAATTTGAATTCAATTATTCAATCTAAACTTTATTTATCTTTGTTTATCTACCATAACAGTCAGATATCATCAACAGCCATTTAATTACCCAAGCCAGTCTAAACCCTTGAGTGTTTTTTGTACTGTCTTGAGTAATTTTTCTTCTCTCTTGAAAAGTAATGTTATCTGCATGAGGTTCTCCTTCATTAATTTCCTTCTATCTAAATTTCATCGCAGTGGGTTCGGGAAACTGGCACGGTCGACCAGTTATGGCAATGTCAGACTACAATATGCCTCCCGCACACCATCAGTCCTACGGCTACAACACTGTCCATTACAGCCAACCGTTACACAGCAGGTACGACTCTTCTGTGCTCCATCGTCCTTTACTGATTACCTCATTAGCCTTTATCTGAACCGTCTTAACTAGAATTAAACACTACCATCACAATGCCATGCCAAGAAACTCATTACTGCGTTGGGTCTGTAGTGTTTCACTATAAAAAAGGTGAAAAATCTCATAGACCTACATTGAATGAGGGTTCCAATCCATATAACAGAAGCTTGGGTGGGCCTTTTGACTTAGCCAGTAAGCGTCCAACAAGAATACCCTGTAAAACACCCTTTATTTTAGATTTTTACTTTTTCAAAGAAAATTCTAGTTTGGATAATGTATCATTTTCTTTTATGATGTTTGCAAAAGTGTACAAAATCTGTTACTGGGGTGGTACCCTTTCAAAGTGTATTAATATGTAAAAATGTTGGTACCAATTTGTATATTTTAGGTATGGATACATAACTTTAAGGTGCTAATATGCACCTTTCAGGGGTAAATTTGGTACAGGGTCCCATCCCAGTAACAGCTTTTTTCTGGGTGTGTTTAGCTAATATGTTACAGTTAATTATCGGCATGTTCTAGCTAATAGCTTGCCTGACACCATGCATCTGGTTAATTCTGCAGGAGCGCTGGTGCGGTACCTGCTCTCACGCTTTGTTCTCCCTATGACCGTTCTTTCCCTCACAGAGGCTCCAGCTCGCACTCTAAACGTTCTTGGCACGGCCCCACCAGCCCTCAGTACTATCCTCCTCATTTCTCCCAAGATTGCTCTTCCTCTCTCTCTCCTCCTCCTCTTCCTTCTTCCTCCTCTTGCTATCAGATGAAGCAGATGGGTTTGTCCCCGCCTCAAACTGGTGGTGCAAGACATGCAAGAGTTAATAAAGCTTCATTTGCTAAGTGTAGCCCTTGATAGTAAGTAAAGCGGCAGCCGTGTGGGGTTGCTCTGTCTGTGCTCAGCGTGACTTGTTGTTTAGTCAGCGTCTCAGGATGTCTGGCTCGTTGTGTGTTGTAAAAGTACAACTGCATGGCTTCCTTTTAAATGTGCTGGTGTTTCTTCAAGCAACCTTTAAAGGAATAGTTCACACTTGTGTGCTCACCCTTATATTGTTCCAAACGAGTTTAGAGATTGTGTCAAGCGTCCATATGTACCCATACAACTTTTTCTTTTTTATTCCATGTCTTTTGAAGCCATTGTATTGCTCACAAACTTTAACATTTTTAAGGGTTTTATGAGTCATTAATTAGATTTTTTAGTTATTTTTATCAGTTTTTTTTTAAGAAGGTAAAACTAAGTGACAATAAATACATCAAAATAGGATGCTTTACATTGATCAAAAGTGACAATAAATACATTTATAATGTTAATATTTCTATTTCTAACGTGATTTTTATTTTTCAATTTATTTGGTTTCAACGTGATAACAAGAAATGTTTCTTGAGCACCAAATCAGCACATTAGAATGATTTCTGAAGGATCATATGACACTGAAAATGGCTGCTGAAAATTAAGATCACAAGAACATTAAAATTAAATAAAAATAGTAATATATTCCACAGTGTTACAGTTTTTACTCTTTTGATCAAATAAATGCAGCCTCGGTAAAAATATATAGAGAATTTTTATATGTAACGTTTTATATTTATTATACATGATCAATAATAATATATCAAATATTACATTTTCTTTATATAGAAACGGAAAATAGCTGATATAATAATTACACAGGAAAATATACAGGACCCTTTTGCTGAAAAGTGAGCCAAAAATTGTATCTAGTTTCCATAACTTTCACATATTAAAAACCAAATGTTTTAAGGCAAAAAAATGATATATGCAACAACATAAAGGGTGAGTAAATGTCCAGGGTTTTTTTGTTTGTTTTTTTTGGGGGTGAACTATCCCTTTAAGAATCAGCATACATCCAGTGGACTGTCTCTGTATAACTGTGTGTAGTGAGCACACATGAACACTTATCAGTTTGATCTGACTGCTGCTTAACCTTCCTCCCAAACCAGCCCTGAGCCCCATCTGCTGGCTCCGCCTCCTGACCCTGTTATGGACAGATACCCACCCGAGTACGGGTGGATGACTCCGGGCAGGAGAAGCCCGTTGCCAGCACCTTTAGAGGTGCCTGGTGCTGTTGCCAGCGGTTATGACCCGGAATACTTTTACTCTCATTGCTAGTGACACAGACAACACATAAAACATTGGTGAGCTATAAAGGACTCGCATTTGCCTCTCTAACTGTAATGGCGAATCACTCAGGGGTTAACAAAACCACAGTCTTTTCCACAGCACTTTCTACCGCTTACTCATTGGTGGTGGGATGGTTGTGTGTTTGCTTCCAAAAAAGGGTGAGGTCTCGTTTTGAGGGGAAGCATGTGACCCTGCACTGTTTTTGATTGCTGTGTGCAAGTTATGACTAGCATACGTGTGTGTTTTTGTATGGTCTGCTTTAAGTGTGTGAATGTTTAACACTGTACAGTGATGTTGTGTCTCACTCAATCTACTTCAAATCTGTGATGAACATGTTTAAACGTATTAATCAAAAAGCATAAATATGGAAACAAGGCTTGTTTCTTGACCAGATATACTGATTTCCTCAGTACACAATGCTGCAAAACCAGCTGCACAAAGAGTTATTTTTGTAACATTGTGTTTCTTGCAAAACTATTGACCGTGACTCTGGTTTTTAGTATATCTGGTATGTTATGTGCTACTGGGGTTTAAGATCTTCAATAAATCGGTGTATTTGTCCACATTTCTTTTTTTATTATTAAAACATTTTACTCTCTTTTCTATTTGCAGATCCTACATAGACGTTAACCACCATGATTCACACACAAGCAGCCCGATGGACAGCAGTTTTGACTCTGAAGACCAGCAGACGCTCTGTTGGCATGAGAACTCTAAACCTGGAACAATAGTGTAGAGAGTGAGAGAAACTGTTCACTCTCATGTGCCTTGTTCTCATCACATTTGTTAAGTTCCAAAGGTAGGAATGTTGCCAGATGAGAGCCTTAAAACATGCGTGTGAAGTAGATCCTGCTAAGCAACTCAAGAATGGACAATGCATTCTGTTTGTGAACAAACCTATGGGATAGCACTTTGTCTTCAAGACACAGCTGCTGTGGAAACTTTGGGTGAAACTTTTGATGTTGTGGGCAAAATGAACTGGATACATCGCCCAAATACACACTGAGAATGAAGGATATTGCAACATTAATATTTCATCAGGCACAAGCAAACAATTATATGAAGGATTGAAACCAGATTTTTCTCATGTGCAGAACCCTCACCAAAAAATTCCACAATGCTTTTCCACACTTGGATTGTTGTTTGTGCTGACCTCGACAAACATTTTTTACAGTGTTTTTTGTGTGTTTGTAAACTGAGTACTTGGAATGTGATGGTGCAACAACATTCTTTTCATATAGTATTTTCTCATTCATCAGGTTGAATTTTAATGCATTCACAATAACAAGTATCCATCGTTTCTGGCTTTGTACTGGGACCATTTAAATTTGGTTCACAACCAGCAGGGCTGTTTTTTTTATTCGTGCACAACTGACATTTGTACCAGTTACAAGCAATGTTTCTGTACTAGCAAATCATGTCTATCAACATGTTACTTTGCATCAGTCAGTGCCAAGTATTCATTTTCTTTTCTAATCCTGTTAAAACGGACTGCAACAACTCGAATGATTGAAACATGACTGTATGAGGGTATAATTGTTTTTATACTGTCACTAACAATTATCCAGGTACAATAATTATGGACATTTACTGCACTTTTATACTCTAATGGACTTTGCTCACTCTGAAAGATTGGAAACCGTGACAGAGCACACAGCATCTCTCTTTCTCTTTAGAAGGGAACTGTATATGTTTGTAAATACTGTAAAAACATTTGATACATTTTTCATCTTTTAGAGAGATTTGTTTTTATCATTTTGAAAGATTTGTTTTTAAAGCATATAATATATAGTTTGGATTTCTCAAGCTGGTTCTTAGTCATTTGTCTAAAAAATTCATTGGAATTAAAATAGAAAACCAACATGTCTCGTCTTTGTATTTTGTCAGAACTGAGCATGAATGGTTTAGGTTTTTATAATCGGAAATATAACTTTCTAATGGCTTCATAAGGAAATACCAACTGCTGGGATGCAATAAGGAAGTGGCAAGCTTGACTGAGCATGACAGTACACTACAATTAGGACTATAAATATGACTTTTGTATTATTTAACATCAATAAGTCAATTTAGTGCAATAATGGTTAAGTTTATACTTCGAACAGACACACAAGAAAAAGCAACTTACAGGTATCAATACAAATGATTCATTGTATATTTGTCTATAAGTAGCTGAAATATTGAATTAAAGTTCTCACATACAACAACATAACCCCTTGTGTTAAAGCTATACACTCAGGTTTTTTTGTCACTACAGACTCTGAATTCTCATGAGAACAAGCAGCTCGTCATCATGTGTGGAGTACAGTATAAAACCAGAAAAACGAGTTTTGAGACTCCAGCTAAGAGCACATGAGCCACTCCCCTGAAGATAAGCAATCAGTCATCTGTGTACAGAATGAGCTCACAACACATCATGTGGCTGGCTGGCTTTTATGCTACACCTTTGATAAATAACCTAAATTATATATTTATGTTCGCACTTGAAATGATGAGTAGAAAGTAAGTAAAATTTAAAATACATTGAAAGAGTCCAAATATAATTTGATTTGGTCCTGTGGAAAAAAAAAAGTATCATGACCTCTGACCTATAAACTCAAAGCCAGAGTTATATTTTTATAAAATATATTTTTCAAAAATATGTAATACAAAATTTAACAACATAATACATTGGCCTGTGCTCTTGGCTTTGAGAATGAAAAAGATACAGAGGCTTTGTTCTGATGAACTGTGGCCCGGGGCCATCCGCAGCTGTGCCCTTCTGTCTAACCTCCCCTTGCTCTTGTAGCCACCAGCTGTACAAAGACATCAGCCAGGTCATCCGCAGCTGACTCCAAACCCATGCAAACAATGCCCATCTATTAGTCCTTCATGAACACACACACACACACACACACCATCCTTCCAGTTGTCAAGTGGGTTTGTTGTTATACACCCTACTTAAGCTTCACAGTGTATAGACACACTATTATTGTAATATAATCATCTGTAAATATGTGGTGATTGATTAACCTAATTTTTCCAAACAAAATGTCAGTGCATAAATAGGCCTGTACAATCCCACAATTGCTCACCTAAAATCACTTGATTCAAGACATTTTATACTTCACAACCTTTTACTTTTGACAGTTACACTCTTCAGACTTTCTGCATCTTCTGTGTTGTCAAAACGAACTCTATTATTCCAGAACCTCAGTGACTTAAGAGAGTGATTTCATGGCAGTGTAAAAGTATGCAACAATGGTCACCTTATGCAGCTGAAGGTCATTGGACATGAGGTCATGTTTAACCTTTAGAGATGGGAAAGGTATCTGAGTTCAATCATAAATCCCCTGAAGGTGCCTTAGGAGGTTTGTTGTAATTGCCTGTTGAACTCTATCATGGTGCAAAAAAAAAAAAAAAAAGTGTGTGCGTGTGCTCAACAATTGATAGTTATTCACTTACATTTCTGATAGTCCTCATTAGCTATTTGCTCAGCATTGTAGAATTCAAAGAGCTTAGATTTGCATCTGTTTTTAAGTGTAAACACATGAAAGTGAAGTTGCTGATTCAGCAGGTTCAGATCTGGAGGAGCTAAGCATGACTTACTGCAGGTAAGTTTGCACAGATGTGAGCTGTTCTGAAACACCCTGTAATCTACTGCATAGAATAAGAGAGAGGGACAGAACGAGGATCGGATTTGGAAATAAACTACCTTTAAAGTCATACTTCCTCATACATTTTAAAGACCCGTTTTTTATGCAAGTCCACAAGTTCAGTCGTTCAGTGAGTATGTAATGAGAGTCAGATGTTGGAAACTGTTCTAAAGAACTGCTCAGTCACATGCATTGCTTGGTCCACTCAGTTCATTTGTTCCTCTTTAAAATGGTTTTACACAAAGAAGTGAATACTTTTGGAAGACATGTTTCAAGTCATGTACACTCACAGGAGATGAAGACTCATATCAGTCATATCAGCAGCCTAAGATTGATTTATTTTACATGGATCAGGTTGGGCTAACATGCTGAGATCAATTGACTGACTACTAGTTGCTTTATCTCTGTAAACTCAATGTTTTCAAACACTTTGATTGTGGAGTAAATTGTGAATATGGCATTTTTAAAATGACTTCTGCATGATGCTGCTGCATTCAAGCTTCAAGACAACATATTGCTGAGTGCGATTAATTTGATTTCTAAATCAATATTTGATTAAAATAAAACACACGATGGTACCAAAATGTGACTTTATTAACACATTTTGCATAGATTTAAGATCTGCTGGCATTTAGAAGCTGAATGTGTGAAGCTCCTGGTGTCACTCACATCCAGTTATTTTACTCAGTATGCCTCATGATACTGAAAACATATTTATTATATTATTCTACTTCATCATAATCATAAACACTGGTTTGTAACACAAAAAGCACATTCAAAGAATACAACTCACTTCTGCAAAACAAGGTTGATAGCATCACAGGCAGTTATTTTATCTAATAGTTGACGAGCAATAAGTCATGAAAGTCTGTGCATTAAAGTAATTAACCAAAGATTAGGGATGATCTTAGACGTGATGTGAAAAACGGAGTATCTAAAACCCCCTTTCCTATGGTAAAATCACTATAGTGCAGTGCTCAAATTGCTTATTGCTTTTACAACAGCTGCATCAGCAGTGTGATAAAAGACATCAGTGAACAATTCACATGAACAACAAACAGAAGTAAACAATCTTCTACAAGGTAATACAGTTCACTATCATTATCACAGGAGTTTCCAGCTGCTGCAGAATTCCAGTTATCACACTGCAGAACATCTGAAGATCTCTAAACCTGATGACATCTTGTCATGTTATATTATGAATTGTCTTAATATATGAATGAATGTATTTTGGGAGAGAAAAACACTATCACTTGAAATATGCACATATGACACGCTCCCTACAGGCCATAGTGAAATCCTCCTACATTTGACCTGAGATGTAAACAAACATATTTTCAATACAGTCACTTCATTCCATAATAGAAAAAACACACTAAGAAAAATACTTTTGGTTTTGCCAATTAAAGATGTTGAAATAAACGGAGTAGGTTTTTGAAACTGTGCCAGATGAAAGCAGTAAAAGTTCACTCCTTGAGTTTGCTGTCTAGAAAGTCTTGGATTTTATTGAGGTTCTCTTCTTGTTGACCCAGTGCTTCAAGTATGATTCCCATGGGTGATTTCTTGAGTCCGGCGCTCTCCATCTTATTCTCCAGTTTGTTTTTCATGTTCCGTAGGCGAAGTGATGCATGTGCAAAGATCACTGAAACACAAAATGACAAAGCACTTTAAGCTTCCAGATGCTTCATAATATCTGGATTTAATAAACTGCTGCTTTGCATTTGTTTTCCTGCAAGCCGCAAAGAGTCGTACTGTATTCCATTTAAAAAATTTCCATCTTATGGATTCTCATTTTTAGATTTATGATAATGATGACAATGTTCTTAAGAAACTTACAGAGAAGAGGCAGGTTGATTCCAAGCAGGAGCACCATAACTCCACCGAAGAGCGACATGAGGAAGAAGCTCACAACCATCACCAAGAACACAAACAGAGTAGGGTTCTCCTTCTTGAACTGTTTGATGATCGCCTTGTTCTCGCCTGCCCATACAGAGCCAATGAAGACAGAAGTGACCACTGCTGCACCCATGAACATACTCACAGGGTTCAAGAACCTGCGGGCAGAGAATTAGATGGTAATAGGATGTTACTGAAGACAAAATCAATAGTGATTTTACTACATCTGTGTAATCATTCAATGTCTACTTAGCAGAGTAATACTCCCTTAAGCTCACTTGAATTTGTTTTAGATCACAGCCTCAGCCTTCTAGGCTTATGAGAAGACAAACATATGTCAATAGTGACACCTAATGGTTATAAAGTGTAAACGCAAAAATATTTTTGACAAAAGGAGGCATTTTCCATGTTGGTTATTATAAAAATGAATAATCTTGTCAGTTAAATAATAATCTTGACTTGAAAATTGACATGCAGTTTATGCCTGTGATTACACGACTAAATACTGCACTTTGCACATGCTCATTGTCAGTGGCATGTGATTACACCCTTAAATAGTGTTCAGTCTTAGCAACTAGCTATAATATTAGGGCCAAACCATAATCTCCCAGACATTAGACTGGCCTTCGTCTTACAAACACAGCTGCCCACATACCAACATAACTATGTGTGCCCAGATCAACTAGGCTAACTATATTTAGCTAAGAATTACCTCATGTTCTAAATTGTACAGGACGAAAACCTCGCATTAGAACAGCTTATTTTCTTGAGTGCAACATGAAATTCTTCTTTCAAAAAGTACAGTGCTGCTGATACCAAGTTACAGTGATGATGTCAGATGATAATATAAGGTACTGACATTTGCTGGTACGTATCCAGAAAAAAAAAAAAAAAAAAAAAAAAAAAAATCCAGTATCATAGTACCGTGCTTAAAAACATTTACGTTAATTAGAACTTTATTTACAGTGCATTTAAAGCTGAATTTACAGCGTATTTTATTTTAACAGATATTACTTCTCGCGATACTTCCTGTAATGCGATGTTGGTGTTGACGTGCCCCACAACAAACTAGAAATGCTATCTGAATATTCTGTTTACAGTTAAATCCAATATTGTGCATGCATGTCCACGTCCACCAAGAAGAGTACTAGACTTACCCTACGATCAGGAATACAATGATCGCCAACACCAGGTAGTTTGTTTGATAGTACAGCAGGTTGCTGACCACTCTGTTGTTCCATTTCGCCAGATCTCGCGTGTCTGGTCTGGCGAAGCGCTCTGAGCCTGGGTAGAAATCATCCCAGCTTCTCAAAGGGGCGATCTCCACTTTAGCCATTAAATAAAACTAACCGGATCCCAGCAGCTGCTCACTGCATATGTAACAGTCTCTCACTTCCTCAGTCTCGCGAGGCGCTTCGGCTTTAAATGGGCGGTTACTTTAAATATAGACAAACAATCACGTTTGAATATTTAGGACTTGATGCAATCAGAGAGATAACGCTTTTTATTATCTTACTGCTCACATATTCCTTTACGGCTGGTTTACTGCCTGATTGAATTAACCGGTAACTTACAATTCAATGAACGAATCATTCTTTTGAGTCGGATCTTTTAAATGAAGCATTTGAACCCTTTCACATTCTACAGTCATTGAACCGATAACCTAATTAGGATTTGATTGATGAGGACAAAAGCGAATTGCTTTAACAGCTGACATTTTACACATAAAACATAATATCACAGTTTTATCAGCACGAATACGAAACAAATTCAGTTGAGCAGCATTAAAGCCCAATTTAATTTACACCCTAGAAATGCAAATAAATGTTACTATTTCAAAATCCAGCATGCTGGGTGGGAGCCTGAAAAAGTAAATAAACAATTTTCATTGGTTGTTAAAGTCATTATGTAACTGTCCCGGAAGCTCTGCGTAGCCTGACCACGCCCCTTCTGTGTGAATGTTTGTCATGGTTGCGCACAGCGTGAGTGAAACTACACGTGTGCTGTAATAGCATCTTTTTTTCTTCAGGTGAATAAACATAACTTTAATTTTTTTTGGTCACATATGATGTTCGTTTTTGTAACTCCAATTATGACCTCACAGTGTTATCTTTGGTAATATCACGTTATGTGCGTATCACCTTAAGAACTAGCCTCTAAGAGAGTCACCTCTAGTCATTAGTTATTTTCTAACTTAACGTTCATGTATATATAAGATTCAGCATTATTTATATGACATGTAAAATCTACAGACATTGAATTTATTGTCTTTAAAAAGTTCACATCGATGTGGGCTAAATTATTTCTGGACCATCTGAATCATCTCACGTGGAGTCACAGATCATTAGTCACAATGCAACTGAAGACTAAAGAGTTTGAGTCCTTATTTACCGACGGGCTGCTTGCTCTGGCTGGTAAGATCACTTTATCTGACGTCATCATCACCTTTTAAAAATACTGTGGTGGTACCACTTTGTTATACAGTGCCATTGAGAAGTTTGGACACACTTACTGATTCTTTGTTATAAGCATTTTCATATTTTGGAATAACAGTAAAGTCACCAAAAGCTATGAAATAACATAAATGCAAATAAAACTATTTTACATTTTATTATGTACATTAAGTTAGGCATGTCCAAACTTTTCAATGATTACCATTTTAGTGTACCATGCAAATTTACTTTGTACTACCGAGGAACATGTCCGCAATATGATATTTTTTTATGACAAATAGAAATGTTTGAAAAGAACCAGTTTGAGCTGAGGATTGCAGGAGGGGCAGTGCGAGACCTTCTGTCAGGGAAACAGCCTGAAGATGTGGATTTTGCCACCACAGCCACTCCAGAGCAAATGAAGAGCATGTTCCAGGCAGCAGGAGTCAGGATGATTAACAACAAAGGAGAGAAACATGGGACCATTACGGCCAGGGTAAGGTGAAAAAAACATACCGTTTTTTATATTATAATCTTGAAAATTTTACTCCAAATCTCTAACTCATATTTTTTAAAGGGTTAGTTCACCCAGAAATGAAAATTATGTTATTAATTACTCACCCTCATGTTGTTCCAAAACCGTAAGACCTCCGTTCATCTTCAGAACACAGTTTAAGATATTTTAGATTTAGTCCGAGGTCTTTCTGTTGCGATGCAACCGGTTCTTGACTAAACTGCAGTGTTGTGAACGCGCTCACAACAGACCCGGAAGAGAAGACAATGCTGAATAAAGTCGTAGTTTTTGCTATTTTTGGACCAAAATGTATTTTCGATGCTTCAAAAAATTCTAACGGACCCTCTGATGTCACATGGACTACTTTGAAGATGTTTTTATTACCTTTCTGGACGTGGACAGTATACCGTACATACATTCTCAATGGAGGATCAGAAAGCTCTCGGACTAAATCTAAAATATCTTAAACTGTGTTCCGAAGATGAACGGAGGTCTCACGGGTTTGGAACGACATGAGGGTGAGTCATTAATTACATAATTTTAATATTTGGGTGAACTAACCCTTTAAGACCTGCAGTGGGTTTAGGTGATCTGTTTTGATTGGTGACAGTTTTCCACGTAATGTCAACATTGCGGATTTATACATTATGTAGCTTCATGATGAGAACTTTGAAGTGACCACTTGGCGAGTAGATGTGCAGTTTGATGTTCGGGTGGAGTTGGTGTAGTTCTTTACTGACTGGCAGAAGGATGCAGAGCGCAGAGATCTCACCATCAACTCCATGTTTCTTGGTAAAATACTTCACTTGCATTAGTTTTGCATTTCTCCTTGACTTAGATTTTGAATCATTAACATTTTTGTATGTTTGATTTGTCCTATATTATGTTTTTCACAGGGCTAGATGGAACTCTCTATGATTATTTCCGAGGGTATGAGGACCTCAAGAACAGGAAAGTAAGGTTTGTCGGCAGCGCCTCACTACGGATCCAAGAGGACTACCTTCGAATTCTGAGATATTTCAGGTAATTGTGTGCTATTACTGGATATATGCCTTTGAAATTAAATAAGGGTGAATAGGTTATCCTTTAAATTGTACAATATATATATTTTTTTTTTTTACAATAACCTTTTTTTTTTTTTTTTTTCAATGAAAATTATGATGTATAGCCTATAAATGGCCTGTGTGGTTTACCTTAATTTTTTTTTCTGTCTGATTGTTTTGTAGATTTTATGGCCGGGTGGCAACTGAGCCTGGGCAACATGAACCCGAGACTCTGGAGGCAATAAGAGAGAATGCCAGAGGACTGGCAGGAATCTCAGGTGAGAGGATCTGGGTGGAGCTGAAGAAGATGCTGGTTGGAGACCATGCTGATCACCTGCTGGAGCTTGTCTATGAGTTGGGCCTTGCCCAGTATACCGGTGAGAAACAAAACATAGTGATACAAATATTTATAAGGAACTGTGGCTGAAAATCTAAACATACAATGGACAATTACCTGTCACAAATTTTTTCCCCATCCGAATGTATTATTCAAAATCAAAGTTTTCTATGATGAACATGCTTTAAATTTCTGAATCAAAGTTAACTTTGATATTTTTTGTGGGGCATGAAAATGGTAATGTAACTTTCTGGAGATGTAAAAAGTAAAAAGCACAGTTTTTTTGCACAATTTCTTTTTCTATGAATGTAATGTTTATATATAAGAATATTTTTTTATATTATAAATGTTCAGACTTGCAGTGTATTTTGCTACAGGTCTTCCAGCAGATGGCAGTGTTGACGAGATGAAGAAGATCTGGCAGAAGTCTCATGACTGCTCTCCTAAACCCATGACTATCCTGGCTGCTCTGTTCCGAAGACAGGATGATGTGGAGAAACTGGATCTGCGACTGAAACTATCCAGAGAGGAGAAAAACTTGGGCCTCTTCCTGGTCAAATACAGACGAGATCTCGTTAAGGGACAGGACGAACATGACAGCATGAAACCATACACAGATTTCATCATTGATGTATGTGCATTTCCTTCTGCTCTAATATAGTTAAAAATGTCATTACATCAGTTGTATTTAAAATTAAATCAGTGTACCACATTTTAGTTTAAACTGATTGAATTTCATATAAAAAATTTTGACACACACACAAAAAAAAAATGCATTTGTCAAACAAACATCAGGAAGACCCACTTTATCCCCATAATCATTCAAACGGTCATTCCGGTGTTATTTTAGTTTTATTTATGTACTATTTATTAATATTTTGAATTAGCTTCTATTTTTGTATTTTCTGTTAAGTTTTTTTTTTATTTGTCATTTTATTTATTTTGTCATTACATTTTTTACAAATATTTTTATTTAAAATTTAGTAATTAAACTACATTTTTAGAACTTTTTTTTTAGTTAGCTGCAAATGCAACATTTCTATTCTAAATTTCTCTATATATTTAATAATATATTTTCTATATATTGTATTTTTTGTTTTTTTTTTTTTTTTTTTGGGTTTATTGTTTTGAAATTTTTTTAATTGTTTTTATTAACAGTGAAATATATTATTTATATTTTTTTATTTTTTTTTTTTTGTCTAGAGAGCCGGAATCCCAGAGTAAAGTCCTGGAGCTGCTGAAGTATCAGGGAGAAAAGAAGCTCTTAGATGAACTGAGCAGGTGGTCCATCCCGCGCTTCCCAGTGAGTGGGCATGACCTTCGCAAACTGGGTTTTACCTCAGGTAAAGAGATCGGCACCATCCTTCAGGAGCTAAGGGACATGTGGAAGAAGAGCCACTATCAGATGAGCAAAGAGGAACTCCTGGCCACCCTCAGCACATCCTGATGCCAGATAAGGAAACATACTAGTGTCAAAAGTGCTTATGTCTCTGCATTATGAGTCTGTGTACAGAAGGTGCACCTCCATCGTGTCAGTGGGTAGTGTGAGAAGGAACCATCAGGGCAGTGGTATAAATCATTTGGTCCTATGCATTTGCAGATACAGTGCAACCAAAGGTTTAGATATATCTGTGGTTGCTGTCTTGGGATTTTGTATTGCCTGTGGTTTATTTAGATGGTTTTCAGGGTGCAGAAAATGTCTTGGAGCATCAAAGTGCACATTTTCATATATAGAATGCTTGATTTGTAATGTTGGAGTGTTTTATTTACCCTTGAAACCATGGGCATCATAAACAGCCTCTAAAAAGTTTTCCTTTATTAATTATTCATGAATTTCCCTATCATTTTTATAAATAAGGATTTAGTTTGACATAATATCATATTCATTCATTAATATAATTGATTTGAACAAGGATGCATCTAAATTGAATGATGCAATGATGCAAAGTTCATTTTGTTTTTTGTTTATTCGATGTGGGATTTTGCCTTTTCAGAAGAGTGGTGTAATTATTATAGTGAAGGGAGTAATTTAGCTCTCTTGCAGAGGGATGAAGCTGTAGCCATGGTTTCATTATGAGGAAAATTATGTTGCTTTTGTCAACAGCTCATAGTTTTTAGAAGGTTATGCAACCAACTCTTCAGGTGTTTACTTAAATAAAGTAACCCACATCATATCGTACAGTGTCATGCTGTCTTGTTTTAAAGTCCATGGATTTTCATAGATTACATAAGGACTTTTTTGTATGTTTGTGAATTACTTAATATGATAAATGTTTCACATTATATAGGGGTAAGTTGTGTCATCATTTTTGCATTACTTATTGTTTTTATACAGTCCCACAGGTTTTTAAGAGTTATTAAATGTATAGCTGTCAAATTTAAAGGGATAGTTCACCCAAAAATGAAAATTCTTGTCATTATTTACTCACCTTTATGTCATTTCAAACTTTTATGACTTATTTCTTTTTTTGCAACGAAAAATATATTTAAAAAAAAATCCATTTTAATTTTTTTCTGTCTATAGAATTAAAGTTTGGTTCAATGTTGTTGATTTTATATATACAACTTTTGGTTGAACTATCCAAATAATATAAAAGTCTTGGATGGCCTGCAGTTGAGTAAATTATAAATACATTTTCATTTTTGGTGAACTATTCCTTTAATATGACTCCCAAATCATCATTGGTGCGTGCATCTGATTGGTTTAAGCCACATAAGTAATTAAATGGAGATATCCCATGTTGGCTATATTATAAATACATTTCTATCGAAGGTCCAGAGTAACTATTTATTAAGAAAATTTGCCAAAGGGTGAATGTCTTAATATAAAACATATAATGTATAAAACATATAATCCATCTTTTGAGCATGTGGAATTCTGAATGCCATATTGTGTTCATGAGTAGGCCCATTTGTGAATGAAAGACCCTCCCATATGCATCAGAGCAACATATAAAACCTGTAGTCTCCGCGCACTCTCACACGCTAAAGATGCGCAGACGCGTGACTACTGACAGTCTCGTGCGCACTGGGTCAGTAAAACCGCACCTACTAAACCTGAACTAGTTTAAAACTTTCGAGAAATGAAGAAAATGCCTGTCCTTACATTGAACTTGAGCGACGCAGCTTTGGAGATGGAAGCCACCGGAGATGAACCCCGGGACGAGCATTTAGCTCAAATCGAGATCGCGCTGCTGAGCGTCATCTTTCTTTGCGCATCATCTCTGAACTTTGGTCTGCTTCTGGTTTTGTGGAAGAAGAAACAGCAGATGTCCAGGATGCGCGTGTTTGTGAGCCATCTCTGCTTGGCGGACCTGGTGGTCGCCTTTTTCCAGGTGTGCCCACAGCTGATGTGGGACATAACCGACCGTTTCATCGGTCCTGACCTCGTATGTCGTCTGGTCAAGTATCTGCAGATTGTCGGCATGTTCGCCTCAACTTACATGATAGTTGTGATGACTGTTGACCGTTATCAGGCGATCTGTAACCCAATGGTGACTTTCCAGAGGCGACGCGCGCGCTGGAACCTGCCAGTGTGCGTCGCGTGGCTCGCGTCGTTCGTCTTCAGCGTCCCGCAGCTGTTTATTTTCTCTAGGGTTCAGATCGCCCCGGGTGTCTACGACTGCTGGGCACAGTTCATTCAGCCGTGGGGACCTAAAGCGTACGTGACGTGGACGACACTGATGATATTTCTGGTGCCCATCGTAACCGTGACGGTGTGCCAGGTGCGCATCTGCCGCGCGCTCCAGATCAACCTGTACCTGAAGACCCAGCAGCAGCAGCAGGGTCGTGCTGAAGGACACCCGCACCCTCTTTCCTCCAGGACCAGCAACGTGGCGTCGGTGTCCAAGTCTCGAATTAAGACCGTGAAGATGACGGTGGTGATCGTGCTCGCTTACACCGTGTGCTGGGCTCCGTTCTTCACCGTTCAGCTGTGGTCTGTGTGGGACGCGGACGCTCCGACCGAGAGTAAGAGAAAGTCTTCTAACAAACACTTTTAAGTGTTAATAAATTGCATTGTGCCATCTTAATGCTAATGTCAAAAGATGTGCTGTTGAGATATGCCTTTGCAAATATAATCGAGCTGATACAAGGTGACACACATTAACTGAATCCTGAATAATGTGTCAGATATTGTGTTATTATTATTATTTGAAGATTTATAGAGCTACATCATTTTAATCAGGGAATTGGGGTGTGACCTTGGAGTTTTTGTTAAACTGTAAAAAATGCAAACAATTAATTAATTAAAATATACAAATGTGAACCAAATGTGAATGGAAATTACACCATATTATAAAATGCTTAATACAGACTCTATTTAAGCATACACACACACACATTTGTATATGATGTCATCTCTGTAACTCATTTCTAATTGGTTAAGCTAATGGAAGATGTTCAAATTTATGTTCCAGCACTCCACACTCTCCCCTACATGTTACCTAGAGAGCTATGCTCAATCAATATGTAATGTTTCGGGATATTTATTTATTAAGAATGTGATCAAATGTAATGTCTACTATCTAACCAGTGTACATATATATATATTTCAGCTGCAACCTTCACCATCCTCATGTTGCTGGCGAGCCTGAACAGTGTTGCCAATCCATGTATCTACCTGCTTTTCACTGTGAAGTTCCCCAAACTGTTGGGAACTCTCCTGTGCATGAAGCATACAGACTTAAAGGAGTCGCTGCCTGAGGAGGCTACAATGGTCAGCTCTCTGTATTTGAGCTTTAAAAGCCACTCCGACATACAGTGAAAATGAAACAACACTAACAAACATGTCCAAATGCCATGAACGTGTACCATGTTAGTATTCTCTGAAGTACGAAGGAGTACATGTAAATAGTACATGCATATGGTTCAGTACTACTGTATACATCACAGTACCATGATATTACCATCTGATACATCACTGTACTGGTGCTATCACGGTTCTTCTATGTAAAAAAAATCACTGGCATCTCATTGTGAATTGTATCAAACAGTTTGGAGGTTTATGATTCTTTTTTACACTGAATTAATGTAAAACTCCAATTTTATTTCCAACTGATCCTCCATTGCTTTCATTTGGCCCTAAAAAGATTATTTTTCCAAAACTGGTCACAGTCAGTGATTTTTATTATTTCTATTATTTAACTGTACATAGCAAGTAGGAAAATAAATTGCTCACAGTGTGTGGTGTTCTAATCACAATCACAGTGGTGTACAAAATACAGTGTCTTTAAATATTGAGAAAAACATCTGACTACTTGTGTGGTGAATATTGTTATGAAAATGCCTGTACATGTTCACTATTCTGACTGTCAATAAAGTGCTTTAACATTTGGCATGGGAATCTGTTTATGTTTGAAAGGTATGTTTTTAATGTAATTTGTGGCTTTGAGACTTTTGAGCTTCAGGTGAAAGATAAGACTGACAACAAAAGTAAGCCATGTGTGGAGAGAAGCAAAGGCATGACTAACAGGATAAAAAGCAGGACAGTATTTTTTCAACTGGTAAGACTGTGACTACATGTGGTATGACCCCTTTAATTAAAGTTCTAACCCACACCCAGAGGATGAAAAATCAAAAAGAAAAAAATCGTGAAAAGACGTGTCAAAAAGAGTTTACAGTTCCGATTCTCACAATACAGGGGAGGGAAATGTGTAGCAACCACCAATACATGACATACAAGTTGGTCAGAAAGTCAGTAATTGGTCAAAAGTTTGGGCTTAGAAACACTTTTAAAATGTTTTTCAAGAAGGCACAGCATTTGTTCAATCAGAAATACAGTAAAAAAAAAAAAAGAAAAAAAGAAATACCTGATGCAGTTGAATTTTCAGTATATTGTTATTTATTCAGTGTCACATGAACATTCAGAAATTATTCTTATATAATGATTTGCAGCTCAAGAAACATTTATTATCAATGTTGAAAACTTTGAATTGTTTAATGAATAGAAAGTTCAAAAGAACTGAATTTATTATTTATTAGGTTTGAGATTTTTTTTTTCCGTAACAGTATAAAAGACTTTGCAGTCAATCTTTTTATTAATTTAATGTGTCCTTGCTGAATAAAAGTATTAATGCAGGACAGCTGCCCTACTGGAACAGGTATGGACACCTGGTGCCTAATAGGGAACAGGAAAGTAATGAAAAACAAAAAATCAATAGAAAACCCTAAATGTGGACATTTTTGTAGTGAACTGAATTTGTAGCTTAACACCTGAATCAATGAGGCTCTTAATCTCTAGCTGTGGGATGCTGCCAGATATTGACAAGCAGAAGTTCACATATCCGTGCCATTCAGCTGTGTCTATCCAATTTTGACGTGATTCCCAGAAGCAGGATCTTGGACGTTCATCTGTCATGCCAGTCTGTTGAAGTGTTCTCTGCAGTTGGGACACAGTTGAGCGGCTTAGAGCACAGTGTGGTCACGTGCCTGACTACATGCTAATTTCCCTTTCCTTTGCACAGCCACTTTCATTTTCGTTTACTTTAGAACTTAATATTGGACTGGTTTGAATCAGCTTTGACTTTGATTATATACTGTGGAGTTCTGAGAGTGCTTTTGAGAACATATTGAGTGGTTGAATGTCAGCAGCATGACAAACAGTGCATGCATTACTCATTGAAGGTGGCTGATCAATTGAAGTGGTACGCTGGTAAGAAGCATGTGATTTCTCTGGCATCTGGTATTTAAGTTTTTGACATTGGTACACGTAAACCAGGACACACTTCAAAATCACAAATGATTTGTTTCCTTTGTAATGCTACATTTTCAGTAATATCTACATCAAATGCGCTGAACATAAAAAAAGGATTCTACTAGGCAGCCTAATGACAGATATACTCCTGACCTACATATCAATATTACAAAGTATGCTTGTAATGCAGCTTGCCACTAGGTCAAGTGATTAGGAGATTAGAAATGAAATAATGTTTGTATGGGGATTTGAGTTGAGTTGTAATGTAAATGTAACTCTTTGATGGCTTAGACGGAAACCTTAATAGATATGGTGGCACAGTGATTCATCTATTCACTCAGAATATGCATACACCTTTGCCTTTCTCCTTAGCAGCAGGCTTATTTTTTATTATACACAGGAAAGTAAACAATGTTCAGTTGTTTCTACCTGACATGACCCTTGAAAACATTTTTGTTATATATGTAATTTGAATATATATATTTTTTTATTTAAAGCAAAAGCAAGACACCCCCAGGTGAATAAAAGTAACTAATAATAATACCATACTTCCCCAGATTATTGATTGCATTAAAGGAGCAGTTCACCCATTGGCTGAAAACATTTTCACCCTCAGGCCATCCAAGATGTAGATATTTTTCTTAATCGAAACAGATTAAGAGTAATTTACTATTACATAACTGGCTCACCAATGGAATGAATGGGTGCCATCAGAATGAGAGCCCAAACAGCTGATAAAAAGTTCATAATAATCCACAAGTAATCCACACCTCTCCAATTAACCTGTTAACGTCTTGTGAAGTGAAAAGCTGTTTATAAGAAACAAGTGATTTCCATTATTAAAGGTTTAGTTAATAATAATAATAATAATAATGAATTTTATTTATAAAGCACTTTACATTTTTAAAAAAATCTCAAAGTGCTACAGTAAGGCATAATAAAACAAGGCAATTTAAACTAAACAATGATTTTATTAACATTAAAAGGTTTAAAAGAAGTTTAAACATTAAAAGACTTTTTAAAAAGGTATGTTTTAAGACCCTTTTTAAAAATATCAGTCCTTTGTGGGGCCCTCAGATGTTCAGGGAGGGGATTCCACAGGGCAGGGTAGTTTACCCAAAAATGAAAATTCAGTCATTAATTACTCACCCTCATGTCGTTCCAAACCCGTAAGACCTTTGTTTATCTTCAGAATTCAAATTAAGATATTTTTGATGAAATCCGAGAGCTCTTTTACCCTCTGTAGACAGCAACGCAACTGAAATGTTCCCAGACCCAGAAATGTAGTTAGGACGTCGGTAAAACAGTCCATGAGACATCAGTGGTTCAACCGTAATTTTATGAAGTTACGAAAATACTTTTTGTGCACAAAGAAAACAAAAATATTGACTTTATTCAACAATTCTTCTCCTCCAAATCATGTATTCTGCCATTTTGGAGAGTACCAAGATGTATGCACCTGCTTTGATCTGCACGTAAACAATGCAAGCGTGTGGTACTGCTGACGGAGAACATGCATGCACTGCACTTTGTTAATGTGCAGGAAAAGCACAAACATACGTCGCAGTACTCTCCAAAATGGTGCTAGTGTGATGCAGAGGAGAAGAATTGTTGAATAAAGTTGTTATTTTTGTTTTCTTTGAGCAAAAAAAAAGTATTATCGTTGCTTAGTAAAATTACGGTTGAACCACTGATGTCTCATGAACTGTTTTACCAATGTTTTTACTACATTTCTGAAACATTTCAGTTGCTATGCTGGCAGGGTCAGAGAGTGCTCAGATTTTATCAAAAATATCTTAATTTAAAGTAATTAATGACAGAAATTTCATTTTTCATTATACCTTTAAGGCATTTTAACTTTAAACCAAAGCTTCTGGCCAAAATAACCCATAATGGATTTTTAACCTTAATAACAGGTTAATATACAAATAGGGCATTATCCTATTAAATTTGTACTAATTTGCATACATTTCCTGCCCAGAAATCTGAAAATGTTTTAAAGCCTGTTTCAAAATTTGTTTAATTTTGTTGACTTTCTTTAGATAAAAGTTTTTACAGAGGGGGCTTCTTTTTTATCAAAATCCTGTCAATAGCAAGAAAAGAAATACATTTTCACCATGTTTTTAGGAAAAAAGTGTTCATTAAAAAAAACTTTTAGATGTTTTCTTTTCACCAGTCTAAATGTGTATATATTTTGCTACCACAAAATTATGCTACAGTTGGAACATGCATGGAAACTCAGTTGTTGTGAGTCTGTAATTAGAATTTTTAGGTCTGTGATCTTTGAGTGTTGAATGGAAGGAGGCACATGGCATGAAATTGCAAGCACAGAGAGAAGAGTTGGTCAAATGTATCACTGCTGTAACATTGTGATATGAAAGCTTAAAGGGAGACTATCAAAAATTGCACTTTGATATATGCCTATCTTATCCAAATTATCAGTGTGCGACATGAAACGACATGGTTTTTGATCTTTAGTCAGTGTGTGATAGTAAACACTTTATCTTGTTCAGGACAGGGGTTTAAAAATAAGTAAATAAATAGATCCAAACCAGCAGTGTTATTTTAGTTTCACTGAGATGCTGTTAGTTATATTTTTTATTCATATTTTAAATGATTTTTATTTTTTAGATTTTTTTCTTTTCTTTTTAATTTTAGTTGAAGTTTTAATAATTTTGTTGTTTTTAGCTTTTTAAAATATGTCTATAGTTTTATTCATTTTTATTTCAGTTTTAGTTATTTTAGTAAGGTTATTGCTTTGGAACAATATTTACTTTTAAATAAACTGTTCAAAAAAATTTCCATTGAATTGAAATATTTTTTTATTTTCTTTTTTTCATAAGTGGCTTATATGGCTTCAGTACAGTAACTAACTAACTAAATAAAATTATTTAATTTTGGAAACATGTTATCTTTACAGGTGTTATTTTTCATACCATAAATGAGTATTTAATATTTGGTGGTCAGCTTTGTTAGATTTTTGGACTCCAGACTTTAAAAACAGCTCGTGTTGAACATCCCCAAGAGGCAAGCTCTTACAGGCTACAAAACTGAATTCGATTCATTATTTGTGTGAAAAACAGCAGGAGGCTGGATGTGTTTGTGCTGCACAACTGCGCCCGTTTAGTGTTTTCACTATATCTCTCTGCTGGGCTTTCAGACCTGCTGTACGATGAAAATTCAGAGGTTTGTTCAATAAACCACATGATGTTTTTCTAAATATTTCCTCCCATATTGTTGGTTACTAGTAGGCGATATTTTCAGGTTACATAATAGGCAACAACATCATGAGCTACAAATAAATGAATCTATAAATCAAAATTGACACTTTTTTCTATAGCTTTAATCTATAGCTGTAAAAATAAACTGAAAATATGTCGAACATACACAGTTGTTCCTCATATGAGTTTGTCTTGTTTTCTTATTTTTACTGGAAAACAAAACAATTAAAACTGATTAATAAGCGTGGAAGGCTTCATAGAGATTATCAGTGTAAACACAAACATTTGTTCAGACAGACTTTTAAATCTTCTTTTATCAATGCCAAATCAACATAACACTTCTACATTAAATTTAAGTAGACAAAATATTAGCGCTTTTAGCCTTTTCATGGCTCTTTTTACTAGAGAAGAGTGGAAAGCTTTGGTATTAAACTTGAATATTGGAGTTTAAAAAGTCTGTTACTCAATTAGTTTGAAAGGTGTATTTTCCAGTGTTTCTGCAGTCAGTTTAGCAATAACAATTAGTACAACAACATAAATTGATCCTTGAATGTTGCTTTGAAATGTTGTTGACAGTGTTTTCAGAATGCAACTGTTGATGCTTTTAACTCTGCTGAAATAATTACACTGTCTCCTCTGATAAAATAAATACCATGTCACGTTACAAATAAACACATTTTTTAGACAGGCAATTTCAAATCCTATTCTCTTGTGGTTTTTCAACGTGATCTCATGATCATTTGTATGTATTTTACGTAAAATATGGTTCTATAAAACGTACATTTACTTACGTTTTTACAGGCATTAAAACGTACAATACTGATGCATTTTCAGCATCTAAACATACAAATATACTTGCGTATTTTCAGCATTTAAACGTACAAAACTGACATACGACACCTAAAAATGAATCCTTATGAATATTGAAATCGCTGCATTATTTTATTATTATTGTTGTTTTTAGTTGTCATATCAATGATCTTATGTTTTCAGTTGCATTATTTTATTGTTTACTCGTTTTCTTAACATGAAATGATAACATTTCATTGTTTTCTGTGTAATTTCTGCTGCCATGAATAGGCCTACATAATGTTAAACAAGACTTCACTTTAAACCCTTAAAATAAATAACTTTCTAAATTTCTGCAATCGTTTAACCTTTACTTGTCATGTTTTGTTTAATTTTTTTGCCTGTCACGTCAAAAGGTGCCATGCTGTGACTGACTATAGAACTATAAATCTCTGTGCCTTCGAGGAGTGGATCGATAGATATTTTATATATTTATGAGTGGATTGGGAAAATAATCAGGATAATATTTTCAAAGATTAATTAACAATTTCAATTCTGCTCTGCACCTCACACAAGCCTACTATATTCCACCAGAGAGCACTATGGCTGCAACACATCGTCGTTGGGATAACTTTTTGTACTGCTTTTGAAAATTTTGCAATAAATAAATGATAGAGTTTAGTTCCAACACACAAACCATGAGAGATTTCAAATAAGCCTAAACGATTTGATTAGCTGGATCAGGTGTGTTTAATTAAGGTTGGATCTAAACCCTTCAGGGCTCTGGACCTCCAGGAACTGTTTGACACCCCTGGTTTAGAGGTAGGAGTGGGATTAGCGACTACAAAAATACCTTTAATGCTATATTGTTACTAAAAAGGTTATTTTCCTGCATATTTCCATCAATTGTGTTTTATATCCTTTTATATTAGCTATAAAATGGGTAGGTTAAGGTTTGGGGGTAGGTTAAGGGGTCTAAAAAAAAAATCAAAATCACTTATTGATAAAATGATAAAAATGCATATTCACTACAAAATGGGTAGGTTTAGGTTTGGGGGTAGGTTAAGGGGTCTAACACTCTAAATCGCTTACTGATAAAATTATAAAAATGCATTGATACAAATATCTTAATAATATAAAAGATACTGTACGTAAATATGTAACTTTTTTTAGCTAAACGTACGTAACGATTTGTACGTTTTAAACGTTGAAATACATCTAAATTGTACAATTTAGCATCAATACAAACATACAACATGGGTTTTTAGAAAAACTAATGGCCTGCATATATGGAAGTTTTAGTGTTAGTTATAAGACCAAACCAATCATATCTGATACCAATCATATACAGTAACACTGTAAAAAGTGAAAACATGCAATTGTCACATACACTCAGAGTCTCAGTGACTTTTACTGATTCAACTAATACGATCAGGTTGATTTAATTATAAATAATAAATTTTTAGACCTTAAAAACAAAAAATAAAAAACAAAGAAAGAACTGGATTTCGAATGAATTTAGATTCAGATGCCTGTTGTATTTAGAAGAGATAGTTCACCAAAAAAGAAAAGAATCACCCCAATGCATGCTGGAGCCACAAAACAGATGCTGGTAACTAATAAAATTGTTAATTTTATTTAAATATTATTATTCATGTGCATGTTGGTACTCATACCATAATGTTTAATTAATAAGTCGACTTATAATGTAAACACTGATCCATAAATGCATTCAAAAGACTAAAACCAGTGGCTTTTTTCAAGCTCCTGTTCACTTTGAGTTAAAGTGTGGTAGTGCAAATGTACCTCAAAATGGCTTTTGTTCAGAAGAAAATGATAACAATGACTATATTCCGACAGACAGTAGGAGCAGAAACTGGCTTCTCTGACATTTCTTACGTGAACAGTCAAACACTTTGCAACTGCAGTTCAAACAGTGTGAGATCAATTCGAGAGACCATTTGTGTGAAATTTGGTACACATGTCCTCTGAAATATAAGCTCAACTGCATCCAAGGCTGTTTATATGATGTATAAGCATTGTGATTCTCAGAAAAAGCCCATGACACCAATGAGCCACACGTGTTCTCTGTAAAGGTGCCACTTCCAATTTTTGACCAAAGTACGTCAGACAAGCATCTTTGTACAGTTCAGATGTGCGGAAGAGCTGAGAAAAGTAAACAGCATTGTTTCTCAGTAAAGTGGAAATTATACACAATTTTGGATCAAATTTGTGGAATGATTGTGAATGATTTTGCTTGTGGATTCATAATAATTGACATTTATAGTATCTGTGAACAAAGAAGTCAATTGCTTTAAAATTGACTCATTTTACCAAGTCTTTGTAG
Organism: Cyprinus carpio; assembly: GCF_018340385.1. NCBI lineage: Eukaryota > Metazoa > Chordata > Actinopteri > Cypriniformes > Cyprinidae > Cyprinus > Cyprinus carpio. Next base: position 22,867,662 of record NC_056602.1, on the reverse strand, counting down.
ACTTTGTAATGTTGGAAATTCTAAATTTATGGGTAAACATACCGGCTGGCTGAATTTGTAGTTGTAACTCAAAGGATATATGATATTGCATGAAACCAACATATACTATCAAAATACAAAAAATACAAAATACAAAGTACAAAATTCTCATCAAGCAGAATGATTATTGTTTGTCATTATTATATATATATAATATATATAATATATATATATATATATATATATATATACTATATATATATATATGTATATATATATATAGATATATATATTATATATATATATATATATATATACATATATATATATATATATATATGTGTGTGTGTGTGTGTGTGTGTGTGTGGTGTGTGTGTGTGTCTGGCTGGTACCTAGTATTTATCACATTATGGGGACCTAAATTTTGACCTTGTGGGGACATTTTTTTTTTTTTTGGTCTCCATTAGGAAACAAGCTTATAAATCACACAGAGTGTAGTGTTTAGAAAATCTGAAATAGCAGAATTTAGGTTTAGGTGTAGGGCGATAGAAAATACGGTTTGTACAGTATAAAAACCATTACGCCTGGAGAATCCCCACAAAAAATGGAAACCAGTGTGTGTGTGGTGTGTGTGTTCTTTATTTAAATCCCAGTAAATATCAAGATTTATGACCATTATTATCAAAACAAGACAAGCATTGATGAGCCAAATTTTACTGAGGCACAGTGGAATTAAAAAATAATATAAAAGTGTGCCGCTAGAGAGGAAGTGAGCTGGAAATGAGTTTTGGGGATAAAAAGATCAGATCTGTTTATAATAAGTCTTTGATGCCTGCTGACACCATTAGATCTGGCATATCAGAGGCTTTCAAAGAAAAGAATTTAATCAATGAACGTGTCTCAATAAGGGCTTTAAAATTTCCATACAAGCTTTGAATGTTGCGCAGACAGCATAATGACGCATGAACTGACTGAAAATGGATAGGCCTATGCAGGTGGACACAAGGAGTAACGTTCAATATGTGTCAATAAACCTCTGCAATTTTTTTTTGATGACTTGTTTTATGTTTACCCTATGATGGTGAAAAATCATTCTAGAAGATGCAAGTTTGACAGTAAACAAACAGAACTGTTTTATCTACAAAACCATAACCAAAACCATTATTTAAATTCATAGACTTTAAGAGTTAAACTTTGGTGCACAACTCCTCCTGCACCATTTGACATAGCTGATATCTCAAAGCATGCTGCTTGTTGAAGAAGGTGTGCTTTTTTATTAGGGTCTAAAAGAAATTTGACATGTATTTTAGAAAGCAAGGTTAACTTACCATCTGCTAAACCCAGAACTCTCAGTTGATTAACTCAAACCTTGCTTAGTTGAGGTATGTTGGTTGCAAAAACATGTCAGGGAGTAAGTTCATTCAACTCAGAGTATGTTTCTAGTTAAGATTCAAGACATTCTCAACAGAGCAACGAATCAACGAGTCACTATCGAAACAGACGCTAAGAAAAAGTGTGCCATACTTCTTCTTTCTTCTTCTTCTGTTCAAAGGCCATTTGAATCCTTGAGAATAAGAATTATATTGTTTGTTTGATGCTAATTATATAATGTCATATCAGATATGTATTTTTATTATAGAAAAACATTACAGAAAATGCCGATCCATGCTTTGTGAGATGATAGTATAAAATGAAATAAATGTATATAATATAATAAATTAAACATTAACTTGTCATAATAGTGTTTTATAATTTATACAGACAACTATTATATATGCCAATAAAATAAATATAGTAACCATCTATCTATCTATCTATCTATCTATCTATCTATCTATCTATCTATCTATCTATCTATCTATCTATCTATCTATCTATCTATCTATCTATCTATCTATATATCGTATATTACATAACTATATTGTAATAATATATAATATTGTGCACAATCTGTCACGGCCATTGGACTCTGGTCAGTAGGTCATGCATGCGCTGAAAGTGCTTAAGTAAGCTAACCCTGAAACAGAACCTACTCCAGGGCAGGTTATGTTCAGAGAGTAACTTACATACTCTGAACCTAAAGCTGAGTTTATCCACTTACTTACCTTAAACTCACCCGGGTATGTCACATAACCTGCTTTCTGGAATACCCCCCAGGCCAACAATTTTAGTCTTTTGCTTTCTGCCTTTCTGAATCAAACAATACATACTTGATTGCTGAAATATTATCTGAAAATTAGATTTTAGGATCAGTGGTGCAAAAAGATAACCAGAGTCCCCTGGACTACAGCATTACGGTTGGCCCCCCTACCCCAGAAAATCTAATTTTTTTTTAGCTTCCTGAAAATTATTTGTCAAACTTAGAGATTTTTTTTCTTGTTAATATACCAGTTAACATTCACAACACTGGTTCTGCGTAAAATGTGAATATAAGAGAATATGCAAATTCACTCTTTGCCACAAGGTGGCGCTTATGGAACATCAGAACATTTCAGGGCAGGTTTTGTGTGTACACAACGGTTATAAATGAGGCCCCTGGGCTTTAGCCCCTTGAAGCCCATGCGTTAATGCGCTCCTGCTCAGGATAGTATAAGTTGTTTTTTGCTTTTGCTTTTTTTTTTTTTTTTTTTTTTTTTTTATCAAGTCTAGCGATTGCTAGAAACTTCTAATAAAAGTGATGAGGTAAAATACACAAACAGGTGACAGAGAAGATCATAATCCATAAATTAATCTAGCAAATCCTCCACAATATCTTTTTCAATCCACATACCACAAACAATATTTGCTTATCCATACAGGCTATAGCATAACATGACAGATAAAAACGAATTACACTAAATTGTTAACTTCATTACTATTATAAATTATTATTATTATTATTATTATTATTTTTAAATATATCTTAGTTGCCACAAAAGTTGTGTCCGCTGCTAGATCATACAGTCCCACTTCACCCCCATGTTTTCCCCTCTTGTACCTTATTTTGTGTATGTAACGTGTGTGTGAGAAGAAGCCGATCAAGGCATTTTGGTCTTAATTCCTGACGCTCTCAGGAGACAATGAACTCATCATTTGTCCCCTGTTGAACACGTGTGTAAAGCACGAGCACTCAACATAGATGCTGATGTCTCCACTCCATATTTCCCACTCAACCCACTGGACATAAAACAAATGTAACCAGAGTAACCTTTTCTATTTAATGCCACACTGTGCACTGCTTATGCATCTGGTTGAAAGTGGGACACAAAAGCACCTCTAAGAACACAGTGGGGATGAAGAACAGTGTACTCTAAATTCGTAAGCATGTTATCTTCCATCCATCCAATGGCCATGCATATATTCAAATCATCAAAGACTGGTGGTTGAGCATGTCTTCCACAGGACTAAATAGACAACTGAATGCACTGACCATGCCCCACGTGCATGTTCCCCATGCTGGCCATGTTTCTCCCATTAGACAGAACCTCTGAAAGGTTTGAGTCATCTCACGCTTTGTGGGTGCCCAGTGTCATCTTCCACGTGAGCCTTTTTTATAATCATACTGTATGTTCCTTGTTGGATCTGAGAGCTAAACACAAAGTAAGGGTTAGATTCTTTTCATTTTCTTTTTTTGGTGACAGGGTTTTAAGATCTGATAGATGAAAGGAGCGATGGCTCATATAAACAACTCAAAGAAAAGGTCAAGAGCAGTCAACATTTTCACACATTCTTAATGGGTTTCTCCAGTTAAAACCTGAACAATACGGGATGCCATGTTTTTACTTCATTAGCCACAATGGTGGTCCAGGGCAACACTTCCTGAGGATTTTTTACTTTTTGTACCTGTACTTTTTTGTTGTACAGATGGTTATTGCTGTCCATATCACAGTCAAGGACAACTCTAACAGACAAGGTGTCTGAGATTCAGCAGTTGGATAATAGTCTGCTGCAAGCACAATATAATAGTAGGTGATTGCAGTAGCTGACTTGGTTGTAGATTCTCTTGTGATGGCAGTGGTAATTGCACAGAAATTAGTCACAAGTATCTTGCAGTTTTCCAAAAAAGTCTCTCAGCATTCCCAGTTTTTACTATATTTTGTCTGTCGACATGTCAAATCTCTTTTATTTTCTTTTAACACTTTCCAAAAGTCACAACATTTTATAATTGCCTTCTTGTTCTCTGACTGGTCCAGTAGTTTTGCATCATTTACACACTTTTCACCTGTGTGGAATGCAGCGCAAATAGTATGTTTTCTATAAAAATAGACTGATTTCTATAAAAATTTTGTGAAACTGCTTTAGGAGGATGTGCGTAGTTTTGATTGTAATTACAGATTTCTCTGTAGTTGCATTTTACGATGTGATTTAATCCAAAATGTACCAAATGGATTGCGTGCCATGTTGGTTATTGCTGTACTTGCAATGTGATGTCATTTACTGCATTTTTTTTTTATTTCAAGAAATTAGTAAATTGGTAACTTGTAAGTAAATCTACAATTTCTTAGATATATTAGTTGAGAAAAATACAAATCCATTCAGCGTCCAAGATTCAAAGGCTGAACTTGATAATGTTGGTTGACTTGACATTCAAGTAACACTTTGGATGCATCAACATGACCATGCTGATTCATTTCAATTTAAATGACAATTAAAACAAAAAAGGCCAGTAATATGTGAACAGGGATTTAACATGCCACCTATAGACTAGGAAGACCTGGACAGGTGGCTAATAAATTTGTCTGCAGGGTTTCCATAACGACAAGAAAAAGAACATCTGAGACTGATCTGATGGGAGGGTTTTGTAAAGGTATTGTGAGATCTCAACTGACAGTCTCACTTATTGTATTCTAAAAAGGCTTGAGGGTGATTGCCACTAGTCTGGGGTAGTTCCAGGTGAACTTAAGGGAAGTTGGTAGTTACCTATACAAACAAGCACAGAGGGGCCTATTCAAAACTGTTTTTGTAATTGTATCTGTTGATCTAGCTAGGTAATCTATATACCGTTTACATAAATGCAATTATATATATATACTGTATATATATATATATATATATATAGTGTGAGAGAGAGAGAGAGAGAGAGAGAGAGAGAGAGAGAGAGAGAGAGAGAGAGAGAGAGAGAGAGAGAGCGTATAGACATATATGCATTTCAAGGTTTAAACAAAAAAATTTCTAAATATATTTTCTTCAGCTGTCTTGCAATGTGACATGTTATCCCATATTCAGTGTTGGCACATATGGGGTCCAGATATGTTTGGCCAAGTTTCTCTTATACATTAAAATAGATTTTAACCTGAAATATTTATGTTAAAGGGTTAGTTGACCCAAAAATGAAAATTCTGTCATTAATTACTCACCCTCATGTCGTTCCAAACCCGTAAGACCTTTGTTCATCTTTGGAACACAAATTAAGATATTTAATTAAACATTTTTTTTTTAAAGTTATATAACATACAAACAGTACTTCTCAAATGATCCAGTGTATGCTATATCTATAGATAGGAGCTAATGCTTATTAGTGAGGTAGCTGGATGTAAAACTGCTTTGAGTCTTTGTATAGTTTCTGTTTGTTGCATGTGTGTGGACTTTGTGGTCAATTATATGAACGTTATGACAGTGTTTCCCATCTGACTGCTTTTAAAACGATGCCTGAGTGTCTTCATTAGAAACAGCAGAGGAAAACATGCTGTCTTTCTGTCACTTGGGGAAAAAAATAAACTTTGAAACTTTTAGAGTAGGCTACATATAGCAGTATGCATTGCACTTAGCATAAAATTTCACCAGGTGAGGGACGTGCAATCATATACGTGCTGAATACAGAGCAAGATATTATCTCTTAATAAATCTTAATGTGGAATGCTTCCTATTTAAAGTTTATTTTCACAATAATTTCCAAGAGTGTGACCTGAATTGAAAGTGTCTAAACACTGTGAGCTTTTGATTAAATAATGTGATGGCATTGTTCCCCATCTTCATTCAAGCCCTAAGCACACTGCCCAGTCTCTGGCGGTCATGATATATCATCACACTTGTCTGAAAGTGTATGGCATAACTACAGCACTTCACAACCTCTATAAGGGCGAGGAGGATGGCAACTGATGTCTGCTGAAGTGATTCAATTTTCATGTCATTAACGGTTTTTGAGTGTGTGCATATTGTATTCTATCAATGTGTTAAGTAAAATCTGCACATATCTGCTTTTTTAAACCATAAATTGTAGACCATAATTTTTGACGATAGAAATGTTAAAAATAATATTATAATATAGCTATATAATAGGCCTAATACTAGTGGTTTTTGGTCCTCTAACAATACTTTCGTTAATTTGAAAAAGAGAAGACGATCTAAATAGCCTACTAGTTACTCATTTATTATTATTATTATTAGGCTAGTTGTTGTTGTAGTCTTTAACAGATGGTACATGTTCATAAAACAATCTAAATCGCTAACTAGCCTACTGAGTGGTGCGTTTCCCAAAAGAAACTATGGTCGCAAGTTCCGTCGCTGCCAATGGAACTAACCACATAACTCACCCCATAATTTGAGTTTCTTGAAAATATCAAGCCTGACATCTAGTGGCAACCCGTAGAGTAATTTACACAAAACAGGCAGCATATTATTCTCAAAATAATAATTAACTCTTGAAATAAATATAATCTCTGAAAAACACTACAAAATAGTCGTATGGACTACAAAAAGGCGCGTCAACGTCATTGGTTCGCGTGACCAGCCGCCATTGACGACTTTGATTTTAAAGTGTGGATGGGATTTTCATTAAATAAAACAGTTTATATTTAATGTACTTCGCGAAAGCGTATCATATAACTTTAGAAGATTTTGAAAATAGCGCACAAGTCTATTAGACTACTATGCATGTTTTGGAGGTGGTCACTGCTCACTCTCATTATATTAGCATTAGCGTCCTGACAAATTCCCTTTTTGTACACCATATGGAAGAGAGTAGGTTAGAACGATGTGATGGTGAGTAAATTATGATTATTTTGTGAAAAACATGTCGCTATTGACGACCAAATTATTACATACAGTGTGGCCGGAGTTAGGCTAAGTGTGACATCTTGTGGTTCTCTGTCATATTGCTTATGTCGTGTGTGTGTGTACAGGTTTATATTCTATTGTGGGGGACCAAATGTCCCCACAAGTATAGGTAAACTTCCTATGTTTTCACAGAAAACGAACAAGCATTGAGCGCTAGATGGCAATAAAGAGCCATGATAAGGACTTGACCATGCTTACTGTGAGGATGGAACAACTTGTAAGGAAGTGCAGGAATGAAGGTGAGTTGCCATTTAAATGTGACCTAATGCCCCAGAGAAGACTTTCCACCCTCAGCAGACTCAAGAAAGTGCAGAGTGTTCAAGAAACTGACCTTACACCACAACATCTGGTCCAGTCCATTGATAAATGTCATTGCAATGGGAATTTAGGCATAGTCATGTTTTCTGAACTGGTGGAGTGGAGAGGGATTTTGTGTATTTATTTTTTTGATATTCCTTTAGGTGAAGTTACAATCTTGTCCTACAGATCATTCATGTGTTTCGCCTGAAGTGTTGATAAGGAAACCGTTAAGTTCCTTTGACAGCAGTGCGATCACAAGGACAGAGGGAAGACGCTAGAAGTTAGTAACTGATCCCTGATGGCTTGTTATGTTTGGCACCTTCATGCCAAAATTCTGTCCAATGCAGATGCTTTCCAAGGACATTGATGAGGTGCAAAGACACTGCAGGCATGACTCTGCATTTCTGAAAATGGCGCTCACATTTGTCTCTATAATCTTCAGCATCTGAGATAATAAGGAGGCAGGAATGGTGTTAATTACCCTCCCAGCAAGATACAGAACAGCATGCTTTTATCTTGAATGGGAGACAGAGTTAGTCAGGAAAATTTGCTGCATACATTAAGAATATTGCCTAAGCGTGTGTTATGTGTTTGGTGCATTAGTTCCTGTATGAAGATATTAAAGAAATATTTTTATTATGTGACATTATGTTATTCTAGAGCTTAAAATATTAAAGTTTTCCAGTTAAAATTTGCTTAAGATTATAAAAAAAAGTAAAATATAATAATGTAACATCAGTTATCAGCTGATGTTAGATATTTTTCGGCATCGTTTGATGCATTTGGTGCATTTTTTTTTCTGGATTTTTTTTATTACCTTTGCTGTCATCTAATGCTTCAAAGTAAATCTTTAAAATACAAATCTAGCAAATCTCAAAATGAATCCATTTTTATACTGTAAACTCTAATGTTGTGATTTACTTGTAGCATTTCAAATGATTTTTTTATTAATTTTTAGTGATTTGTAATTTATTTATGTACATTTTTATTGCATTTTTTATTATTGGCCACACTGTATTATTTTCATGTTATCTACTGTTATCAAATGTATTATTATTTTTATAAAATTTTAATGTTTTCACTTCATTTCAAGTCTAGTTTAGTTTTAGTCATTTTGTTATGTTTCTGTCATTTTTATTATAATTTTTTTTTTACATAACTTTAATCTTTATTTCTGTTTTCGTTTTGGAATTTGGAATCATTTCAGTTAACATTACCAACACTGATTACCCACTTACCATTTTTAAATGTCATTTCAATTGTGGTTTAATAAATATGTAAATAAACTCAATGTACAGTTTGAGGATAAAGTTTCAGGTTAATTTGAACTTTTTTAAATACTCATATTATTTGATTAGATTAAAAGTTGCCCAAATAGGGCCTCAGATTATTGCTTTTTGAAGGACAGTTTGTTTAAATTTCTTTACTGCTCACTGCCTGCAGTGCAGCTCAGACTTTCAACCAAATGGAGAGAAACATCCTTTTTGTGAGTGCCAATTTACAGGGCACTGATTCAGGGGGCAAGAGAACAAACTACTGTTCCACTTCTGTGGAAAAGGAAATGGGCTTCAACTTGGCAGTGAGTCTTGAGCTTATGACACTGATTCCTCTGTTTGCATTCAGTTCATCTTATTCAGTTAGAGGACTGATCAAGACAATTATATAATTATCTCTGTAATACAGAAATTAATTTTTTTTTTTTTTTTTTTTTTTTTTTTTACCATTCAAGCATGTTGCCATAGTACATAGTTATTTTTGTTAATTTGATATTTCTTAGAATTTGACTTAGATTTTTAACATTGAATAACAGTAGGGAAATAAATTTCTCTTAAGCTGTGATATTTTATGCAAAGCACAATTTCCTCTCACATTACTGTTGTTTGTATTGTGTGTCTAACGGCATACTGGTTGTTCTAAATTGATTTCAGCATGCACTCCCACACAGATCACAAGAAGTTGCTTTTGGCAACACTTGGTAATGCCTGATTGGCCAAGATTCTGCTTCGCGATACATCTGGGCCAATGAAAGAGCAGCACTGAGAGACAGCAGGTGCAGTCTGCACCTGTGTAGCATCAAAATGGCATTACCCAGCAAGGAAAAAAGCCTCTCAAGCTTGTGTCAGTCCAACACACGGGTAAAAATAACAAGGGAAGTGCTGCTTCAAATGTTTCACCATTAAATAATTTTTGTGCAACACAGCACTTTAGCGGCAAACTGACAATATGACACCATATTGTGGATTAGACATGCTATTCTACCAAATTGGAAGCTAGCAGTAGCCACTAATCTTTTGCTAATAAATCTCAGCTGGGGAGACTCTAGCGAAGGTAACACAGCAGAAAAAGTGCCTTCATTAAAATCCATAAGACTGTGCCCCCTGAAGATGCTCCATGCAAACCTTTGATGTCTTCTGGCTTTTACGGCAAGATGTCTACCGCTCTGAGTATCCTCACCGATATTTTTAGCAATTTAATTCTACCAGATGTCTTCTCTGCCTACCTTTGAAGCTGATGGGAATTAAAGTGAAAGCATGGTGACATACAGTAGTCTTCCTTTCCCCATATGAAGCTCTTAGTACAGCTGCAAAGCCACAATTTTTTTTTAAAGCTCTTGTGTACTATTGTTTTCATCAGATAAATCAGATAATCGAGATAAAAGACTGAATGACCACAACAGGGAGAAAGAGAGAGGCAAGCAGGCAGACAGACAGAGCAAGAGAGACAGTGGGTGAGTGAGTGAGTGAGTGAGTGAGTGAGTAGAAGAAAGCAAACAGTCTCAGATGGGGAGGTTTGTCACAGATAAGCATGAAGCTCTATGTAGCCTCTCCCAAAGCCACATAGCAGAGCGGAAGAGAGGCCAGATAACAGCAGTGTCACTGCAGCAAGCTGTGGCCATGGAATACTGATGAGGAGACCTGGAAGACACTGGCTGCTGTCTGTATTTGCACGTGTGCATTTTCATGTATGCCTATATGTGTATGTATTTGCATCTGTGTAAGGCCCCGGATATACTCTGTGTTAGAATGTACACGCAGGTGCTTCTAGCTATGCAAGCTTGATTTTGTGTTTCATTGCATTCTGAAATGTGTTTTATATATGTACACATGCACACACACACATCAGAGGACCCCAGGGTACATCACTGATGATATGTTCCTCCTGGAAACTCTTGGATTTCAAAAAAATATATTAATTTGTGTTCCAAAGATGAATGAAGGTCTTATGTGTTTGGAACAGCATGAGGGTGAGTAAATAATGACAGAACTTTCATTTTGGGTGAACTAACCCGGACAGCATGAGGAGATCCTTCAGCAGGATCAACGCATGCAAAGCTCCGGGTCCTGACAACATTTCTGGGCGTGTACTGAGAGACTGTGCAGTGGAACTTACTGATGTCTTCACAGACATTTTCAACATCTCGCTTAGTCAGGCTGTTGTTCCCACATGCTTGAAAGCTACCACCATCATTCCAGTCCCGAAGAAGCCGTCTCCATCCTGCTTCAATGACTACTGTCCAGTTGCACCCCCCCCCCCCCCAGACCCCTTCCAGTTTGCATATTGGTCCAACCGCTCGACTGATGATGCCATCGCCTTTACCCTCCACTCAGCACTCACACATCTGGAGAACAAAGACTACGTCAGAATGCTGTTCATCGACTTCAGTTCAGCATTCAACACAATCATCCCTCAACAGCTCATTAACAAACTGGTCCAGCTGGGGCTCAATACTTTGCTGTGCAACTGGCTGTTAGACTTTCTGACTGGAAGACCTCAGGCAATACCAGCACCATCACACTGAACACTGGGGCTCCCCCAAGGATGTGTGCTGAGCCCCCTCCTCTTCACTCTGCTGACCCACGACGGCACACCTTCACACAACTCCAACCTCTTTATTAAGTTTGCGGATGACACGACTGTAGTGGGTCTCTTTAGCAACAGAGACGAGACAAACTACAGGAGCGAGGTGAGCCGCCTGGCCGGGGGTGCAGTGACAACAATCTCTCTCTGAACGTGGAGAAGACGAGATTGTTGTTGACTTCAGGAGAGTGCACACTCAGCATGCTCCTCTGACCATCAGCGGTGCGACTGTGGAGAGGTTGAGCAGCACCAAGTTCCTGGGTGTGCACATCACAGAGGACCTCTCCTGGACTGACAACACTACGGCACTGGCCAAGAAAGCACAGCAACATTTCTACTTCCTCCGCAAACTGAGAAGAGCCAGAGCCCCAGCCCCCATCATGTGCACCTTCTACAGAGGCACCATCGAGAGCATCCTGACTAGCTGCATCACTGTGTGGTATTGTGCCTGCAACGCGTCCTGCCGGAAGACTCTTCAACGCATAATGAGAGCAGCTGAGAAGATGGTTGGTGTCTCCCTCCCCTTCCTCCAGGACATTAACGGAACCCGTCTCACCCGTAAAGCCCTCTGCATTGCAGGTGATCCCACTCACCCGTCACACAGCTCCTTCAGTCTGCTACCATCAGGGAGGAGACTGCGGAGTCTCTAGGCCAGGACCAGCAGACAGAAGGACAGCTTCATTCATCAGGCTGTCAGGAATCTGAACTCCCTCCCGACCTTGGCCCCCCTCCCCTCTTTTTCCCCATATACCAATGAACTCTGAACCTCAGTATCTATCTATCTATCTATCTATCTATCTATCTATCTATCTATCTATCTATCTATCTATCTATCTATCTATCTATATCTGCACTGTTTACTTCACTGGTTTGCACTCTATCTGCCATGTGCCTTGTGCTGCTTTACTTATCTTTCTTTTTTACATTACCTATTTGTATAGTTGTGCTTTATATTTTATTATCTGTATTTAATGTTCTACTGTTAGTGTTATGTATGCACCAAGGGTCTTAGAGTAACACAATTTCAATTATCTGTATGTATGTACATGTACATGTGGAAGAATTGACAATAAAGCAGACTTGACTCGACTTGACTTGATTAACCCTTTAAAGACCTTCTTGATGTGGGCCATCAAATTCATAACTGCATACTTAGCATTAAATCTGAATTACTTTTACTATTACATGCTGTCTGTATTTCAGTAGTGCATGAACTGTTAGAACTATTTAGCTGTAACCTGACTGGCATTAGTATACACTAGGGAATAAAGGGCATCTTATAATTCAAGAATGAAAGAAATGATTCGACTTTGGCATTGGAAAGGCAAGTTGTGTTAAGGGTTGTGTGTGGATACCTGCTTGAGTTTGTGTGGGTGTGTGTTCGCCTGTCTTTGGATAAAAGACAGCAAGAGGCTGACCTTTTTTGAATGTCATGCTTTATGTGTTTTCTCCAGATGGTGGAGTGTTGCTGTTTCTTCACTTGTCTCCTTTTCGGCATGGGCTGTCATTCACTTGTAGACCGCTTTAGCATGATGCTATGGGTCTCATAATTAATCTCTCTGGAACATCCGAGCATATTAAATACATATTGCAGTTACTGTAAGGCATACAAAGAAGAGGGAAAAGATACTATGAAATATGACCGTGCTGATGTATTTCAGCCTCAGTTTTGAATTATGTAAGTGGCATTTTGACATCTGTGACAGGATTTTATCTTCCAGATAATTATGCATTTAGAAAAAAGATGGTAAAAAAGACTTTTCTCTGCATGTTTGATGTTTGTGAACATTTGTGTGAATTACATAAGCTGTGCTTTGAATATGTTTGCGAGGAAGCATCTAAAAATATATATTTTTTAAATGGGTCATGTCATAAGGAATATAATTTTTCTTGATCATCAGCATAATGAAACGTACAGAATAGTCTGACAGTACGTTTCAGTGTGAATTGTTTTGCGATCCTGTCAAAATGTAATACAAGATTTACAAAAAGACTGTTACTGAGGGATGGGACAGTTAAAACTATATTTGAACCAACAGAAATATCTCAACCAGTGCCAGTAACTGGAGAAATCATGATGTGCGAAGGAGGTGTCTTTTTAATGTAAGGATCAGAGTGAGGGAGGAAAGTGGTAATGAGAAACTAAAATATGACTCTTTTAGGCCCAAAAAGCTTTGGCAACATTATAAGTGAAATCAAGGGAGAAGTTAAATATAAAAAAAATGTATTATACGAACCCTTTAAATCTAGTGGATTCCTTTCTGCATACACTGCTTCTGCATACACATTAAAATACATCAACTCTCCCAGGCTAACAAGCCTTTGCCTTTTTGCATTTATGGCCTCAAGGTCATTAAGCCCTGATTAAGTCTAATCACTCAGAGTCAACAAATGAGGCTTCATTAGTACAGGACTGGCATAGGATATGTGGGCAGTAGAGCTCAAAGGAGAATATAGGTGTCAGTAGACAGAACTAGGATCTTAATGAGGACAGAACTAAAGCAGGGAAGCAGAGGGATGAGCTGATGTGGTATGTGCCATTACATGAAGGAAGTATGGTATTAGCACATCAACATTAGAGGAGGTGTTGTATATCAGAGCACAGTGTGTAGGTGAGCTGTTATTTATATGAACCTGAGGGTAACTTAGACCTGAACTGGTAGATGTGTCCCTTGTGACACACTTACTGTGTTTTATTTTTTTATCTTAATGTCTTAAAACACAGATAAAATCTAATGTAACAGAGGTATTCTGTTCCCTCCAGTCACAGTAAGACATATTTTTGCTGTGATGTAGAATAAACCCTTCCTAGAGTCCTAAAGTCCGGATTAGACTTGCAAATTTTCAAATTTTCTCCTGACTGGCATCTTACTGTAAAAGTTATTAATATTAATGAACCAATTTGCATTCTCCTTGAATACATTTTTTGCTCTGTGTGTTTGCCTGCTTGTATGTTGATGTATTGATGAATTAAAAATCGCAATGGTACCTAGCACTCTGGGACATTTAGGTGATGACGTTGTCATAAAATTTTATTAGTGACATAAGTTTCACATGAATATCACTTAATTGTGTCTAATTATTATAACATAATTTAGTGTGCTAAAGTCTGTAACATCTGTTAGGGTGTATGTAGTGTATGCGGTAGTTTGTTCAAATGGGGTTTTGCTTTAAGAAGCAAGTTGACAGATGGTCAGATTTAAAATTACTGTAGCTAAGATGATCTTTTATTGTAACAGACAATGGATTCGTTCTCCCGTTTACATGTCATTCTGAATAATTGGTTTACCTTGCAGCTCACTGCACAGCTACATGCCACCTGTTTTCTGGGGTAAACAGTTTGAGGCTTTTTTTTTCTTTTGTTGAAAGAGATAATCATCAGTGATTGAGCAAGTATGTTATGTTTGTGAATGTACCGTATAATATATGCATACTCAGTACTGGCATCTTTTCTGAACGTAAGGCTCAAGATCATCATGTGTGCATCTTAGCAAAAGGCAAAAGTCGAGTTCCTTTGCAGTCTAAGTGAAAAATTATGTTAAATTTTATTAAGAAAATTGGTTAAATTCTAGTATTGAAACACTTTCTATAAAGATTTCTATTATTATCATTTAATAATTTCTAATCCTAGTTTTTTAAATATTTTTTCAATACTAGATTATCAACATGTCCATTTATAGTTTGACTCATGCCTCAGACTGTTTGATCTTCTCAATATCCTGTGTGAGCACAGTTCATATTTAACATCCTACCTCTGTTTGCCCTGTCATTTTCTCACTCATTCAATTATGTAATGCTATTACATTTCATTGGAGAGCCAATCAAATCAGAAGATCAACATTCAGTTTCCGCCGCGGTGGCATTCGTGGAGATATATGGCTGGGATAATTGAATTTCTTTGCCCATGTTTGTGAATTTTGTTGTTCACCGAACGAGACCTGTAGCAGAGCCTCAGGTGCACTGCTGAACTTTATGAGCACAGATCCAAGATGGCTGTGAAAGGAAGAAGGATATACCTGGAGGTGCTGTATAAAATGTTTGACTTCCAGGAGTTGGCGAATAAGCAGATTAGGCATTTTGCTCAAACGAAAATAGAATTTTGAGTCAGAATTGGATAGACTGGGATTCCTTTTTCAGAAAAGGTTGGAATTTGAATCTGATGAAATACCCTAATAATAGCCTTCTTGTTTATGATATTTTATTGAATAAAATTGATTATATGTATGATTAAGTCTGACAAATATATATTTTTTAGGTTTTTCTAATTTTCATAATTTTTCTTATCATATAGTTTTGTCAAGCTTTTATGAATTTAGAATTTATGAGAATTTAGAATTGATATATTCAATATGTATCTGTGTGTGTGTATCAGTGTTAAACAAATTTTAATCTAAACTGCTTTGTCTTGAATCATAACACACAGAAATTAGTAATAAAATAATCAGAACAAACATACAGCCCAGTAATAAGTACTTATGAAGTGCAGATTAGAAATAGAGCAACAGTCCATCTGAGAAAAAAAAATTTGCGTAGAACATTTTGCGTCATTTTAAAATCGTGCAAATCTGTGTACAAGGCTTGGAGATGTCCCTTCACTGAAATACTGATGGATTCTGCTGACTGCAGCCTCCACAGTTTTGACATTGTAATGCTAAAGGTCATATGATCAATAAGATGCCCTGTGGAGCTAGTGCACTGCATACAATCTAAATGCTGGTCTTTCGAATCTCTTGTTTTTGATTGCCTTTCATCATTAATTATTTTCAGAAACCCCCTCTGCCCCCCACACCTAAAGATGAATATGGCAGCAGAATCAACTGTGACAGACCATATTTCTTGGTGGGGACCATCATCTGGCAACAAGCCCAATATTAGAAATGAAACGATCTAGAGAGCGTAGCACAGTGTGCCACCACACTTTATGAGCTGGGTTAAAACGAGCTTGAGTTGCCTCAGGAGTACTAGTTGGCTCTTAACGTGTTGGGAGTTGGCCATGTTTTTTCTGACTGTTGTCCCTTTTGAGATCTTGCCTCAGTCTTGTTTATTAAAACAGCTTGCGAGGGAAAAAGTTCTCCCAGAACACGTGTTGCACGTTTTCTTATTTAAAGAATTTCTTACTGATAAGACATCTTTAAGTTCTTTCTTCCTTGAATATAATATCTAGCTATGTTGTTACCTAAGGTTATGTTTATGTTTATTTATTGTTTATGTAAGTTACTAGGTTATATAACCAGGCATTGATTTTTCTGTTGATAACTTGGACCCTGTGGGATTTCTGGCATGCTAAATGATGGCATGCTTGAATGAAAGTTAATGCGATTATACATTTTACATGAATAGTAAAACCTGAAATCACCTGTGTTGTGAAAACTAGCCTCCCTGAGGAAATATGCTAAATAGTGTCTTAATGAAATGTAAGTGTGAGGTTAGGACATAGTTTCATTAGCTCAATATGAAAGTAATGAAAAGCCTCTACTGGGATAGAAAAGCTAACATGTATGTATATGTGTGCCTAAATGCATAAACATGTTAATATTTCTTGTCTGGATTTGGCATTGTTGGATGTTAAGTTAGTCATCATTGTCAGTGTGTTGTATGGTTGCTGTGATAATGTTCATCTGTTATATATCTCTCTCCAGCCCAGTGTCATGCAGCTCATATACTCCATCATGACTATAATAATCAGACGCTGACACCAGGGAAGAAAACCGCTCCCACGCTAGCTCAGTGAACTCGGTGACACTTCTGATTCTAAATTGATTAGAATTGGAAGAAAATTAATTAAAAGTACAGTTTACCAGATGACGATCTCATCTGTCTGTATGATGGGTCTGTGTTTTACTCTGAAAGTATTATTCCTTATAGCCTCCAAATTTACATTCATGGCCGAGCTGTGCTTGCTTGAAAAGGCCCATTTTCAGTTTTGTCAAACTTGAGTCAAACTTTTGCTGGCACATGGGATATTTATCAGTATGATCAGTGTGTCTGAGATCTAAGATGGATATCCCTGATGATTTGCTGTCTCTTTTACTAAGGTAGAGAGGAGAAATGTTTTTTTTTCTCTATTGAAAATTCTCAAGGCTCCTGGCAAACATCCCCTTCATATCACTGTAGACACAGCCGACAGTCTCTCAGGTGGCACGTACTGCTGTTGCAGCCAATGCCTGGCACGTTTAAAGTTCAAGAATTTTCACTTTTCTCTTTTTTTTTTTTTTTTTTGACCTGTTTTAACTTGTTAGACCTTTCTGATTTTTTTGGCTTGGGCAGATATCTTTTAATATCTAGCATTTTTAAATTTTTATTTAATTTAAATCCCAAAGATTTTCAAATTGCTGTCTGGGTAAAACACTATTACCATTATATTCTAAATACTGGTTTGAAATCATGACAATAATCAGTTATTAAATAAATCCATTTTACAAGTAATATTTTAAATATATTTGAAATATTTTTATTTCATTTAGGAATTTTGGAGTTTGAACATCTGTCATTCACAAGGTTAGGCCTACACTTTATATCCCACGTCTGTTTGTGATTTTTATTTATTTGTTTACGATGTACTATTACATTCATACCACAGATTTTGGAATGCAAAATCTATTTATTACAAGACAATTTATCACAGTGGTACCATATTTGGATCTCTACAAATCTGGCATCTTTCACTTCATTGCACAATCCAGTGTGTTTTTGGCTGCAACCCTTTGAGCAAATACATAATAACCCTCAGTGGTCACCCCACACAATCTTGTTAACCATGTTCCCAAACCATTACCCATGCAGTTTCATGTTGGGTTGCAGTCATAACAGCTAAGTTACAAGAGCAATCGGGCTTCCTGAACGCTCAATAATACATAAAAACTGGGCTAAATAATTGATCGCCCACTTTATGTAATTGTTTCTCTCAGTGTTGAATTATTCATAGTAGGAAGGTCGCACTGTCTAGAATCCCAGGATAAAGGCTCAGTGGTGTGCCAGTATTTGAAGACAGGAGTGGGACAGGATGGGGCCGACTGACATGCATGTATACCAATGTTCAGTGGAAGGCTGCTCAGCTGGATGAGCGCTGTATTCTCTGCAGGAATTCACTGGCAGTGTAGTGGAAGTCTGCAGTATTACTGAAAATCCTTTACATGTGTATATATATAAAAAAAAAAATGTTTGACCCTGACAGAAAGTTGCTGTTGCTGTTATACTATAAAAGTTTAGTTTAACTTAAGTTTTCAGTATTTAGTCTTATTGGCATCTTATTATTTAATGAATTAATTAATCAATTGTATTTGCCAGCCTGTAATGCCAGTGGGTAGCACTCAAGATTCAATGAGTCAAAGTAGTGTTAGAGTCATGAATATTACAGTGCTTTTACCATAATGTGTCCAGAGCTATAATGGTTCCAAATCCCAAGCGATTTTACATGTCTTTTTCTGTTAGCGTACCCTTGATGTAAAGAACTGATCTCTTGAAGGATGTCTGGATCTATTTATCTAATTCAACCTGGATGATATTTCTTGGAGATTCGGTCCAGACAAATTACTTGGGACATATCCCATCCTGAATTATTCAGTGACTAATATCTGCTGCTGCTGACAGGGCAAAGTGACTTGGATTTAGATTTTGGGGACTGAGAACGTATAAGTAATGCTTTACTTTTAAAGCACTATTCAAGAGATGAATTTACAATTCACTTTAGAAAACTTTTTTTCCCACAAATTTCTTAATTTGAATCATCCTGTGATCACATATTTCATGCATCAAAGTAACACATGAAGAAATAATCTTTTGTAGGCTATATGGGTTCATTATAGAAAGAGGATGTCCAATGGTAACATTGAAAAACCTACAGTAGGTCAAAACACGTAATCATTACTTTTGATCGTAACAACAAAACATTTTGTTGTCATTTTTTTCAAATATTATTTATTTGTATTTTTTAATAATTAGTATAACATACTTTTGAATGATCAGTTTTTTTAAACAATCGTACCAAACTGCTTATTTTTAAAATAATAATAAAAGTTTGTGGCAAAGTCGGCGCCAATAGCCTTGTGCACCAGCACCGACATGCGGGCTTCTTGAGTTCAAATCTTTCATGATCCTGCCCCCCCGCCCCTCTCTCTTTCCCACTTTGCTTCATGTCATTGCACTGTCCTATCTAAATGAATGCAAAATTGCCATAAAATTAATCTTTTAAAACTTCTCAGTTAGACATTTTTTTCTACAGGACAGTTACACCACCTATATATTTTGTTAGTTTAAGCTCAACAAAAAATATCAAAATTTATTCTACTTAAGAAATTGAAAACAAGTTAATCATTTAAGAGATTTTCCAAATTATTGTCTGCATTAATTGCATTTTAAATTAATTCTGAATAATTTAAAAAAGTTACCATAGTTGCTAAACAGATTTCTGAGTTAGGAGTCAGGACGTTCTTGTCATACAGCCACTGGATGGAAATTGTGTTACGCCACTGACCCATATGTGCTTATATCATATGTATACAGAGTTGGCATATAGCCTGTCTAATAATCTGCGAGCCTAATAGCCCTTGTTCAGCTGTTTACAGACAGATTTTCATCTGCTGAACTTGGCAGCCTTTAATGCTGATAACAGCGGCTAGCCACCAGAATGGCATAATGACAGCTTTTTTCTTCTTACCAGCTGAAAACAGAGCAACACCGTAACGATTCAGTGAGCACTGACGCAGTTCAGCGTGTCTGTTGTCAGGTCTTTAGCACTTTAGCCTGCAGCTCTGCTTAACCTCCGCGCACACACACACGCATACACAGTGCCACCACCCGTGTTTCATCTGCCCACAATTCAGCTCAGGCTCCGTGTTGCCTGTCCGCATGTCATATCCTGTCTGAGCCTCTGTCCGTCACTGCAGGGACTCCAGACACAAACATATGGTGTTTATTTATTTGGAAAGAAAGGTTAAAGTTAAGTTAGGAAAGTAAATTAATAAAAGAGTTCTTTTCTGAATATCCTCCTTCAGACAAAAAATACTGTATCAATGAATCTAAATGCTGGGTGTTTCCAAGGAGCCTCCTTCTGCGCTCCATAGCAACACGTTCTGAAGTCTTAACCTCCTAAGCTTCTTATGCATGCATGCAGGAACTGTGCTCCTTACAATATATAGCTGAATCCTAAATCTCACCTCAACCTGAAAACCACACACAGATAAGCATGGATATCGTCTGCTGTCAGAAGCCGCGTGATGTTGTGCATTTGTGCTTTATTGCCTCTGCTCGTGTGCAGATATGCATTTGTATGAGTGTAAGATTGGATGCAGTTCTGTTTATAAAAATCTTATTTGTGCAAGAACAGTTCAGCCTAGAATAAAAAATAGCTTTTCTTTCCTCTATGGAAAACCAATATTTTGCAATAAAACATAAAGTAATATTTGATTTGTTTAACTGAAGTAAAATATATATTTACCCTTTAAAGATATAACATTTTTAAAAGAGAATTTTCTAAATGAAAAATGTTGTAGGCTTACCATGCTGACTGAAAATGTTTTATTATCTATTTCTAGCAAAAATAAATGGAAAATTCAAATTTTGATGTTAATGTTTACCTTTTGGATATGTTGTGGTCCTCTTTGGTAAACTGAAGCCAGTTTTAATGGCTTTTTTTACTTTGACAGTACTAAACTTTGGAGATTAATTTTTATGTATATTATAGGTACAGTGTTTATATATGTTAATATACTGTATGAGTGTGTGTGCACATCAGTGGTGTATGTTCTGCTGACTGTGTGATAAAACTGGATCTAGCACCCTACATGTGCACAACCAGCCTCTGATGGCCATGTGCATTTCTTTCATCCCAAAATCCTCTTCATCTCAGCTTGGTCAAACAGGGATTATAAATTGACTTTCACACAGCATTCAGAAGGTCACTGACACGCAGATACTGTAATCAGGCAATGATGCCTAATCTTATTTTATTCAGGCTTCTCCTCATTAAACAATTGGCATTGTTAGGTTATAAATTAATGTTAATATACACATTTAAACTGATTTAAACTGTGTTTATTGTGCTTCAAGAGAAGCTCACTAAGTTGCCCCACAGAACATCAGCTGCCAAACTTGAAAAAAAAGGACCAAGCTACTTACTATTTTCTTATTTTTAAAGTAAACACATGATAAACCATATGAATGATAAATCTAGGTCTTGCACAAACTATACAAAGGAGTGTCTTGCTCACATTCAAAGAATATCAGTGAACTTCAGACATTTGTGTTTTGAGACAAACAGAGATATAATTTTTTTATGCAGCATGTTTTAAAATTTAAAATATATCAATGCACTGTAAGTGCACTGATATTATTAATTGGCAGTTCTATAATTCTTATAAATGTCTGACTGAAAAAAGAAAATGGTGTAGAAACCATAAGAAAAATATTGAATCCTGAAGTGGTATTTTCTTGTAAATCATATTTTGAAAATCATTTTTAAGGTGTATTGTTATACACAGAGTTTACTAGATATCAGGAGAGTATCTTATAGAGTATCCTTCTTTAGTTTTCTTAGTTTTGTTGATCTTAAACTAGTTGATCATGTATAGAAAAATAGTTTCTCTCTTGTCTGAAAAAGCCTTTTTCTGTTTTATTTTTCATGTCTTGTTTATAAATTTGTGTTCAGTACTGCACACGTTCTAGCAGTTGCAGTTGTTAAGCGTTGTAAAGATCTAATCGTATTCTCTCACAGTGGGAGGTAATATCATCGAGCTATGTCTATAGACATTAATGCACAAAAACATATTTATCATTACCATAATTCTGATGAATGGCAACATTTCACATTTCTCCCCTTCTCTTTCCTCCTGTAAAATATCAATCAGATTGAAGTTGTTTTTCCTGTTTGAAGCATCTATACGTCTTTGGTGGCATATAAAGGGGGAAACTGCATTTTAATTTTAAAGCACTGACACCAAAACCTGATATTGTCAAGAGGGGTTGAGTCCTCATCTCTGACTAAAACCTTCTGAAGCTGTCATCACTGACTGGCATGCTTTAGGTGTGCCTTACCTTTCTTTGCAGAAGGTTGTGCTAATCACAGAACACTGGCGACTCGGGTAAAACCACTTCTGCTGTTTTTAGGTCATCTTTATGAATTTTGGCACTCGCCCCAGGCATATTTAATAAGAAGGCCTATTTTGTAACTTATGCACTCATTACCTATGCACTTTTTACATATAGCCTACACATTATGTTTTATTCATGCCACAGAATCCATTTTAATCATTTGGGCTACAGGGAATCCAAAGATACGATGAAATGAGAGAAATGGTGATTGAACATGGTGATCTATGACCCTTTGGTACACGTCGCTCGATTGCCAAACTCATTAAAAGATAATTAGCCTTACTAAGGTGGATCACCGTGGCAAGATTTAGTAGCCTCGCAGTCCTGCTATAATTAGGCCTAATGGACAAATGCGGAGAGAAGCTCTCTGCCGAGTTCATAGCTGTCTCGGTCTCGAGTTATACAGAGTTAAAGGACACCTACCAGCCAATCAGAATTTAGAATGTTGTTGTTTCCACGTAAATTATGTGATCCCTGTTGAGTTGAGTTCTTTATCGAGTTACATGGATGCACGCGCACACAGAGTGTAAAGCCGCGGTCACACTTCTAGACTTTGATACAGTCAAAAACTCTCCAGCTGCTTTGCAACCAGTAGCTTTAACTTAGCTTTGGCTACCAGAAACTAAGGAAAGTAAGTTACTAGCGATGTTACAACAATGGTTAAATCTGATTAAAGACAGACTAATTCATCCAAATAAAATAAATTGTTTTATATATTTATTAGGGCTGTCATTCGATTAAAATGTTTTCATCTAATTAATTACGAAGTGCTGCGATTAATTAATCTAATTAATTGTAAACTAAATTTGGCTGTGAAAATACCCCCAAAAGATCATTTAAAGCTATTATTGTGTTAAATGTTTGCTACAACGACCTAACATAAAGTATGGAACATAAAATAAGTTAATTTGAGAAACATCTCAGTATTTTTTGTTTATGCAATGAGAGTCACTGGTAACCAAAACAGCTTAGTTACCTACAGTCTTCAAAATACCTTCTTTTATGTTGTGCAAAAGAAAGTAAGTCATTCAGGTTTGAAACAGCATGAGGGTGAGTAAATGATAACAGAATTAATTAATGTATTTTTGGTGAACTATCCCTTTAATGTTTTATTTATTTTTTTAATAAATAAAATTATACTAATAAGACAAAACTAAAACTACCAGCAGGTGGGGAACTCATGGCCTAAGGGTTAGAGAGTTTGACTCCTAACCCTAAGGTTGTGGGTTTGAGTCTTGGGCCGGCAATTCCACCACTGAGGTGCCCTTGTGCAAGGCACCGAACCCCCAACTGCTTCCCGGGCGCCGCAGCATAAATTAGAGAGTTTGGTTGTGTGCTCTGGCTCCGGGTGTGTGTTCACGGGTGTGCACTTTGGATGGGTTAAATGCAGAGCACGAATTCTAAATATGGGTCACCATACATGGGTGTATGTCACGTCACTTTCACTTTTCACTCACTTTCACTTAAATGTCAGTTTGATTTGTTTAAACGGCTGATTCATTCAGGAATTCAGAAAATGGCTCTCTCTATGAATCTGCGTTTGAATCATTGATTCACACGATTCATTCAAAATGAGGTTTTATTCAGAAACTAATCACTGCTGTGTTGCTCGGAGATGCACAACAGTTCTGCTGTGGATTTAAAGGTAATTTTTACTTCTTATTTACTGAACTCGTGAACTGTTGTATAAAATCACATTTGCACTCATGTTCTTTGTGACAGAAACAGCACTCGTGTCATGTGATTTGCTCTGGCTTATAGCATGATATATCGCTTATCATATGATATAAATATGAGACAAAAACTCAAACAGGGGCATTTTTTTGCCCCAATATCTTACATTTTGGGGCATAACGGCATTTATGGAGATATTGCCCATCATATTTGTCAACAGTCAATTGTATGTAATGTAAGATGACGTACAGCTCTGGGGGCGGGGCCAGTGCGTTAACTGCATT
Organism: Cyprinus carpio; assembly: GCF_018340385.1. Classification (NCBI taxonomy): domain Eukaryota; kingdom Metazoa; phylum Chordata; class Actinopteri; order Cypriniformes; family Cyprinidae; genus Cyprinus; species Cyprinus carpio. The sequence goes on along the minus strand of NC_056602.1, from coordinate 22,843,444 downwards.
AAAATATTTTAATTGCGTTATTTTTTCATGACTAAGTTAATGTGTTAAACTGACAGCTCCAATATTTATTTTAAAAAAGTATCAAAAATAAAAAGAAATTTCGCCCCAAACAAGCCAACTGAACATCAGTACTCAATGCACATACTGCAGAACTTGCCATGAGCGTGTACAGTATGTCAGGCTGTGTGTGTGTGTGTGTGTGTGTGTGTGAGAGAGAGAGAGAGAGAGAGAGAGAGAGAGAGCGGGAGAGAGTACACACACACAGCTTATGAATGTTTTGTTTTTGTTTTTTTTTGTTAATGTATGTTGCACATTTTGATGACTGGATGACACGGGTAGGGGGCTCCCACTTAAAGCACTGTGGCTTCCAGAGAGTGTTCTCCATAGTGGGTTTGAACAAAACCAAACTTTGGCTCTTGAAAGAATGCTATAATCTATCATGACAGTGTTAATGTCTGGCCTTGAGCCACAGTGCTTTAAGTGGGAGCCCCCTACCCCTGTCTTCTCTCTCTTTCTCACTCTCTCTCTCTCTCTCTCTCTCTCTCTCTCTCTCACACACACACACTCACACACACACACACACACACACACACACACACAGACACACACAAAGCTTGACATAGATCAGGGCAAGTTCTGCAATCCTACCGTATGTGTACAGTATGTACATTGAGCACTGCTCTTCAGTTGGCTTGTTTGTGGCCAAATTTGCTTTTTTATTTTATTTTTGATACATTTGTATTTTTGAAATATACTGTATAAACTTATTTACTTTATTTGGATGAACATGTCTGTTTTTTTATTTTTTTATCAGATTTACCAGTTGTTATCATTTTGGTTTGTTCAGGTCAATTATGAACAATAGGTAAAATTTAACTGCTAGCGAAAACTTGAGAGAATTGGGTGCTGCAAATATTTGAATGGCTCCTCCCCTTTGAGTGACCCCTCCCCAATCTCACTCCAAACTTTTGCTATAACTTGAGAGCCCTGTTATCCTTATCATAATAAAGTGTTCTTGTCTTTGGTAGTAAAGCAGCAAAACAGCCACACAATATTAGATATTTACATTTTCTTTTCTTTTTTTGTGTAAAATGTGTGGTATGTGGTTACTAAGGTGTTATGAGTGTTTTTAGTTTTTCTGTGTGGTTACTAATTTGTTCTTTTTGGTTGTCATAGCACATCTAATGATTAATATTAAAAGTGCTCTTAGTATTATTTATATACCATTGTTTTCTTATTTGATTGTATTTATAAATATTTTAAATAGCTTTTTATTTTATATTAAATTATAATTTGTTTAATTATTTTTATTTATTTATTTTTTAGATTTTTATTTTTGGAATTTTTGCCTTTATTTTGATAGGACAGTGTAGAGGAGTCAGGAAGCATAGTGGGAGAGAGAGAGATGGGTGGGCAGGATCGAGAAAGGTCCTGGAGCTGGGATTTGAATTTGGGATGCCTGTAGCTCAACGGCTGTTTTATTTATGTTTGGAGATTTTGGTGTTGGTTGGTTTCAAATTTCTCATTTCAGTTAGTGGCCAAGGCAACATTTCTAATTGTTGTTTGATTATTTTTTTCATATATTTATATTTCATTTCATTTTAGCTTTATGTTAGCAATTTTAATAGTTTTAGTTCAGTTATCAATAACAACGCTTGCTCTTAGATGCAAGTCTACTGGAGAACCCCATCTTGTTTCCCAGTATGCTATGCACAGGGCTGATAAAAATCTAATTTTTTCCTGACACCCATAACCCTCCATCCTGTCAGCTGATATAAATGTTGATCATTAGAGGCCTGATTCAGATGTATGTGAGCCTAGACCTCAGAATCACACCCAGTAAAGCCTCACTGTAGCAGTGATGCATGATCAAGACCTCCATTTTGACAGTGCAATGGATGATTTTTGCACCATTGCTCAGACACACATATGAAAATAAGCACACACACACACACACACACACACACACACACACACACACACACACACACACACACACACACACACACACACACAGAGAGAGACAGGCTGCTCACATGGCAAACACATGGAAGCTACGCATTTATCAAGCAAAAGAGCACATGCACACACAGAACATGCTGTGGCTGTGACATTAAGTAGGCGAATGATGAGGGATCATGGCACGGAATGGAGGTGGAGGAGGAACGGTTTGACTGCAGGTGAGTCCTTCATCACAAGCAGAGTCCTGTCAGCTCTTGTCTGGAGTTCTCTCCTCCTCCTGCTTTGTCTTTATCATCTCCACAATCCCACTGACAGTTTCTTACCAAAACACCTCTCTGGATCTCTCAATATTCCCTTTAACACTTTAAAGTGATGCAGGTTTAGCTCTATTTGCATAATTCAGTGAGCAACATTAATCCAATAATGCAAAACAACAACAACATTCTACTCTACTGTCCTGCAGAGTTTAGCTCTAACCCTAATCAAACACACCTGAACAAGCTCATCAAGGTCTTTAGGATTACTAGAAAGTTACAGGTTGCTAGACTCTGCAGGGACATGGACCTCAAGTGCCAGAGTAGAGAACCTCTGGTCTATGCCTGTATCACAAATCACACAACTAAAATACAATTAAACTCTTTTTTCCCCAACATTAATAAAAGTGAATCAGTAAAATTCACATGACCTACTAAAGTCTGGACATAGGTTTTTAAAGGTGCAGTAAAGCCTCATAAAAAAGTGCCATTAATCAACAAAACGTATACCACCACTGGTGATATTTGGTCTATTGAAAATAGAAAAAAATAAAGTATGACTGAATGCTATTTCAAGTGTCTGCTGTTTTGTAATACAATTCTATTTCCATTACCATCATGAACTGCATTTGCTGCACCATACACAGTTTCAACCCCAGGAGGTATAAAATATAGAAGAAAAAAAAAAACTTAACACACAGAACAAGATGAAGATTTAACCTGACAGAGCTAGGTAGTATTGATATAACCAAAACTGCATCTAATATGAAAACCATCTGTCTGTCTTCCTCCTCACACTTCAAGTGTCCACTGTATTGGCTCGTCGTCAGAGTTAGGTCACCCTCTAAATGAACATACACAATTTGTGATATTAAAACAATGATCTAAAACATTTAACCACAATTTTATATTATGCAGTGACTTTTAGATTAAAATGTACTCAATATTTCTAGATATATGTGACTATAAAACGTAAATATTACAAGTAAATATTAATGAGTTACTCTTCTCACACAGTTCATTAATTACATGAATTAAATGTGTACACAACATTTGTGTTTTTCTCCTTGATTTTTAATATTAAAAGTAGAATTTATGATAATTAATTTAATATATATTACAACACCACAATTTTTTTTTTCCAGTGTGTACAATTCCTTTTACGAAAGCTGGTTTTGCAGTGTACTGCAGTCTGTCTCTGTATCTTACCTCTATTAGGTTATTAGACATGTAATGAGAAAAGAGTTATTCAGTGTTTAAAATTGCTCATGAAAATCTATTTTTTATCTCATGCAGTCAGCTTGGAATTAAAGCGTGTGTTACTGTCACATACTTAATGGCCTGATACTAGATCTCATTTACTGCTAATTTAAATGACCTTTCTGTTCAGTCAAACATACTTACATTAGTCATTTCACAAGCACAGGTGTCCAAGCGTACATCAACTGAAGAAAAACACTTTTAAATATTAGTGTTTATTAAATATTTCCAGGCTTTCGGGCTGTCTGTTGCTTGGCGACAGGCTTGATGCTTTGGCTTTTTTTGGAAGTATTTTCATGGCTGAGAAAAAATATTCAACTGGCTGGTTTTACCTGAAGCTCAAGTTACTCAATATTAACATATTGTTTATAGAAATGTTGTATAATTTAAATATCACATGCATAATTGCATTTTAGTTTTATATCTCAAAGGTTGCTCTTTCATATCTCATGAGGTTTAATTACAATCAGGTTTTGAATTAAAAAACAAACAAACAAGATGCTTTATTGTCGTACAGTAACAGTATGAATCTATAATATTTATGTGAATTCCTTTTTTGGGGGGGAGAATTTGATTAGAAATGTTTAAGTTCATAATGAAATCGCAGGCTTTTGATTGTAGGTAGGTAAACACATTGTTGAGAGATATCTACTGACATTGGAGACTCTTTTTAATATTATTGTCATGTAGGAGAAACAATCTTACAATCTTCTTACAAAAACTTAGCAGACACTTAGCAGAAATGTTTTGCTAAATCTACTGTATAAAGCTATTTTTGGTCATGTCAGTGCACATTCATTAGACTCACATGATTTTATTCCCAACACACCATATGTTTACAGAATGTATGCAGAGCAGCCCTACCAAACCAGTCTAAACATAACCTCTACAAGCAGAGTGCATACTCACCCATTCTTTGCAATTATTCCTGAGTACCATCCTTCCCATCCCCCAACCCCCCTCCCTCCAATACTGAGAACATGTGAGGAGATTGTAACCATGTCAACGCTAAGTCGCTGTAGATTGGTCTGTAGAGTTTGCGGCTATGACAACAATCCATCGAGACCCAAAGACACGGCACACAGGTACATTGTGTATATGGGGGTAATAGAGGTGTTAAAAATAGCTTCAGTAAACAGGAAGATGGGAAGGTGTGGACTGGTCATGTGAAAAACATCAGTCTTGTTGAATGGCAGGAGCTGCAGGTGGACACCTCTCCATCTGGCAAAACAGAAAATTGCATCCATAAATACTAGACTTCCTTTTCCTGTGTATGTGTGTATTTTAAAAGTTTACTATTGCTAATGGATTAAACAGGACCAGCACCTTGTTTGGTCAACTGAATTTATTTATTTATTTATTTGAAATTATGTCTATAGTAGGGATGCACAGTATATATGTATCATATATTAGAAATATATTGGTTCCTGTCAATAATTAGTATTGGCTGATATTAAATATTTATTGTGCAAGCTTGTTTCTCCCATTTTTCATTAGAGCCTTCATCTAACACCCATTTAATCTTTAAAACACAAATCATTTATAACACTTTTAAATATTATGTGTAGTATATCTCAAATTTATTATCCATTATTATAATGTTGTGATCACTTGTAGATTATTTAGACTAAATTAAATACATCCTAATATCTGCTATTTGTTGTTCATTGGCCATAACATGAAAGTGAATTTAAGTAATAAAATATACAAATAAAAAACAGCTTATCAGTCAAAATTTTGCATCCTTAATCTGTAGTGTACAATAGTTATCTGTGTGTATGACAGTATGTAGAGAAAGTTAAAATTCACTTTGCTTAGTTTTTAATGGGAATGACACTTCTTCTGACAGTTCATACATTTTATTCCTCTTGTGGTTATACTGTGTGGTAGACAAATTAGATAAAATGTGTCTTTGAAATTACTATACTTGGGCCAGTTATAAACACAGTCAACCCCTGTTAAAACTGTCTTAAGAACTAGTCTGACCAGCTAGCATCTAACCCAGTGGTAATCAGTTTTACTTTTTGGGTATAAAATAAACCAGTTTATGTTTTTATATAACTGACTTAAAACTTTATGACCAGTCTGAAATGTGATAAGATGACCAGTCTAAGCAGTTTATGCATTTGGCCTTTGGCTTCACTTTTATACTAAAAGTGGAACTAGTGAGAATATGCTGGTGTGAGTCCTGTTAGATCAGCATTTTTCCCATACACTGGTGAAAGCCTTTGATCAGGCAAAGTAGCAGAATGCTTCCCAGGAATCACTGCGGATGCTTGTGTCTCACGGGACACACTCTTGGCCTAGTGCAGTAGAAGCCTGGCCTAATTTAAGGACTGCTTAAGCTCATCAACCCTATTACAATAACACCCTTTGATACTTCTTTTAAGTAATAAAAAAAAAATAGTAATACCACGTTACGTTAACCAACAACAGCATTATTATAATCAACAGCAACGTTAAGAGCATGTCAACAAGAAAAATCTCAAAAATCAAAAGTAGCAGCTCTCTTGTAAGCTGCAGTAAGCACTTCTGGGGTGGATGCGTTTAAATATTAAAGTGGGCCTGGCAAACGCTACTGCATTCTCCTGAAGGTGTGTATCAAAAGTGGCAATGTGCCAGTACTAATATGAATGTGAATGATGACGGGTATGTGCATAGAAGAATATAACCCATGCTGAATGCGTCTGGGACATTCTCTGTTATTGCAGTTTACTTGGAGGTGACCTCTAGAAAGCCTGTCACAATTTAAAAACTTTTTGATGAAAAGTGGCTTTGATGGGAAAGAACAGACTCACATCTTTAGTGATGGAGCTTTTAGTATTGCACCAAAGCTGAGTCTTTCAATGCTGACTATTTTAGCTCAAATCCCATTTGTATTTTGCTGCTGTTTTGTCTCTGGATAAGAGAAAGTATATTTTGACATGAAAAAAAGACCTTTAGGGTGAGGTAAAGACTCAGAATGCTGTCTCAAAATATCTTTCATGTTATAAAACAGTATTTATCTAATATGAGGAGCTGCTTAATTTTATACACAGGAGCATGTTTGTGTGTGCCCTCCATGAGTACTTTTTCAAATGGATATTTGCATGCTGCTTCTGATCATATTTCTCCTCATCTTCTTTCAAATTCTTGGTGACAGGATGGACAGACAAATTGCAGTGAGAGACTCAGTTTTAACCCTGTGTCACAACACATCACTAACGCTTTGTCAGTTGTCTGTTATAACTCACAATAAAGCATCATGGTAGAACTGACTTCAGAGCCGGATAATTCATTCTGAATGATATGTTGTCTCCTGAATGAGAGTCTTATTTGACATGACAAGCCAAGACAACTCATTTCCCATCCAAGATAACTTGTAATTACCATTTCATGTAATTGTGGAGCAAACAGACCTGATCCAGCTTGTTATTAAATTGGATTATATATATATATATATATATATATATATATATATATATATATATATATATATATATATATATATATATATATATATATAATCTGACTTGAATACCCAAACACAGACATTATTTTTTGCCATAGAGGTGATCTTAAATCAGTTGAGGACACTCAGGAGGACTGTAATATATAGAATAGGTCTATGCAGAAGATATTGCTTTGATTGCCATGCTCCGTTTCACAGCATGAATAAAATTTTACTCCTGTGGTGCAACAACATTCATGTATTAACATGATAAACTCCCTGGGTACAGAATAAGAATCCCATCAATCCTGGCATTTATTTAATTTTTTATTTTTTATACTTCACAACCTCAGCATTTACCTATTGTGGAACATTGCAATATCCAGGATTCCCAAATACACAGAATCACAAAGTGATTTTAGCTTTCACTTCACCAAATAAATGTTAACACATTTATCTGGATCTGTCCTTTCAGAATTTTTACTCATTTGCATCAGAGATCATAATTAATCTATGCCATTTTTGGAGTAAAGTACTAAAAAGCATTTTTACATCTCTGAATTGTTCCTTCTTTTAATATGTTTAGGCCCAATGATTTTCCAGTAATGATGATCTGGTATAACAAAATATTTACTATGTGGAAAAAGGTTCAGATTGTTAACCTAAGATTGAGATTCTCCCTGTGGATGATACATGCTGAGAAGAATTCATTTGTGTCGGCGCCAATATCTTTGTGGGCAGCATGCCGATATACAGCGCCGTTGCGCTACGGCCATCCCGAGTTTGAATCATGACTCGAGGACCTTTCCCGATCCTGTCCCCCCTCTCTTTTTCTCCAACTTCACTTCCTGGTCAGTTCTGACCTGTTCTATTGTAATAAAGGCAAAAATGCCAAAAAAAATAAATAAATAATTGATTTGTAAATATTCTAAATACCTAGGTCAGTTAATTAATTCAGCACTGATCAAAAAGAAGATCACAGCAGTAGAACCCAGAATAGGCTTTTAGTCTTTTTGGATAGAGAACAGAAACAGAGATGTTTCTTCATACTGGTAATTTATTCATAAAGCATCTGTAACATTTCCATTTCATGTTCTTATTTAATTGTGCTGACAATGAAAGACACATGCAGACACACGAGTTGTCCTTATTTTACATTGCAGAGTTGTTAAACTACTTGGTTCAGAAAACAATACCCTGTCAGAATAAGCCTTTGACACAGATGTCACCACAGTTTCATCAGTAAGATGCTGAACGTTCCTTGAAGTGCTTCAGAAAGAAGTATGCTGTGAAGGAACATATGCATTCTTTGGTGTTGTGATTTTCAAAGTTTGTACATTTCAAGTTGATCAGTATTTTTCAAGAGCAAGTTTGGAGGAGTTACCGCAAATGTAGGAGGTCAAAGTGTTATTGAAAAGCTAAAGTAATGGATGTTTAAACTGAAATCATATAGTTCAGTGTTTCCTTTTATCTTGCAAAGTACACTTGCGTTTAAAAGTTTGGGTTACTTACTAGTAAGTTTTATTTATTTATTTATTATTTTTAAAGATATTGTTTTCATTTAGCAAGAATAAAATAATAAAAAGTAGCAGAAAAAGACATTTATAATTTGACAAGATTTCTTTCTTTTTTTTTTTAAAAAAAGTTGCTTTTATGAACTTACAATTCATCAACGAATTCTGAAGCAAAAAGTGTCCCAGTTTTTACAAAAAATTAAGCAAGTTAACTGTTTTCAACATTGATAATACTAAAGATTTTCGAGCAACAAATCCGCATATTAGAATGATTTTTAAGGATCATATACTAATATTTTGCAGTGTTATTGTTTGTACTGTAAATTCAAATAAATTCAGCCTTAGTGAGCATAAGAGACTTCCTCAAACATTAAAAAATCTTACTAAACTTTTTAATGTTAGCGTATGTCTTCATTGACTAATAAAATGATTTCTTTCGAACACATGTTGTACTGTATAGCTTTTACAGATATAATTCATTTTGTTAAAATGCTCATTATTATAGTTATTACAGTTTAAACTAAAACAATTGTGTGGGTGAAAATAGACTCACTAAATATAGCTTCTTTTTAAACTGAAGAAGAGGCTGTTATTTAATATTAACTGGATTTAGTTTGATTAGCTGCGACATTTGATGGTATAAAAATAGGAGAGACCACTGTGTTGTTGAGGAAATGTGCGAGTGAGATATGAAAAGAGCACTGTTGCATAATCTGTCTATCTGGAGTCTTTATATGTTCACAGAAATTAACAAAACATAAACATATTTCCTTGTTTTCTTTCATTTACTTTTTTTTTTGTAATCATTGTAATCTGTTGATAGCTTTAATATTTATGCATTTATTTTTGGTGAAGTTGCATTTTCTATTTCATACGTGTTCATAGCCAAAACTCCTTCTCCTTCTATGAAGAAACCGCAGCTCATTGCTTCATCCAGTCCATTCCTCTTTGGGGGGAAACTACTGAAACTTTTTTGGCTTCTGTTTAAGCTCTCATTTCTCCACTTAGCATTCCAGTTTTCAAGGTTATGTCCTCTGCGCCATCCAGGCAGGTTCATCCACTTCATTTTATGTTGCATGTAACAATGACACCGTGTTCCCCGTGCCCTCACGAGCACCCACAGGCGGACACTCAGTGGTGCAGAAACTGCAAAAGATGTATTTATGGCACAAGAGGGAGAGACATCCTTTCACATGACAGTTCATTAAGATGACGCTTCCCACGAGGGGACCTCATAATCATGGTGACTAATGTGTTTCCTGTAGCACACATAGGATATACAAACCTGGGGTACATAGTTTGAAACCTCCTAGTTTACTAATAAATGTTTTAGCCCTCTCCCTTGATGCTACATAGTGTGTGATCTCAAGGGTTTAGTCCTGGACTTAATTAGACCGGTCTGGCCTGGTTAGAAGCAACCAGACAGGACATTACAAGAGGAAAGTGTATTTTTCTTGCTGTTATATCCAGTGCCTGTGTATAATTGTTGGTTAATGCAACCAGTAAGTTCATGCAACTCACCAGTGTCATCTCAGTTCTTGTAGGTGTGTTTTATGTGCTCAGTGATTTATGGCTTTCATTATGTACACGTCATGCAAATTAGCATGGTCTTAGTTTATAGCTTTGCATTCATTCATTTTGGCAGGAAAATCATGGGTCATCTTCCTCTTACTTCTGTAATCAGAGAGGTTAATTGTCTCATTGTAAAGGATATTTTACTGCTGATTCTGGGAGTAAATTCCTCTGGCATCCTTACAAAAGTGCAAAACAAAGGGGCTTATTTGAATTGAACTGTTGTAATCCAGTGCAACAAGACCATTTTTCGCCGTCAAACTCCAGTATTCATCTGTATATAAAGGAGTCTAGTGCTTTAGGGATATCGGTGCATATTTTGGCATAGCTTCAGTGTGGACCAGTGACATTCAAATAAAAGTTCCTCGGTCCAAATCGCAAGCTGTGGGACCGCTGTTGCCTCTCTGCTCTCACAAACCCTTCATCACAGGTCTTCCCATTGATTACGCTGATCAAGACCTTGAGATGAACCAACAAGCTCTCCATTGAGCTCTCCCTTGTGTCAAACTATTGTCTGCTTTTGCCTTCCTTCATCCATCAACTTAGGAAACCCCCATTACTGGGCAGATGTTCCATTCTCAACGGCGTTCCTTGAGACTGTGAGTTTCGGAATGCAGATTTGAGGCGTGGGGAAGCAGGAAGAGGCTTCTTCTCAATCTTTCCCAGCCTCTGCTATAATGGGCTTACTCTGAGGTTGTGCAGCAGCCGTGAGTGGCTCTATTGAACCCTCACAGAGAGTAGGGCAAGAGCCCGGCGTCAGGGTCAAGGTGACAGCGCTTAGGTCGATGAATATGGATGACGTTGGTCCATCTGCTCCCACTGCAGTGTGTAAACAAACACAGGCGTGTGAATAAAAGGCGGGTGACATCGCTCCCACAAAATGACTCTTGTGCAGTAAGCAAAAGCAAAGAGTCAACTTTCCCATCCTTTGCTGGATACATCTGTGTGCATTTAAACATCCATGAAAAACAGCTGAGTCTGCTTTGTTTCAGAGGTGTTGTGAAATACATATCATAATCATTTGTCAATTTGCAAAGCTCAATGTAAAAGGGATCATGGCCGAAATTTTTCTAATGTGACCAAAAAACAAACAAACAAATCACAGTGTAACAAATGACTCAAACCGGTTTAAAAATTTTTTTTTTTTAAAAAATGCTCAGAGAAAAATACTAATTGTAAAATATACAATGTTTACAATTATGTAACTTTCTTACTTAGGAACGTTGTTACCAACTTTCAAAAAGTCATTTGTGAGTTGGTGGTATGAATCAGACTCAGAGAGTGTTCACTTGTTCAGTTCACAGTTGACTTCCTCACTGAACTGTGAGTCATTTTTTGTTTATGATTCAAAATAAACCAGGAACCAGTACTGTAATGTACACTTTAAGAGGATTACATTTGGTCTATTTACTGACTTTTTGTGTGTGTTTAAAGATCCATATTCACAACATACTGGTATGTAGATCCAGTCACAATACTGAAAAGATTGTAAGAGAAGATTTGTTTAGGAATGATACTGTTATTTTTAGCTTGAACCGGCAAAAAATAAATTGATTGATATTTATGCAGCACAATCAGAATTAGAGTGAGAGTCTCAAATTGGAGTCTGTTATCTACCCACAAATAGACCTAACAAAGTGCCTGAGATTCATGCTTATATCGTTTTTCAGCTCTCAGGGGGAGCTTGTGCCTGTTTGCAAATTTAATTTACTCATCTGATATGTCTACGGTTTTGTTCGCTTTCATGTATTAAACCGATAAGCATCCAAGAGGAGTCTCACAGCGGACAGCAAATGTCACATTTGTATAAAGCCGGGTCGTATAACATCCCTGAATGAAGATTGTGTTTGCGGGATATTTTAAAAACCACAATGGCAGTGTGTTTGATGATCATGTAATATATAAATCAGGGAAGATTCACTAAATGTCTTATGAGCCAAACAAGAAGCATTCAAGTCATATTGAGACAGAGATTCCAGATGGGACTTAATCAAGATTTCACAGGAGGCAAAATGGATTATAAACTTAAAAGTTGAGAAGAAGCCAATCACGGCACTGTTGTACAGGCGACCATTATAAGTATCTTAAGCTCTTTGCAGTGGGGGGTTTTAACATTGGCTGGTAGTTTGGTGTGGTGTTTGTAAGCCCCATGTGGTCCAACTTTAAGCTCCTTCTGTCTGAAATGCCAATCAGCTGCGTCGAGTGAATGCGTGCTGAATTCACGCATACTGAATGGCAGTCTAGAGAGTTTAAAGAGGACTATTGTTCCCTGATTCTTTCTGCCTCAAACTAGCAGGTGTAATCCACAGTATGCATGTAGTTGAGTTAGAATCATCTTAAACTAGGAAGCGTGTGCAAACAATAGCAAAGCGATGCCCATATGTCTATATATTTTTAGAAACAAGACATCTTGACAGCGTTTAAAATAACATAGGAGCCAAATTCACCACTGTTTTGTATAATATTATACATAGTCTTGTTCACTACCTTGTTTATATACGCTGCCCGTCCAAAAAAAAGTCACCACCTGGATTTAACTAAGCAAATAGTTACGATCCTCCCATTGGATAATTACTGCATGGATGATTATGTTATGTGCCCAAAGAATGAAGTCAGCTGACTACCTGAATATACTGAATGACCAGGTTATTCCATCAAATTAATTTTTTCTTCCCTGATGGCACGGCATATTCCAAGATGACAATGCCAGGATTCATCAGGCTCAAATTGCGAAAGAGTGGTTCAGTGAGCATGCAACATCATTTTCACACATGGATTGGCCACCACAGAGTCTAGAGTCAGACCTTTACCCCGATGAGAATCTCTCCCATCATCAATACAAGATCCTGGCGAAAATTAATGCAACTCTGGAAGGGAATAAATGTTGTGACATTGCAGAAGCTTATCGAAATGATGCCATGGCAAATGTGTGCCATAATCAAAGCTAAAGGCAGTCCAATGAAATATTAGAGCGTGTGACCTTTTTGTGGGATGGGCAGTGTATTAAAATCATAAGGAAATGTTGCTTAAAAAACATGTCAGACCTTTTATGTAATGAAAGGAGATTCTAGAGAATACCATATGTTACATGACATAGTAATTCCCAAAATCCATATTTGATCTTATGGTTAGCTGCTTTGTCTCTGTTGAGAGGAGTAGCTTCTCTTTGTGAATTATCTGAAAATTATGAGTAGTAATTTAGAATAGTTTTACCAATCTTTCACTATTCATTGGTGGCCTAGTTAACAGTGCTCGGCTGGAGAAAATAAATAAATTATTGCAAGCTCTAAACTGCAATGGCTTTATGACGAGGCACCCCATATCTGCTGAAAGACATTGTATTCCCAATTTTAGCCCTCTGTTATATTACCAAACACTAGGCACAGTGAGAGGAAGTAGTAATGTGAGTTATTCGATATAAAGGATTGTCTGGATCTCAATCTCTGTGATAATTTAATTCTATATTGTGTAAAGTGTACAGGAGGAAAAAGTCGATATTAAGCCTTTAACTGCCTAAACGTTTCTTCATTACTATCAATCACATTTTGTGCATGTGCTAGTAATCCTTATAACCCTATAAATGTGTTAGTTTTAGTATTTTTCTTTATTTGATTTGTATGCAAAGGTTTCGTTGTTTCTTATTTCTTTTCTATGTTCTTTATTTTGAACAGTGTCAATAGTAGTATTTTTTTTTTGTAACACTTTGTATTATTTCTTTAATATATTATTGTGTTGAATGGCGGAGACTTATTTTTGATGCTGAGATGAACAAAGCCCCCCATTAAAGCTGAAAAAAGCCTCTAAATATAATCTCTCAGTGCATTGGATTATACAGATTTGTTTTGTTTTTCCCGGGTGATGGGGGATCATTGATTGAAAGTGGCACACAATCTGTTTTGAAACCTATGATAAGAGACAAAGTTTGTATGAATGGTTGACTTTTTCACTTCTGACTGTTTTCCTTGCTCTCTTTCAGACTCACAAGTAGTTCAGAGCTCTTTGCAAAATTATTCTATTACTACTATCCATGGTGCTGAGATCCTGAGGGATAAACTGTCTCAGATTAAGAGCGAATGCAGATACTGCAGGTATACATATCTGATAAGGTTTCTATATATATATATATATACATATACATATATATATACATATACACTGTAAAAAAAAGTCTGTAGTTTTTACAAAATAATTTTGGCAGCTGTGGTTGCCAGAATACTTTTGGTAAAAAATACAGAAAAACTGTAAACACAATTATGGCCAAAAACTGTAAATTTTACAGTATAAAACTGATTATTTACAAACAAGAAAATTTGAATGTAAACCAGTAAATTCAACAACGCACACTGCTATTAAAATCTGTTAATCTATTAAAATCTGTTAATCTGCTATTAAAAAATGACACTTATTTTTTACAGTGTATATATATATAAATGACACTTATTTTTTATATTTATATATATATATGAGATAAGCATGAATATGTAAATTATATATATATAATTTACATATTCATGCTTATCTCATAGCTTTCATTGCTTCTCTGACAAATTATATCTATTTTTATTTGCATTAGATGCTTTTTATTTGAAAACTAAAACAAAGAAAATAACATTGTTGTCAAAGGGGAAAAAATAGATTTAAATCTCACCAGGAGCTGTAGACCTGCTCATAACCTCAGAGTTTCTAGAACATTCAATGAAATATTCACTTTGACCTGAATAGTGAGGACTTTCCTTCAGTGTACTCGGAGACAGCAGTTTCATTAAATTGAATAAACAGAAGTATAAAAGCAAGAAGTAAGAAATATAAAATGCACTTTAATTTTTTTATACTGTACATTTATTTTTAATTTTTATTAAAAATTTGAAAAGCATTCAAATATTATTTATATTTATATTTAAATGACTCATTCATTTGTTACATTTATGTTTGCATATATTTGGTTACCAGGCAGAGCTGCTTAATATTTAAACTACATGTGGACCAAGTGAATCGCCTCTTTGACGTGATATGGCGAAGACACAACCTCCTTTGAGAGAGGAGGAGATTTTAGTTAATGGATCTTAATGGATGAATCTTGATGGAATTAAATATTGCATAGTTTGGCTTTAAATTTTAAATGGGTGAGTATATGGGAGTGTCTCTCCAAAATGTAAGCTTTTTGCATCCATTAAAGCACATTAAAACAAAATGTGATTGCTACAAAAAATCTGGGTTAAAAGTATATTAGGTTGTTCAATATATTAAACATTTTGCTTTTGAAAAACATTACTATTAACACTGTTCTTAGCCAGTTCATCCAATTACTTTTTTATTCTACTAAATCTAAAAATGCAAAACATTTCTGGTTGAGTTCAGCAGGCTTCAAGTGGTTTGTTATTGCATTTTCCTAATGGATGAACAATAGCAATAAGTGTGTGCGTGTGATTTGTGGCTCTGCATTGCAGCAGTTGTAGGCTACAATTCGTTTGGTACTTTCATGATTATGAACCTCAATCTTGAGGAAAGTAGCAAGTATAATTCTGTTTGTAATAGGGGGAAATTGCAGTCTGGCTGTGCAGTTCATATAAAGCGGAGATTGAGGGAGAGCAAGACTGGGTTGACAATTGAACATGCTTTGCTATAGGGGATTAGATTCTACCATCGAGAGAGGAACTATCAAGGCATCCAATCTGCCTGGCAACCGTTGCTGTGCAGGCATGAGCTCCCTCTGCTCTATGTGAGAGAATTTCTTGCCCTGAAAGAATCCCCCACCCTTTCTCTTCTTATCCATTCTCTGTGCAAGAGGTCATAACCCTGACCCAAAACATGGTCACCATTGTGACCCCAAGACAAGAGATTTTGCCATCAAGTCTCTCTCTTTGTTTGTTTGCTTTTTTGGGAGGAGGGGCACATCATCCATCTCTGAGAGATTCATCAGACACAATACCATGGTTTACCAAACTGATATATACCATGGTAGTGAATGATTACTATATTCTTCTCTTACCATATACCATGGTATTTACAAAGCTTCTTCAAAAAATACCATGGTACATTCTGTCACTTTTGTCTTAATTACAATAATGTGACTTTTTCTCTCTGATTTTGACAGCCTCAACCGTTTACTATTTTTTTTTAAATGTAATTTGGGCATAAATATATGTTGAGGTGTTATTAAACAATAAATCAATCATATTTTTTTTTCTTGAGTGAAAAGAAACTACTACAATCAACCACCATAACCTTGTAGAGGAGAGACCACCATGATTTTTTCACCTCCCACCCATGAGAAACCGCAATACAGCTGGTGATTTCATGCTTTCGGGTTTAATCTGTTCCTTCGCTGGTTCTTGAGCAAACACATTCCCCATGAGCATTATCCCTAGGTTAAAGTTATTGTAGAACTAAAAGCATATGAAATTAGGCCATTATTCTTTTTATTTTAAACCTAAGCTTTTTATTTTTTATTTTATTTATTTCTTGCTTTATTTTAATTATCTTTTATGATTAGTTTTATGTGATGTTTTATTTGATGTTTTGATTTGGGTTGGGTCTTGGTTTGGGTATTGGTTAGCATGATGATTCTCTGAATGTAGAAACTGAGAGGTTTTGTGAGGAGAAGCAATGCATTATGGAGGAGTTCTTTCTTGGAGTGGGCTGGAGAGATGAGAATGCCATGGAGAAAATTGTTCTTTTCTACAGAAGAGTGCATATATAATAAGCTATTTAAGTACTTGTGTGTATAAATGTGTGTGCTTGATTTATGACATTAAAGCTATGATGCTGACACTGTAAAATAGTGAATCACGGGACAATGGGGACCTGTCTGCTTTGGATCATGTATATTGTGCGTATGTGTGTGTGGTTGTGTAGGTTTGTGTTTAGATGACCGTGTGAGAATTTAAAAGTTGATCATTTGATCAGGGAAGCACAAAATGAGCTCACATATTTACTCAGATTCACACTAAACCCATTATTTCCTTTACTCACTCACATTTAGAGGTGCATGAACACTTCAGCAATGAACTTTAACAAACCTGCACTGCTGCAGCTTCTCAGTTGTTTTCTGGGGAAATATTAAGAACAGTTTAATTTTATGTTTTAATTTTTATTTTAGTTTTTTTTTTTTTTTTGTGAAGCAGCATGTGTAGTTTAATTTGGGTGTGGAATTGTAATTTGTTTGATGACATTATGCGTTTGACTCACTCTCATTTCATATTTCATTTCAGCATCACCAACTTTATAAAAAAAGCTGTTGGTTGTGACAATCAAAATTTGTGAAAACATAGTATGTTTTAAGAAACTAAAAAAGTTGTACACAATATGGTTTATTTTACTCTTTATTTCGAACATTGTTGATATAAAAATATAAAACTTGTATAATAAATATTTTCATATTTTAGGATTTAAAGTCTGGATCTGGGACAAGGGTAAAACACTAAAATCTAAACAGAAAAGCTGATGATTTTCCTGTTTCCTGTAACACTGCTTGCATGCGTGCTCTAAAGAGCAGTTTGCTGTACAGGACCATGTCCTCTTGTCTCACCTCTAAAGAACACCAAGACTCTAATGTGGCCTTATTGACAGACTGACCTCTGCCAGCACCCCATATCCACAGGTCCCGCCTGACTCAGTGCTTCTGTGAACCATCTCACAACAAATACATGATTTTAAATCTCGCTGTGGCAGATAGCTAGACTAACCCCAGGCTCCAGTTTAACTTCTGTTAACCTCTGTGTCAGTCTGAATGAGATGGTGGCCATTCTAATGCCAGCAGTACTGATTCAGAGTTTTTTTTATTTTATCCAAAGAGTAGAAAATATTGATTACATTATTCTAAGCATCTGTGTTACATTATAATTATGCTTTTCCATTTTAGAATAAAAAAACTATATAAATCGTTCTATTGATATCACTTTTCATAATGGAATTCAGCATTTCAGATTCCTTTTTTGAATATTATGTGCTGTTGCGGAGTCTGATTTTATTACTTCATAAAAATGCATACTGATGTTTTAAGATGTATATTTATGCATGAACTGACTGAACCTGTTAAGCATGATTAGCATGCTGAGGGGATCCTCTAAAGCAGACATATCTGATTCTGTTTGCTGTTCGTCTTAATGGAATAAATCAATATCTTCAGTCAATGCGTGTGATCCAATTTTTTCTGCAACTGAAGCAAGGCTGTTAAATGTCAGCATGGTGTCTAATTTACTTTTATTTAAGGTCTTAGTCTGCAGCTATTTCTATCCAAACAGGTTCTTGAAATGTTTGTTGGTGTAACCTAATAGTCACGCTCATTCAGTCATATAAGATAATATTTTTGACTTAGATGTTACCACATAAAAGGTGTTGTTTTGCTAATTATTCCTAGATTTTTCATGGTATGATTTTTTTTCCTAGAATGCTGTAAGATAACGGTTTCGTTATGTTGGTGCACCTGTTTGATCTTCACCATCATATCACAATGCAAATCTAGCTAGTGTCCCTATAGTGATTCTATACCTGCCAGCTAAGGCCTTCAGGGCAACAGTGACCTCAAAAAGTTTCCCTGTGTTATCTGCACCCACCCACGCACACACAGACACTGACAGCACTCCATCTGTCTGAATCTCTCAATGGGGATAAAGAATACCATGGGGGAGGCAGTGCAGGAGCTGTATTCTCTGCTTGTCTCCAGTTTTCCACTTATATGTGAAGGTGACTCAGAAAAGGCGCCTACGCATTCATCCAGCGGTTTAAACTCATTGACTCTCTGGGTAATTGTGGTATCTAAATACAGTAGATCAGAAGATGTTTAGTCACATTATGTGCCTTTGAATCAGGCCGTATCATTTTTAGGTAACGTTATACAATCATGTCCAATTAGTTGATGCATTAACTAACAATAAATAACAATGAGCAATACATTTGGTATTTATTATTCTTTGTTAACATTAGGAAATAAAAATGTAACTGTTAATTAGCTCAGCTCCATTAAATAACAGAATTAAAATTTAGATTTTGATTAGTAAATGAGTTAAAATAATAAATAAGTGCTTTAGAAGTATTTTTTAAAATACTTTGTAAAATCTTGTTAACTAATATTAATAATAAACCTCACTGTAAAGGGTCTTTTTTTTTTTTTTTGGTATTTTTGCATGTGCTAGTCCAGAGATCACCAATTTCCAAAACACTAATTATGAATTTAATTAAAAAAAAAAAAAGTAATTTATTTCTACAACCTTTTAAATGTGAATTGGAAATGAATCACCCTGACTGCATGATGTTTTTTTTTCCTCTTATCAAGTGTGTGCTTTATGTGAGCAGACTAATTAACAGGCAAATAAATTAGCTCTGAAATATGTTTTTATCCACCACTTGTCTCCTGTTTTTTTTCTTTTTAATTATTTATTTATTTGTGTATTTTTTGCATATTATGTTGAGCAAAAAGTTTCATAACACCTCTTCTCCATAAACACAAATTAATTTAATTGTGATTAGGAAATGTATTCTTTGTTTTAAAACAGGACATTTTGTCTGAAAATCTCTAGACAATGCATAAGGATGGATGGACTTTCCTCAAAGTGAGGCATCGAACAAAGGAACATTGTCTCATTTATAAATCTTTGGTGAGTGGGACACCATGCAGAGTCCTCCATCACTACGTCAAAGAGGAGGAGGGAGTCAGTGGAAGACGTTCTCATAAGAGAATATCAGCTCCTTAACATTTCAGCTTCCACGCCCCGCGTTATCCCCACCGCGCTCCCCCAGTGCCCGCCTTTGTTCGCATCACAACAATCCCTGAACAGATGGTGCTCTGCTTGGGAATCGAGTGACAGCCACCGGCTAGCAACCAATCGCCTGCTCGGGAATCAGCTGACTCGCCTGGACAGCGCCAGGTGCTGTCATCATATTTTCCTTGGCGACGCAGCACGGGCTCCACAGTAACACGGAGACACGGCGGATGGGAGCCAGTCAGCGGATTCCCGTTGCAAGGATCCATGCAAAACCTGACCCTGCGCTTGGAGAAAATTGCACATGAATTTTTGCGGAGTGGATGTAACGAAACGATGCCGCTATAAAGCAGTTCATTATACGGAACTTGCAAGCGACGAGATAGCATTTATTATCTGTGGATTTTCTTTCAGTGCTCTTTCGCAAGGACATAGATACTGTATCTAGATACTGTAAGTGCATGAACCAGTCAGCGTGGAGGGAGGACTTCAATGCCATTCGGACCGTGTAGGCTGGCAAACCAAAGAGGTATGCTCAGATAGATTTTGAAGCATCCACATACTGTTCTTTTTATGCACGAGCATCTGTGCATGTTAAATAAGAACCACTGGGAACTAATCAGATTTTCGCAGTGCAATAATAATAATGATTTAAAAAAAAAACTGAGCTACTTGCAAACCCTTTTTTTCTGTCAGAATGAGCTGTGGTTTTAAAGTCACCCAAAATGCGTTTCCTTCTTGTAAACTGAAAATAGATTGTATCCATGGTGCTTTTTTAGGCTTCTCGTCTATGGATTAGGTGTATGGCAAGCTGTTTTACCATTTATTACTTTAACTACTGTCTCTTTTCATATTGATACTTGTTTATAAATAATACTTATTTATAAATAGTATAATAAACCATATTTTGTTTTTTAAAATTATTATGAATAAATCCAGTAGTAGTGGTTATCTTTTTTATTTTATTTTTTTAGTTTTACAAGCAGCTATTAGATACTAGCAGGCTATTTATTCATTATAAGCTATAAACTTTCCCCAAAATTTATATTTTTCCTAATAGAAAAATTAGGAAGAGTCCATATATAGAATTAAGTTACAAAGTTTTGCAAACTGGTACCAACAATGGATTAGTTACTTTTTACTCAATTTTGTTTTGTTTTTGTTCATTGTGTTGTGATATTTCTTTGTAACTTTGTCCTTTGCTGCCTATCTTGACCAGGACTCCCTGGTAGAAGAGATATTGTATCTCATCGGGACCTTCCTGGTTAAATAAGTAAATAAAAAATACTGTTTGGATAACTGACTAGTAGCAAAGGAATAAGTACTATTATGTAGAGAATGGATTATGTGATAGTCAACATTGGATAACTTACTAGTATTTAGAACAAGAAATGCAGTAGCCTACTAAAAATATAAGAATAAGTACTATATATATATATATATATATATATATATATATATATATATATATATATATATAAATTATAGTTTTAAGGAATAATGTTCAAATGGCCTGCCATACGGCGTGATTTACTGCATTTAATTGCAAGGATGATTTGGGTTTTGAGATTGATCCATGCTTCACGCATCGGCTGTGATTTTTTTCATAATTTATGGTTTGTTTATGAGCTCACACAATCTATGTTGTATTTCTCAGAACAATAGCCTGGTAAAAGATAATGCTACAACGTATGTGTGTGTATAAGGAGTAAGCAGAATGTGATGGGAATGGTAAACGGTGACTTTTTAAAGCTTTACATCAAACGAGAATGCAGGCAACGATAAAACAGCATGCGTGAAGCATGGTTGCGTCTTGTTTGGCGTATCAGTTTTACTTCTGTTTCTACTTTATTATGCCATTTGCATGGTTTAAATTCTTCACAGTCACTCGTTTGTTATATTTAGCCTCCTGAGAGTGATTTTACACTGTAATTGTGGCGGAAATCGATCCCAAACTTTGATCATATCCCGTTATTGCTGGCTTACCGCAGGCGCGCGCATGGGGTCAGGCTGGCGATGCAGAAATGTGATTTGCATCTCAATGTCCAGCCAGGCACTTCAGCAGATGTTTCGTTGCTTACTCATTCGAAATAAGACGCCACAACTTCCCTAAGACAATAAACACGGGAAGACGTCTTTTAGTCAGGGAAGGATGTATAATGAGGTTTGGGGGGTGGGGGGTTGTATTGTCCCTGGGGACGCCACCCCTTGTTGCAGCTGTTGCGTCTGTTGCAGAAGTTGTCTTCTGACATTTGAAGAGAAGCGTCCTCATGAGCAACAAGAACGTAAAGAAAATGTCAGGCATATGTTGATGAAGACAATAGTATAGCCTGCAGGTGGGTCCAGCTTTAAAAGGTCCGTGGAAAAAGGTAACATTTCCCCCCAGTGGATTTTAAGGATTGTATGGCTCTTATCCTATAATTGGTTTAATATAAATGTTCATTCATAATATATAAAGATACAATTTTGCTAAATAAATATGAACATATTATGACATAGTGAGAGTCAGTGCAATAAAAACTTCTGTTAAGATTATTATATATTTATTTAATTATTTATTTTTTACAATAATATTGCTCCTGTAGTGGAACTGTAAGAGTTCATTTAAATTGTTAAATTGGTAATTTGTAAAGTTAATTAATGTAATTTGGAATTTAGCATTTTTTTTTGGGGGGGGGGGGGGGGGGTGGGGTTGGGGTTGGAAGTAGCAGTGGTCAGTGTTATAGTGGTGAAAGGAGTAAGTCTGTCTTTTGTGTTGGTCACAGAGATAAAAAGTGGAATAGACCAAGCAGCTGTTTGACTAATTCTGCAACCATAATCTGGATAAGATATTTTTTTAAAGATATTACAAATTCTGGTAATCCACTCAATGATGTTTATAAGTGCAAATGGTTTGAAACACACAGTGCTGAAAAGAATTGAAATGGGACATTTAGGGCTTCCCGTGCATTTACTTCTCAGCACTCATCTTTGTGCAGTGACACAGAGTACTCCATTTGATCGCCGATCAATGTGTTTATGGCAATTGCAATAGTCCCCATCTCTATAGCACTCTACTGCCCATGCCATTACCCCACAGTTCAACCCTGGGCAAAGCTATGATTCACCATGCAATTAATAATACCCCTCAGATTAAGAGTTGGCAAGCGTAGACGGTCTTGAATGTTGGATGTGAAAAGATCTGCTCTCTTGGCCCTTTGCAAAGCCTTTATGATCCAAGAATAAAATTAATTACCATTAATTTCTCACTCACTTTCTGTGAAGGTTTTTAGGAAGTGAGCCCCTTGAGGAGATTAGCAGAGAAAAGACTGAGTTAGAGACAAGATGGTCATTTTTTGGAGATGACGTTGTGAGCCATTTTATCAGGCCTTTTGGGTTTCTCCACTTGTTTATTTGGACTTTCGTATTGTATGCTGGGAATGTATTTCCAGTGTTTCCTCTGCCTTCACAGAATGCTATGTGCATATAGAGGGTTAGAAAAGCAAATACAGTTTCCTGGAAATGTATTTTTAGGATATTTTATGTCCTGTAGGCTGTGAGAAACACAATCAGCCCTGTTCATATCTGTAGCAACAACATTTTTTTTTCTGTTGCTATTCATAAGTGGCTTGATGAATCACTGAATCAAATCATGAACAACAACTGACATGTTCTAATGTTTGTGGATCCTTGCCATTAGCTCATGCTTGCGTACCAATCCAAATACCCCCTTTTTTTACACGAGCATAAACCCATTAGTGTTGTTGGTAGTAGTTAAAATATTGATTTTCTGTGAGATTTAAAAAGTGCACTTTACTGTGCTCAAGTTGCTTATTTAGGAGATAGTTTTAGTGCATCTTCTTTGTCTAAATATCTTTAGAGTTTATTTTACAGCCAGTTTGGAAGTTTCTTTGACAGACTTGTATGTTTGTAATCACTTAAATTCACTTAATATTTGGGGCATTGAAACAAAGAGCTAACCAGGATCACACTCAAATCTTGGTTTAGCTCTTATTGTACACTTCAAATAAACTTGCAGGCTTCAAGTGTACATTTTCCTCAAACTTGAAATAATACCCTGTCAGACACTGGCAGTACTGTGACCCATAGATCAGACATGTCTTCAAAACAGAAGTCTTCACTCTCTGCAGAGAACAGATCTGCATCTGTCGGTGATCTGAAATGGCAGGTGTTTCAAATGGGCTTCCACAGAATTTCACAGCTGTCTTTTGTTATCTAAGACTAGGGGAAGTTCAGGATGATGGGCTGGGCAACAGGAAGCAAGCTGGTTGCAGAAGTTCACCTAATGAGGTTGGAATGACATAAATAGCCATTAATTTGGATTCAGATCCTGTTTACTTACAAAGATGGAATATTTATGAGGATCATCAGGGTGTCCTATATGTGTGGTCCTTAGGCAAATGGTACTGTGAGAAATGTTTGTTTTGTTAAATCATATTTCTTCCATTCATAATTGCAGCCTGTGCACAGTTTTTCCAAAATACCGCTATTGAAATGTGAAAAGAGTAATTCTGTTTTATTTTAATTTATGAGGCCTTACTTTAAAGAAAAAAGGTAAAGCTTCTATTTAGGCTTATTTGAATCCTACAACACTCTGCATCAACATTAGTTTTGTTTAGTAACTCTGCTCCCAAAAGATCAATGAAATGTTCACAAACATACAACTATTTAAAAATCTGGAATCTGAGGGTGCAAAAAAAAAAAAAGGATTTCTCTGAACTACAGAAAAACAACTAGGCCTTAATCTAATTTTAAGCCCCAGTATACAGTCTTAAATGAAATTGTGATCTCTGGATTACTTTATCCTACTTACTGGTAAGGTTTTGGCCTCCACTTTGGTAAATACTGCTATTAAGTGCTGAATCTCAGATTGACCTCAATATTGGTAAAAAAATTAAACATAATTCATGTGAAAATGGCAGAATATATGGGTGCATTTGACCCATTGTTTACTGACTTTAAACAATGGAAAATACCATAACAGGAGCATCTTATATGTGACCCTGGACCACAAAGCCAGATTTTTTTGGGATTGGGACATAATCTGAAAGCTGAATAAATAAGCTCTCTGTTGATGTAAGGTTTGTTAGGATAGGACAATATTTGGCCAACATAGCTTTTTAAAAATCTGGAATTTGAGGGTGCAAAAAATATAAATATTCAGAAAATTGCATATAAAGTTGTCCAAATGAAGTTGTGCAATGCATATGGCTAATCAAAAATTAAGTTTTGATATATTTATGGTAGGAAATTTACAAAACATCTTAATGGAACATAAACTTTATTTAATATACTAATGATTTTTGGCATAAAAGAAAAATCAATAATTTTGACCCATATAGTGTATTGTTGGCTATTGTTACAAATATGCTACTTATGACAGGTGGTTTTGTGGTCCAGGGTCACATATATTTAAACAGTTTACACAAAAGTGAAAATTCGTCTTTACTCACCCTAATAATGAAAATCAGTGGGATCCAGTGTTGTTTTGGACCCTGTTGACTTTACTTGTATCAAAGGCAAATCATTATTGAATATATCTTCTACTGTAATACAGAAAAAAAAGTCTTACAGGTTAGTTGGTTTAAAATGAAAACAGAGTTTCTTTTTTATTTTAGGTGAACTATCCCTTTAAGACATAAAACAAATTGAGTGTCATGGAAAGCAATGATTGTGTTCTGATAAAAATTAGTTGCTATTCCTGGAAAATGATGGAACACTTTAGTCCTTCTATTTTTCTTTCATCTCATTCATTCATCTGTCTCTCTTAAATTTTTTTTAAGTCTTAAAGTTTAATCTATCTTAATTACCTTATTAAGATATTTCACATGTCATTGTGTGATATATTGTATTACAGCCTAGATAATTAGATAATGTATATTTTCATTGTGTCATTTTTCTTGTTTAAACCTGCAAGATAAATGGACTGAAAATGTTAAATGTTAAAACAGTGGAATGCCAAAGTCACCCCTTCAATTATTTTATTGATTTGGCTTCCGTCTTCACTAGTTTAATGCCATTTTCAGTGTAAGGTGTCATTTGGTATTGCATTACAAAATATTTTAAAGATGGTGCTGATAACTCTAAAAACACAGGCCGGGTCCCATCTGTGTACTGCACTCTTATGAGAATTGCTAAAACTGGCAGTTACAGTCAGCTCTTATTCTAAATTGCCCTAATGCTCCTTTGGCCACAGGGGGGAGATCAGGCCTCTTATTGATTTCTACTCTCACATTAAAGGACTCATTTACACCAGCTGTACCATGTTTCCTCCATTCATTTTCTTGGGAGTATGAGACATAAAATTGTTCAAGCTGTGCAAGCTTGTATTTGTTGGTGGATTCAGCTTCACGAGAGACTCCAAAGCTCTGAAGTGAACATATTTCTGAAGTTGTCATATGTAATCTAAATGTCATGTGGGTGGAATTTTTCAGATCTTGGGTCTTTAAATCTTATGTTTTCAGGATGAGTGTAGTTCAGTTGTTTTGAATCTTGCCGTTAAGAAACATTAACAAGGCTGAGCAACTATTGTGGAGGAGTATCTGTTCTTAATGTAGATGGTATTTGGCAAGGACTTAATCCTTCTGGCTTGCTGTTTGTGTGATTGAGTCAGCATTAGCACCATATGGGATAGCAGATGCCCCGTTCAATGCTCTGTCAAAGACACAATAACATGGCACCTTTTTGTGCCTTTTTCTTCAAAGGATGCTTAATATGCTTGGTTATTTTATTCCAAACTTCAAAAGCCCTTCTAGTGTTAAATGATCCTTCATAATCTAGGACAACACATATTTCCTACCGAGTATGCAGAATCAAGTCAAGTTTACCTGATTTGATATGATTGATTTGTCATGGTTCACATTTGCGTAATATCTTCTTTTTATGCATTTTGTTTTACATAATTGCTGCAAAGAGAGGTAATACTGTTGTTATTTATCCTAAATGGAAAACCATTTTGAATCAGGGTATGGTAATATCTTGACAGGAAAGACTATGAATAAATGTACAGAGTTATTTCTACACCTCACTAATGTTCAGTCTTTGTTTACAATAGCAATTGTTTGATCACCTGAGAAATAATATTTCCTTCCTTTCCTTTGGTCACCATTTTGATCCACCTCTTCATGCATGTCAGTTTGCAGTAAACAAAAGCCTGTGCCTCTGGTTTTCACATTCACATCTTTATATTTGTATACAGGTTTAGTTTGGAACAAAAATATTTAACAATTATGAAACTTAATGCAGGTATTTGTAACTATATTGTGACAAATCTTTTTCCAATTTCACCTACTTCTGTGAAGTTTTATATTTCTTCTACATAATGCTTCACTCATTTAGTCATTTTTATGTGTTTATCTAGAAATATTTGCTTAAAACTTTTATAGTTTAATATTTTTTGTGGTAAACAAGTAAAATATGTTTTTTTTATATAATGAAAAAAATATAGAAAATAAATCTGTCAATGCAAGTACATTTATCCTCATTTTTGGACATTCATTTTACCTGGAAAATACTTAAGCATTTTCTTTTTTCTGTGAAATTTTTGCTTCATTCATGTGTAGATTGTTTGAATACATTTTTTTCTGCTTTCAACTCATATGTTAAATGTTTGTTAGAATATGCTTTTATAACACAATTTCTTCACGTAAAGAAATTTTTCCACTGAGTATTGTAACAGGCTTTTCTCTGTTTGTTTTTTTTCTAGGCCAACTCTAAAGTTCAAGATTCATGCTGTGAAGAAGTTTCAAACCTATATGAGCCCCTTGGGAACTACACTCTTTTAAATCTTTCGGAAGCTCTTTGACCTCACTGTTCAAGCTTTCAGAGGGATAAAAGGGCTGTTCTGCAACACTTCTATTGAATGAGAATCTCACCTCACCATCTATTTTGGCGCTATAGGAATTCCAGCTCAGATCTGAGAGGATAAACATTTACAGTCAGAATGGCAAGAGGGACTTTCTTTTTTGTTGTGCAGGGCCAGATTTGTTTCTTCCTGCTTCTGGCTTTACTTGGCCTCTCTTCAGTTCAGAGTACAGAATGTCCGCAGCTCTGTGTGTGCGAGATCCGGCCTTGGTTCACACCCCAGTCCACCTACAGAGAAGCCACTACTGTTGATTGCAATGACCTTCACCTTACACGCATCCCTGGGAACCTGTCCGCTGACACCCAGGTGTTGCTTCTGCAAAGTAACTACATTGCCAGAACTAGTGAGGAGCTGGAACAGTTACTGAATCTCACAGAACTCGACCTTTCCCAGAACAACTTCAGCAACATTCGGGATATTGGTCTGACCAACATGTCGCAACTCACAACGCTTCACTTGGAGGAAAACCAAATAGTCGAGATGCCTGACTTCAGCTTGCAAGACCTTACCAATCTACAGGAGCTGTACATTAATCACAATCAGATCAGCTCCATTGCACCCAATGCCTTCGCCGGATTGCGTAACCTTCTGAGACTCCATCTGAACTCCAACAGACTCAAGGCCATTGACAGCCGCTGGTTTGAATCAATCCCCAACCTGGAGATCCTGATGATTGGGGAAAATCCTGTGGTTGGCATCCTGGATTTGAACTTCAAACCTCTTACCAACTTAAGAAGCCTGGTCCTGGCAGGAATGGAGCTCACTGATATCCCAGGCAATGCATTTGTTGGACTAGACAACCTGGAAAGTCTCTCCTTTTATGATAATAAACTAGTCCGGGTGCCACAGACTGCTCTGCAGAAGCTTCCAAACCTGAAATTTCTGGATTTGAACAAGAATCCAATTCATAAAATTAAAGATGGCGACTTTAAGAACATGCTAAGACTAAAAGAACTTGGCATTAACAACATGGGAGAACTTGTGTCCATTGATCACCTTGCCCTAGATAACCTTCCAGAGTTGACCAAACTTGAAGCCACCAACAACCCCAAGTTTTCCTATGTGAGCCGTTTAGCATTCCGTGACTTGCCATCACTAGAGAGTCTAATGCTCAATAACAACGCTCTGAACTCTCTCTACCAAGCAACGGCTGAATCCCTGCCCAACCTGAGGGAGATCAGTATCCACAGCAACCCGCTCCGCTGCGACTGTGTAATTCAGTGGATGAGTTCAAACAAGACAACCATTCGATTTATGGAGCCTCTTTCCATGTTCTGCGCCATGCCACTTGAGGTTAGAGGTCAGCGTGTGAGAGACGTACTTTCTCGTGAATCTTCAGGCCAGTGTCTGCCAATGATCTCTCACGACACGTTCCCCAATCACCTCAACCTAGATATCGGGATGACGGTAGACCTTGACTGTCGTGCTATGGCTGAACCTGAACCAGAAATATACTGGGTGACCCCATCTGGTAACAAAGTCATGATAGATACTGTATCCGATAAATACCAACTCAGCAGTGCAGGGACTCTGCGCATATCCCACATTCAGGTGGACGACTCTGGCCACTACACCTGTGTGGCTCAGAATACGGAAGGAGCGGACACTCGGGTGACCGCAATTCGAGTCAACGGGACTCTCCTGGATAGCACCCAGCTTATGAAGATCTACGTGAAACAAACAGAGTCCCACTCAATTTTAGTATCCTGGAAAGTGAACTCCAACGTCATGACGTCCAATCTGAAGTGGTCATCAGCCACCATGAAAATCGACAACCCTCACATCACCTATACGGCTAAAGTTCCTGTGGATGTTCATGAGTATAACCTCACGCACCTTCAGCCGGCCACTGAGTATGAGGTCTGTCTCTCGGTCTCCAATATCCACCAGCAGACCCAGAAGTCATGCGTCAACGTCACGACCAAGCACGCTACGTTTGCGGTAGAGATCTCTGAGCAAGGCACCAATACGGCTCTGGCGGCAGTCATGGGCACAATACT
The DNA here is from genome assembly GCF_018340385.1 of Cyprinus carpio. Classification (NCBI taxonomy): domain Eukaryota; kingdom Metazoa; phylum Chordata; class Actinopteri; order Cypriniformes; family Cyprinidae; genus Cyprinus; species Cyprinus carpio. The sequence goes on along the minus strand of NC_056602.1, from coordinate 22,813,887 downwards.
GGCCATCATCAGCCTGGGCTCAATCACGCTATACATAGCAAAGAGATGGAAGAGGAAGAACTACCACCACTCCTTAAAGAAGTACATGCAGAAAACCTCCTCCATCCCCTTAAACGAACTCTATCCTCCCCTTATTAACTTATGGGAGGCAGACAGCGAAAAGGACAAGGATGGTTCTTCAGACACTAAGCCGACGCAGGTGGACACAACAAGAAGTTATTACATGTGGTGAAGCTTACCAGACATTTTTTCTTCTTTAGAGCACAAAGACACATCTTTGCTTATTTGTGCGTAAAAAAGACATGGATTTCCTTTTTCCTGCTTTGCTTTACTGCAAGCAACTATTCAGACTGACTTTTTCGTAGAGTGTATTGCCATTTCCTCTTCTTTGACTTTCAATATGGCAGCTTTGTTTAGCTTCTGAGACATGTTAGTAGCTGTGCTCTTTCTTTTTGTTCATTATATTTTGATAGCACAGCATAGATATTGTCAATGATTGACTTTGGGTCGATTGATGCTGTAGCACTATATCTGATCCGATATTGATATGTCTTTGGCAGTATTCATAGAGAATGCATTGTTTCTTTCTCTCTTTCGTAAGGCAGTTTAACTGTTGTGCACTGAAATATATTAACAAATTTGTCTTAGGACTTCAGTGTAAGCTGACAAGGTGAGTTTAGACTTGATACACTGTCTATTGAAAAACGTTAGCAATTGTTCTGTAATGTTGTATCAACTATAATTTGAACATTTTGGAATTTCTCAAACGTAATTTTTGATTTAGAAGTTAACTTTGCAGATTAAAGAATTGTAAACCAGCAATAGAAATGTGAATGTTAAATAATTAGTTAGTAGAAAAATGCTTTTTTTTAATTACTCAGATTCTTCTTTTTTTAATTGGGTAGAATCTGTTAATCACTTAATTTTGTTGTAATTTACACATGCAAAATATGTTGCATATTACAGCGCAAACAAAAATAAAATACAGTTTTGTTCAGATATTTTTTATACAATGATTTTCAAGTCGAGTGTCATTATTCTATTCTATCTTTAATTCCTATTCTGTTTCCCCTATCCCCGCTTCTTTTTAAGTAAATGAGTGACTCATTTTGGTCTTGATGTTAAAGATCTCCATTACAAATCCTTAACAGCAATAGAGCAATGAGTTCAAGGAATGCAATTACAAAAAATATGATTAACGTTATTGCCACCAAGTTCTTGCAAGGACAAATTATGGGATGTTTATTTTATTGCAGGGTTTTGTGTGTGTGTGTTTGTGAGAGAGATCATTTACATTAATAGAAAATAATTAATTAATTGTTATTTTATGTCAAATGTTACTGGCCACATGTTGCATTATAGAGCCAGAAAATTACAGAAGTAAAGAGAAAATGAACCAAAACCAAAGAAGATTGTGATTAGGGGTAATGTGGATAATTAACCAGTCTCCATTGGCACATGCAGCCCAGAGTGTTCAGCTTGGTTTTAATCAGCCAAATGCTAGGTCTCTTGCTAATATCAAACATTCACAGGCATCACTATCTGAATTACCTAAGGAGAGTCATAAATCCAAAGAATTCCCCAAAACAATATTAAAGGGGTATATTGAGCCTCTGAACCATCGCTCATGTATGTAGTTTGATTTCCTCTTTGACATACAGTACCCCTCCAATGGGAAATTATGACTTCACCCATTTAATCTGTCTTTGTCAGAGAATCCTCCTACTGGTTTGTCTTATGCTACTTGCATCCCATGTCAAGATGGCTAGTAAATTGTTCTTGAATGTTTGCATTTGCTCAGATCAGGTCTTAGCTGAAATGTCTTTCTTTCATATAAAGAAGTTTAAGAAGACATGATATTGACATTTCTGATCTGAAATGTGAAAATGACTGGAATTAAAATGAAAAATTGTCTAGATAAGATTTAATATGTCTTAGAAAGTGAATGTTTGTATGTAGAAAGTGAAAGTCGGCAAAAAAAAAATACAAATCTGGCCTACGGACTAGAAACTGATGCAATCAGTTTTATGTAATAATGAATATAATTATGTGGATGGGAAATCCCAACTTTAATCTTTATTCTCTGACTAAGAAGGCATTTTCTAGAAATATATCAGTGAAATAAGACTCTCATCTTGGGTGTCAAGGATCCTTACTATATATTGTATCATTTTCGAGCACAAATGAACTCACTATACAAAACACTAGGTTGATAGAATACCTTATTTCACTGGTCTCTGGAAAAGGCTTCTTGATTCTGGTTGTGCATTTGTGGCATCCAGCGATAATATTTCCTAATATTCATCATCTAAATTTGCCTATAGCAAACCCCCTTCCAGGCAACTGAAATTGTATCTACTTTGACGTCTCTTGTATCACTCTGCAGACTCGTTCACTCTTATTTCATGCAAATGCAACTGGCACCATATAGTGTCCAGTATTGGGTGTAATTAGTTACTGTAATTTAATTACTTTTCCCTTGAAAGAGTAAAGTAAGGGATTCCTTTTATTTGTTTATTTTTTGTAATTTAATTAAAGTTACTTCTTAAGTAATTAAATTTAATACTGTGTATAGATTGTAGAACATTTATATACAATACAATAGTGGATTTAACATCAGAATTTAGAGTCTAAACTTAAAATACATGTTTTTTATGTACCCTTCTCACTTTTAATACTTTGGTGAGTTAATAAGAACATTGGTAACACTTTAGTGTCCGATTCTCACTATTAACTAGTTGCTTATTAGCATGAATATTACTGGAATATTGGCTGTTTATTATTACTTAAAAAACACATATTAATGTCTTGTTCTGTAAGACCTTATTCTAAATTATTAATCCTACCCAATTCTTAAACTTAACAACTTTACTAAGTATTAATAAGCAGTATATTGAGGCAAAAGTCATAGTTAATAGTTAGTTAATAGTGAAAATTGGACTCTAATCTAAAGTGTGACCAGATAATTTATGTAGTTATCTATTATTTATTTGAAATAATTAAAATAAATGTTTTATGTCTATCCTTATATCATTAACTTAAATCGAGGTTGATATAGTATTTAGAAAGTAATTACTAATAAGTAATTAAATACTTTTTGGAGAGAGTAATTTGTACAGTAATCTCATTACACTGTTGAAGATGTTTTTTTTAGAGTAACAACACTGATAGTGTCTCAATTTACTGACTTCCATATAAACATTATTCCATATTAACTACTGTAATTTTATTGTAGTGCTCATCTTTTTTCAAGGACAGTTTTCCTTGTAATGGCCCTTTTTTCTTAGTGAAACTTTAAGATAATATACAGGTAAAATTGTAAAATAGTGTCTACTTAATCAATATTAAATATCCACATATTTATTGATGAGTAGTTATGCAATAGGCTGAACAATGTACAGTCAGCTGGGCATTATCCCAGCTGGTTGGTCGCATTTACCAATAGTTAAGGAAAAACACAAAATGAATCAGTCAAATAATTCAACTGAGAGGTATAGAACAGACTATATCACTCTTACAGTTTATCATAATTTTTTTATGACCAAAGAAACTTTTATCAGCAATTACCAGTTCATTTCATTTCAGAGAGAAAATTGCATCTTTCTAATGAAGCTCTTTTGCCTCTTCAGGGACCTAACCTATACCACTTTCATCGGCCAAGACTGAAAGATTGCTAGAGACTCAATAGCCAGGTGAAAAGGATTCTGAGGAATAATTAAGAATCACCCACACACATAGAGCTAAGGATTTGCCAAAGAATTAAACTGGAGGAGGTTCCTCCTTGGGCTGTTCAGGTATTTAATTGCTTTCTGTCAGCTACCCCTGACTTCATGCCAAGTGCTCTCATACTGATAGGATGTAATGCAATGCAATACACTCAGAAAAAAGAAAAGAGAGAAAAAAAAGAGAAAAAAACTAAATACCTAGCAATATTGGCTAAAGTGTGCTACATAGTCATATAAAATTAATATATGACATATTGTATGTATTGATTAGAATTTTTTATTTTTTTTTTTTTAGATTAGATTCAACTTTATTGTCATTATGCAGAGTACAAGTACAGAGCTAATAAAATGCAGTTAGCGTCTAACCAGAAGTGCAAGAATATAGTGTTTTATATACAGATAAGTGCAGAGTAAGTGAAGCTATAACAGTGGAGTTGCTATATACAATATTAAGCAGAGTATGCATAGAATATAAATAGGAGTGCAATGTTATATGGGTTATATAGGGTTATATGTATAAATACAGTTGGTGGTGTGTACAATAGTATTGTTAAACAATGTATTCTATGCAAAATATCAGTAGTGCAATAATATTTTATAGAAATAGTTTACTGGGCTTTGTACAGTAACAATGTTAGACAGTGTACAGTGTAATACCTTGAACAATGTACAGTCTGTGCAAAATATGAGTAGTGCAAATACATGTTTGCAAAATACTGTGACCAATGCAGTAAGAGAGCAGGTGCAAGTTAGATTGGTGGAGTTAAGAAGGGTCATAGCCTCAGGGAAGAAGCTCTATAAAGAGAATTCAATGGCATGTCTTTTTCGGTTTGCATTCAGAAGTTGTTTGGTTTGTACCACAATCAGGAGAGTTGCAGTAGTAATAGGCGTCCAAGTACAAAGTAAATACATATTTTTAGAAGATAAATCAAGGGCATAGTTTTGGTTTGTTTAAACATTAGTGGGATTGAAGTGTGAACTGTTTTATTAGAGTCCAGGTGTCCTGACATTTTATCCTACCAGTCAGATTTTCCTACCAGGGTTTACTGCACATGCGCACATCAATATTGTGTGCTTTTTCTCATGCTAAACAACCGTATTTAATGTATCTGCATTACTGTCAGGGTAGGTTTAGGCTTAGGATAGGTGTAGACTTTAATAAAACACAATCTAATAGGTAGAAAAAAAATATTTATAGTTGGTTTCCTGTAGCTGTATCCCTTCTAGCTTCAACCGCGAATATAACACATAATTAATGTATTTGCATTAACCTTACTCTGGGTAGGTTTAGGGTTGTGGTAGGTGTAGATGCAGCATTTTTCCTTGTCGAATTGTACTACCCACTGTTTAAATGGGAGATAGCAAAATCTCACAGGATAGCACAAATCAACAGAACATCGGGTCATGCTCACTCCTTAGGTTTATTTATTTGTTTGTTTGCGTATATAGGCCTATTTATTTTTGTGAAATGGCCTTTTGTCATTTATGCAAAGTTGGTTGATAACATAACTGCAATAAAGTAACATCATAGTTATTAATTACTTGTTTACATAAGATCTAAAATACGATAAGATCTACATAATCGATTCCCTTAACAGATTATCTAATATAAATTCTACAACAAGTCAGACTAATTTTTACACAATAAATAAGCCTATAAAAAACGTGATAAAGAGAGTCATGAGACATTGTGTGGTTATATCCCCCCGCAAACTAAGCCCCTGATGTAAACAAAACCAAGATTATTGAAGTACGTTTTACAAGAACATGGAATTGATTCGCAAAAAATGGACTCTGGCGTTTATATGATACGCACGTGTTTGGTGTGCATATAATACACAGTTTTCGCGTGCATATGATACAGAATTTGTAGGTGTGCATATAATATGCAGTTTTCGCGTAGCCTACATATTATACGCATCTACCCCACAACCCTAATCCTATCCATTGCATAGCATATACACACCAAAGTCCATTTTTCATATCAATACCACAAGTTTTCGTTTTTATTTGGTGTAACTTACTATTTACAGTATATGCACATTCATGAAATCGGGTTGATCTGACACAGCTGCATTGATCTTGTTTTTAAAAGGCCAATTTGAAGAGACACAAGGAGCATTATTTCAGCTAAAACCTGAATATTAGCAGATGGTATTAAATAAAGCAATAAGCCCCAAGAAGCCGTGGTTTAGAGTGACTTTATAACAGCTAAGGGCGTTGCGTCGTGCCTAAAATACCCTTAGCTGTTATAAATTCACTGTAAACCACAGCTTCACGGGGCTTATTGTTTTTAAAAAAAATGTTTATTCCATATATGTAGTAAGGTTTCACAAAATAAAAAAGAGCAAATAAAATGGAATGATATTAATAAAAACATTATTCTTCTGCCAAACAATGTAGTTCCTCAGAAATGGTTGTGGTTCCAACAAAGTGGTTGCCGAGCAACACACAAATGCAAACAAAGTTGTATGTTTGTAGTGTAATTTACAACAGCTTCAAACTTGGCTCAACCAATCAGAATCAAGGACCGGAACTATCCGTTTTATAATTCACTATTCAGGATACCACTTTTGGTTTGGTACAAATTCTTCAGTTTACTTTCTCCTCTGTGTTGATAATAATCAGTGTATACTTTTATAATATCATATAACATGTAATTATGATGATGATATCATGAGCATGGCATTATGAATGAGGTGTGCATATAAAATGCATTGTATCTGCATTTGCATCATGCTAATAGCCATAGAGATAGGTCACCGCAGTCACAGCTGTTGGTTAAGGAGCATAAGAGATGGTTCACTGGAGCTGGAATAAATTAAATGACCTTTCATGCTCCTCCAACAAGATTTTTCCATTAGGACATCTCCATTTATGGTACCCACCCAGCCTGCTGTCTGGTGGGATCTCTTAAGTAAATTGGCTCATAAATGAAGATATCTATTTGCTTGAGGTGGAGCTGCCAGCAAGTGTTCTTGACCTGTTGACCATAGATTTTTGCCACTGTTTTAAAATTCTAATTAAAAGATTAGAATGGAGCCCAGTTATAAGGATGTAATCCTGTTTTGTAAATATTAAAAGTGTGTCCATCCTGCAATGGATGGTGTCGACATTTCAAAGGGCTGTGTAGGAAAAGATACTAGAAATGTCACTGAATGTCATGGATTCTTCTAGCAGAGTTCAAGTCTTGATCTTATGGTCTTAAGACTGTGTGGGTCTGGGTCTTCTTTCTTTCTTTCTTTCTTTCTTTCTTTTTTGGTCTTGTTCTTTCATAAAGCCTATAAATTCACTGTTTCCTTAAAATGTATAACCAGTATGCATGCTTTTCATTTGGTAAAATTAGATTTAGTTTTTTTATAATTAGTTTTTTTCTTTAGAAAATGTAAAAAATGTGTTCTGAAATAGATAATATTTAAAATAAAATAAAGTATTAAATAGAAAGCAGGGACATTGAAAAATCATTTTAGGTTCCCCAAAGAATCATTCCACGGATAGCTCTAAACAGAACTATAATTTCATTTAATTTAATTTAATTTAATTTAATTTAATTTAATTTAATTTAATTTAATTTAATTTAATTTAATTTAATTTAATTTAATTTAATTTAATTTAATTTATTTTATTTTATTTTATTTTATTTTATTTTATTTTATTTTCTGAAAGGAATAATGAAAATTTGCTGAAAATTTACTCTTTTCTCTTCACTAGACATTAATTGATGCACTGGAGTCCCATGGATTTCTTGTGGATTATTGCTTATATTTTATTGCTTTTATCATCTGTTTTAATCAGATTATCAGATCAGCATTGAAAGACCAGTAGGGCTGCAGTTGCAATTTACAGTCAATCTTTATTCTGCAGACGTGCTGAATTTCAGTCTGCAGGAATCTGCTGTATGTCCCCTCCCAGCGGTCCTGTTTCTGTGGCAACCCACCATTTCTCTATCTGCCAAAACTGGCAGTGGCATCTGTGAGATGTCTCCAGGCACTCAGACAGAAATATCACTGACAAGGTCAACTCCCTGCAGGCAAAGAGCTGCAAAAAACACCTTGTAGCCTCTCAGAGGTGTAAAAAAAAAGACTTCAGTGTGAAGCAACTGAATATTGATGGCAAATTAACCATGATAGCATCTGCCGTAATCCTTTCTGAATGCATCCAAAGAGGAATCTGACATGGACAGCAATGTTTTATGTCAATACTGTCAGACGCAGAAGAATCATGCCTATTCAAACAGAGATATGGTGGAATTTAAACGCAACTTCCAGAAAAACGCATGATGTTTTGTTTTTTTAGACTACATGGGGGGAAAATGTTGGACTTTCTGAAGGTGCTGCAGACTATTATTGTACCACCATATCCCACAGTGTCTCCACACTGGATCTGTCACTTCCATAAAAGTTGGTAATCAACACCCAATTATCACCAAAGAATATACATAAAATTTTCAAGTAGGTAACTATTGAAATCACATTACTGAAAACATGTTTCTTCCGATAAAGCAGCCATTATGCACAACCTGAAGTTAGTTATTAAAGATACTGTTCAAGAAATGCAAGAACCATGGGATGACCCAGGTCAGACTAAAGCCAAGTAGAGATTAGTGACCTCCCTTGTGCCATGGATCACAGTAAGACTAACGTTGCTCATCAAACTAGCCCATAGCCGCCACCTCTAGCTGTGAGAAATTAATCAAAATTTAATCTCCCCTCACAGTGTGTGGGAAGCCAAGCCTCTGTGCATTGCCTCACATCTACAATTTGGCTTACGAAAATAAAAATACTATTGAAAGCAGCCCTGAATCCACTTTGGACCTTTACGGAAACTGGTCATTTGGGTAAAAATGTTGCTGCATTGTTAAACTGAAGCATAATGATCATGAATGTTTTGCAAGAATGCAAGAATGTTTTGTCTGATGATATACTTTGTTTCGATAGCTTATTTGTTTAAATTATCTCAAGCAATGCCCTCAAAATTACTAGCTTTTTAAATAGAATCTCTCTCTTTTTCTTTCTCCAAATTATGAAACTGTCCTACTTTGAGAAAAGGCTTGTTTACCAAGCCAATCACCCACACGGTCGCAGTAGCCATTTTTAGACCTCAATTAATCTTTTTTGAGGGCTTCTGAGTGGGGAAAAATAGTGCACTTTCAATTCCCTTTTAAGTTTGCAGGTACTGCAGCTCCTGCATTGTAAACACTTTAAATGGGTTATTAGCATTAAGTGCCATAAAGATAAATAGTAAGTGATTTCATTTTGTGGCCTATTAAACAGATGTGAGCATGTATGAAGAAACATTGTTCATAATAAAGTATAGAACGTGCACTCTCAATTTGCATAAAATAGCGAGATTTCCAGCAAAATGCGAGCCTTTAAGAAACTACTTTATATTTTATAAGTAATGTATTTTGTTCATTAAAAGCTGTGTGTCACCTGTTTTCCTGTCTGCTTAGATGCTTGTGAATATTAATATGTTAACTTGTTTACATTTATATTTAAAACAATTACATTTTAGGGCATGTAAGTAGAAAGTAAGTAGAAGTATTTCTTTTTTTAAATTTATGTTTTTTTGCTTTCTCAGAAGCTGTCTATCCTTTGATTAAAATCTATTTTGCTTTTTTATGAGAGCTTTCTTTTGAGCATCAGTGTAGTATAAGGGTCAAGAGCTTTCTGTTTTTGTTGTTTGAAACATCTTTTTTGAAAGACAGACTGAGAATGGAGACAGTGACAGAGAGATGGAGTGAGAGACTTCTCTAACCCATGTGTCAACATAACCTCTGCTACGATGAAAGGGTGAGGATGAAAGGGTGGGTTTGGCATTACTCAGCAGTGGACACTGACTGCGAGAGTTTCATCTTTACAGAGTGATTGTTATTCTGTTGCAGTGGGACTTCACACTCATACTGTGGACCTCCATGACTTCCTGCAGAGTGCACCTGTCTTTCTCTCTGTCTTTCTGTCTCATGACAGTCCATCTGTGCTTTGTACCTAACAATGCCCTTTAATTGTGAGTATATTCCCAGTACAGCACAGTCGTGAGTGCCTGTATAGCTCTATTTTATGGTTTTGTAAACTACATATGCTGTATATTTATACACTTTGTATATACATTATAAATATTATATTCAGCTTATGTAAAAAGTACAAAAGTATAGGGTTAGTAAATTGTGTTGTTGTTTTTTTAAATAATTTTATACTTTCATTCAGCAAGGATGCATTAAATTGATCAAAGTGACAATAAAGACATTTATAATGAAAAAATAATAAATATAATATTTAAAAAAATATTTAAAAATTCTGATAAATGCTATTCTTTGAATTGTCTATTCATCAAATAATGAAAAATTGCATTACAATTTTTACCAAAAAAAAAAAAATTAGACAGCACAGCGGTTTTACCTTTGGTGATAAGAAATGTTTCTTGAGGACCAAATCAGCATATTAGAATGATTTCTGAAGGATCATATGATGCTGAAACTTCTGAAAATTCAGCTTTGCCATCGCAAATGACATTTTAAAATATATTTAAATAGAAAACAGCTCAAATTGTAACATTTCATATTGTTAAATACAGCTATCAGCCTATCATGTTTTATATATTTAACATTTTATTCCTGTGGATGTTTCTAGCTGTGAGGATGAAGTGATATGGGTTAAAAATAAATGTGAGAAACAAAATCTCACAGATGTCTTCAAAAAAACATTCCAGGATTGTTAATTATCTGTTAAATATATGAATTGTATGCTGTGATTTTGCACTAGAAGAGATTTCTCTTAGGACCTAATTAACAGTTTCAATTGGCTTGCGGTGTGCTTTTATTTTCCTAGCCAGTACTCTGAGATTAATCAGGCATTTGTCTGTACTCTACCCCGATACAGCTCAAACCCATTTTTACATTTCAAATAAAAAAAAATAAGCATTTGAGACTTCTTGAACCATGTTTATTTGATGCATTCATGCTGAATTTGATCCTGTCACAAGCCATATTTAAGCAAATTATTTCATTTTTAACTCCAGATCTGCACACAATGAGCATAAAGTGAGTTGCTTAGCTGGAACAGATGCTTCTTGCACTGACATTTGAAGACAGCTCTGATGAATGGATGTCGCCTGTAAGAGCACAGATGATTTGACAATGGCAGATTCTTACTTCCTGCTCAAACGAGACGATGATGTTCCTGTGGTATCTGCGGAACAACTTGATAATGGCATGAAGGGAACCTCTGGCCCTTATCAGGTGTCCCTGGACAATAAAAGTGCCACATTATAGAGAAAAGCCATCAATCCTCACCTCTCGCTTCCAGTCGTCTCTCTCTACCACGAGTAACTATATCTGCTCCCACCCTCAATGCAGTATTTATGGGTTAAAGGACAGCATCAAAGGCAGCCCCACTCCATCACACTTCTGTTGACCTAATTTCTGCAGAAATGGTGATGGTTTAAAGGAAGGAAGGGCTCTCTTAGAGGTTTGCTTCATCTTTTTTAATGTTTCTGGTTTCTTTTACCTTGTGTGTGACTGAGGATGAAAATATTAGCTAATTGAATGTATGGTTCACAGACAGAAACGGAATTCTGCTCATATGTGTTGTTGAGCATGTTTCAGAGGAGGATACATTTGCATTATCAGCATTCCCTGACATCCCAGTAAGTGTTTATGTGTGACCTTATATTGACTTTGACTCTTTGAGCCTTCCCTCACAAGCCCCAACTCCACCCTTCTTCCTAAACCCTGATTTAAAGGGATAGTTCACCCAAAATTGAGCTCTGTCAATCATTTGCATCATTTACAGTACTTGACAACTTTTTTTTTTTTAGAACAACAGAACCCTATTGGTTTTTCTGTGTGCTTGGCAAGGTTTCATATGCTTAAGAGCAAATCGGCTGTGATATTTCAGTGGATTACAACTGAAATTACAGTTTGTTCCTCTCACAAATCCATAATATGAATTCACACTGTTTTCATGATGTTTATTTGGAGCTTGGCAGCACCTGTGTCTATTTACTTTTATTAGTGCAGTGCCATTCTGTCTAATATATTATCTTGTGTGCTCAAACAGCTCAAAGTAATATGGGAAGATATGAGGGTGAGTAAATAATGACAGAATTTTCATTTTGGGGTGAAATTTTATGCAGTAAAATCTGAAACAACCAATAAACCATTTTATTTGAATAAAATGAAATCAAATAAAATGTAAATATTAGATGAAAAACTTAAATGCACATACAATTATTTTATAAAATGAACTGAATTTTAAATAAAAAAGTTAAAATCTATAGACAAAAAAAGATTAATAATATAATCAATGTAATTAGTGAATTTATGGGTATGAAATTACTGATTATACTGTGTAATATGCATAAATACTTTAGTCAGATGATATGTATGTGCAAAATAATCATTGATTCATATTGTTAAATTGTGTTTTATTGTTATATTACACACATACTGGTTTGCCAGTTAGACAGTTTGGTTGTAACAGGATGATAGATGATGAAATAAGGAATAATATAAAGTAAATGCACAACGCTGAGGAAAATACTTTGCTGCCCTGCATTTTTAAAATTATTTTGATAAGTCTGCTATAATACATCCAAAAGAAAAAAATGCCTGAAAATAAATAAATAAATAAATAAATAAAAATAAAATAGAAACTGTTCCTCATATGGGAATCCATTCTATTGTGCATGAGCCCCAGCCTAATGAAGTGGCCTGGTAAATAAGATCCAGAAAATATTTTAATATTTTAATAGGCTATTTGGGGCTTTCCTAAATGTGTTATGTTGACAGAAAAATATTTAGAATTCACTTGCTTTGGATTAAGCCATCAGTCTTGTGAAAGAAGAAGAAGGGAAGAAATGTTTCAAGTTCTTTGTAGTTTTATCACAGTTAATCCCACAGAGTTATTCAAAGATGGAGGGGGATAAAGCGCTGGAATCCTTGAGATGTTCTGAAAAAAAGGAGTGAAATTAAGAAAAACAGGCAGGCAGTGAATGTTTAACCAATGATTTGCCAGATATGCCTAGAGAGAAACATATGTGTGTGTGTTGCATGAATCTTTGTTTTCTGGCTGATTGTGCACCCCTAGGTTTGTTTCTTACTCGACCCAGACAGGGGGCCCTGATAACAGTAATTATGCTGCCACAGCATTGGACCCCTCTGGTGAAGGTGATGTTGAATTATTACATCTGACTGCAGCTAACATCCTTAAAAACTTAAAATGACCCATACATAATTCACATTTTAGAGAGAATACAATACTTGCTGTGTTTTACATCCTGTTCTCTCAAGAGCTCAATGCAAACTTTTTTTTTTTTGGTCTGGAGCAGAAGTTATGACAATCAAGCTACAAAAATCAAGAGAACATTCAAAGGGAAGTCATGTTAAATAATGCATCTGTTAATTAGACTCAGCCAAGTTGATTTGTTTTTATAGCATTAGGGTTGATTAACATTCACTTGATACTGCTGTCACAATATATTCACACCGACTCATTTGTAAATATAGATGTGCACTCTGGGGATACATCGAAAGTGAAGGGGATGCTCTTAAATATCATTATGGCCTGAGTTATTTCCGTTTCTGTTTGCTTAGACATGATTTAGATCCTGTTTAATCATTAAGAAGCAGTAAAACTGTCAAAGAAGAGACAGTCTCTGAATACAGGGGTGAATGTGAGGGTTTCAGACCGTGAGAGTGTATGTGGGCTGATTTTCTATCATATTAAGGTTAACTGCCGTGGTCAAAGGTCATGAGAAGCACACTTTCATTTTTTCAGGCTGGAATCACTGAAACAGATTGAGAGATTTGTGTCTTCAAGCATTTTATACAGCAACCACTGACTCATTGTCTTAAGAGTCATTCTGAGAATAAATAGTTTTTCAGTATCAACTTTTCTTTCTTTGTTTACCTTGAAACTGGCTGACAATTTTGAAGTAACAGCCACCCTTGAACAAATTAAGCAAATAAATCAGTCATTTGTTATTTTTTAACTTTTTGTTTTTGAGCTTTGTTTTGCTTCTGAAGGTCCATAAATGGGCAACACTCTTCCTGCGCACAAAGGCATGGTAATCTCATATATCTCTGTTTCTGTCACTCAGTTGTGCAGAGTAATGGAATTGTCCATTCTTAGAAAATAACAAGGGTTCTTTTTAACCAAAGTGAACAGGAAACAGGATGTGGTTGATCCTCAGAAGAAATAATACGTTGTTGTCACGATTGTGAAATGTCATTTCGCATTCAAAATCATGCATGCTATAACCACATCTCCTCCAATTACAGTAAAAATACAGCAGATAACTGAAACACCTTTACATTGTTTCAAAGGAAAGTACATTATTAGATTGACTATGCAGGTTTCCTGAACTTGACAAGTCATAAAAAGTGTAAAGCACATACTCAGCTTGATTTAAGACATGGCTATATGTAAAAAAAAATAAAAATAAAATAAAATAAAATTGTAAGTACAGTACAATTTTGTATTAATATACAGCTTATTTTTAAAACAGGAAATTAATACTTTTATTCAGCAAAGATGCATTAAATCAACCAAAACTGACAGTGAGGACATTTATAATAATACTAAGATTCCAATACATGTTGTTCTTTTGAACATTCTAGCCATTGAAAATTGCATATATTCAGCACAGCTGTTTTCAGTACTGGTAATAATAAGACATGTTTTTGGGGCACCAAATCAGCATATTAAAATGATTTATGTAGGATCATGTGACAGTGAAGACCAAGAGTACCAGAATAATGGCTGCTGAAAAAAGAGGAATAAATTACATTTTAAAATATATTAAAATAGAAGTGGATATTTTAAAATGTAAATCTATTTAACAATATTAGTGTTTTTATTTATTATCAAATAAATGCAGTCTTGGTGAGCATAAGAAACTTTTTAAAAACAACAACAAAAAATTCTTACCAAGACCTGTACTGGATTTAATATAATAAAAAGAATAATAATAATAATAATAATAATAATAATAATAAATAGTCCAAAATTATTTACAGACAGTATATAGAAAATTGTACAGTACAAAATTGAAAATAAAGTAGAAAAGTGTGCAGCTTTGTTTTTCAAACAAGCTATTTATTTATTTATTTATTTGATTATTTATTTACTTGTTCACTAACATAACAGAGATCATAAAGTATTTTTCTGGATATACTGAGTCGCCAAACCCAGTCCAGGCTAAAGGAAAATTAGGTACTTTTTGTCTGCAATAGTTGATTTATAAGCAAAAGCAACAGGCACTTAGGAAACACCTGAACGTTCTGAATTGTCCTAATTGCTTCAGAAAAAATGTTGTCATGTGAAGAGTCACATAGTGCCCAAGCAGTTGCCTAGCAGCAGAGCACTGGAAGCTGCCCCATGGAGAACACTCGGATTTACCTGCATGCTGCTGCCCAATGTATTCATTATATTTCCTCCAGAAAGGCTAATCTTTACCATAACTTTAAGGTGAGCTAAAATTTCAATTAGATCATCAATGTGCTTGTTTTTGTTCCTTCTTCCTTCAGCTTTTCCCCGTTTCCAAATTATTCACATATTTCTCTTTTGTCTCTGTCCATCTGTCTCTTTCATTACAAGACACATAGATTCTTCTATTGAGTCGGTTTATTATGAAAACTCTAAGCTGTCACTTCCCATGTTTCAGAGGCTGAAAACCTGAGGTCTTTTGAGGGACTTGAGCAGAGTCACTGTAGGTGGGCTTTCTGGGAAGCAGGAATAATTGGCAAAGGCATAGTCACAATAATAATCAGCCTTTTAAGGTAATGAAGAGAGACAGGAAGTCTGTGAAATCCCTTTTGTTTGTGAGGCTCTGTAAAAGCAGTTAACTGACAGGGAACAGCATGACATGGTTTGTGGGTTTGAGGGTTTCATTTCGTGGCAATGAGTTCACGTGTAATATGTTGAAAAAAAAAATGGATTACGGATCAAATGATAATTATAATTTAAAAAATACACAATGATTACTGGCCGTCAAGTTCAGTTGCAATTTTATTTGGTTTATTGAGATGTTATGGATATAGGAGGATGCTTTCAACTTAAGGTTTATTTGTTTTATCTTGTCATGGTAAAATCTCTACACGTCCCTATACATAAACCTGCATGCATAATATTTGTGAGTATTCGAATTTCAACGTATTCCACGATCAGAACCCCAAATACAAAGCATCAAAGAACTTTGCTTCATGCATATTCTGCATAATATATGAATGTAGATCACAGCCAGAAGCTTCAGGATATTTAAAGCACAAAGGCAATAAGATGGCCACTCACGAGCCAAATACGGTTATGAGAAAGAGTGATTTCTCTTTGTTTTTGCTCTAATGGAATAACAAGAGCGATGGTGCAATCGGGGAAAAACCTCGGCGATGAATGTGCAATGGAATATGATAAAGTATTCGAGCCTGCTAATTCTGTTTCCATCTTCTCCATTTACCATTATTCCCCATATTGGCTTTAATGAAAAAGTGAGAAGATCTAATTGCACACAGTAAAGTGATTCATCTTAGTCACTTACTGAAAGTGAGAGTTCAGCCACCTCAGAGAGTTAAGCTTGTCCCCCGTACTGATGCCAGATACCCTCTAGTCATGCAAATGAAGTTCCTTATTGCTGAGTATTCATAAATCGCAGCCTCTCTTAGTATGCGCTGAAAGTCACCTGCCAGCTCTTTGCTATCATATCTGTATGGTTGTCGTTCCAGTCCATCATCATCTCATTGCATTCCTCTCAGGCCTCAGGTGAATAAGTGATCACTGGTGGAAAACGTCCAATGGCTTGATACCCTACACACAGTAGCTAAATATGAGCCCTTTATAAAATAACGGAGCATATGATTGCCATGAGGACGGGAGAGACGAAAGGCATGCGAGGGGAGACTACACACAGAGAATGATGGAGGGTCGCTGGTGCTGCAGAATGAAAATATCAGCCAGCAGAGTGACCTCTTCCCATCTGCTATCTGCAGCCACCTGAGAATTACGTAGCCTTCTGTACATCAATTATCCATGACAACACAAAAAAGTGCTGCAATAGGTAGTACAACAAACAAAAGACAACAGTACCGTCAACTAGCTTTGGCTAGTCAACTAGAGGCTTTGAACATGTCCATCAAATTTCGGTTGCATATTTTAAAAAAGTATGCTAGTGAATTTTAAAACATTATAAAATGACAAATGACCTTAAACAATATTTTACAAAACTTTTAGAAGATTAATTTCTTCTTGCTGACTGAAACAATAACTGTTGACCTCTTCAAAGGATAGTCTACACAAAAATGAAAATTCTGTCATCATGTCATTCTCATGACATGGAACACAAAAGAAGATATTCTGAAAAATGTTGGTCAGCAAATAGACAAAAAAAATCAATAAATAAATAAAAATAAAAAAATAATTCTAAAGTCAATAAGACCTGAAACTGTTTGGTTACCAAAATTCTTTCAAATATATTTTTCTATCTGAAGACAGAAATGCAATACAGGTTTGAAATGGCATGAGGAGTAAATGATACAGAATTTTGGGTGGACTGTCCCTTTAAGGCTATCATTTCTGACTTGAGGAGAACATATGTTCTGTGGATCATCCATGTATATAATAGAAAGACAATTAAATAAAATGTAGGTTTTTAGTCAAGAAAACATTGAGTTTACCCATGCCCTGCACAATGAAAGTTATTTGAAAAGTTATTTGGAACTTGTAAATGGGGGCTTATGATGTTGTACTATACTCTTCTCCAAATGGGTGTGAGTAACAGATGGAGCTGGGAGACACTGATAACAGGAAGAATGATGTCATACACAGTATGAAGCTGTCACCTCCGCTGTTTTGGTGACAGAAATAGCCTAACTGTGAAATACGACTAAATTTGTACATACTTTGGTGTGCAATTTCATGTTATGAATGTTACAAATATATGTTTGCATGGTTTTAGTTTAAATTAGCTGACTTATTGAACACTGCCACCTTCTGAAGAAAATACGTTATTGCTTCATAAGAACAGTCTTTTTACACAAAGCATATTCACATTGTAGTGTAAGTAGATATGTTGCGTTTCATTCAACTCGTATTTCCACCTTTCTATTAGTGTAATAGATAGTCGCAGGCGCACTATTAATGGTAAACAGAATATGTGCACTTGTAAACAAACGCTAAACAAAATAAGTAATTTATAATTCCTACGTGATAAGAAATTTGTTTGTGTAAAATACGGTAAATTAAGTATTCTGTTGATAATTTCCCATCTGCAGAACACGTCACTTTGTTGTGTTAGTTCGTGAATTAATCTTTTAAGAGAACGAATCGTTCTCGATCTCTACTGACTCGTTTTTCTGCCTTGACAGTAGTTCCAGCCAATAGCATACGAGTGTGGGCTGTGACGGAGCATTTCATTGGTTAGACTTACCGAACGAACGAGTCGATGTTTTAAATGATTCGTTGCACGTAAAAGATTCATTCAAAACACCGATTTGGAGTGGCACTGACATTTCGTTCGTGAACTATGGTCTGTTGCCCTGCTGATCGAGAGGGGGCCTTTCACATGTGAGTCGATCTTGTAAACAACAAGCAGTGAAAGGGGGCGTTGTAATTATGAACGTATAAACCAGGCCGGACTGATAAACCAATTAAAATGACGCTGTTCAGACTTTTTATGTTGTTTTCTATGTCTGAAGTGACCAGAGGTTGGAGTATTGAGGAAAAACAGAGGTAAAAATCTTTGATTTGATTTGTTTTGTGAGGAAGTGTTTTTTTTTGATGTATTTTGTGGTGGTTGCATCCATAGACATGTGTAAGTTAAACACTGACCACCATTACTGGACTTTAACTTTAGTGTCACAAGGCTATTGTAGTACCGCCTCCTACTGTTTCGGGATTAACTCTTGATTAATGCACGAACATCTTGTAACTGGCTAACGTTAGCTCGAAAACTTCTCTCTGGCTTATGGTCAACAATTAGTCAATCATTACTCACTCAGTACACAGGGCAGGCTCTAGTGTAATGCAGTTCTCAAAAGGTTTTGTCAGCTCTTAAAAGAGCTTTAGGATAGCTAGGAACAGTGTGCAGGTAAGTTCTCATAAACCCAATGAAGGCTGTGTAAGAATTGTGTTTGAAAAGGGCACCGTTGTTGTTATGATAGAAAATGTGTATTATATATTGACTTTGTCACTTGTTGACTACAGTTGGTCATTTAGTTGTGGCTATGTTCAGAAATTGTTTTGTTGTTGTTTTTTTAAACTTTAAGCATTTTAATTTATATTGTATGCAGCCCTAAAGATTGCATTATTTCTGATTATAATATTCAATTAATATGATATATTATAAGTGAAATGCCATATAATAACGCAATATAAAATTAAACAATATAAAAAAATAACACAATATAAGAGTTTTTTGATGTTATAATACGCTTTTTTTTATATGAGAATGTGTCACAGTGTCAGAGTATGGGATTTTATGAGAAGCCTCAGTCCCAAAATGTACCAATATTTTGAGTAAATATTGAAAACATTAAATATTTTTGGGTCACTGAAAATATTAATTATTTTAGAAAATATTTTAGAGTCGCCAAATCCATGGCAATGCGCCATTGTGAGTGAAATAGTGTGAGTAATGTATTTCGGTAGCCTCTAATGTTACCTTGTCAGATTTGTTGACCCTACTGTATATCTACATCTGTTCACATCAGACCAAAATGATTTTAAAGGTACGAAACAAAGTTTAGACATCACAAGAGTGAATTTGGGTAATATTAAAGAGTAATTCTCATGCTGTTTTGTCAGCGTGTTATACTGATGTAAGGAACACAGATACTTTCTCTTAAACGTTTCTTATAATTCAGACATAAAACGTTTGTTGGCCAATGATATTTTTCAGTGATATGAATCTATCTATTTTATATCTTTTTCTCCCCTCAGGTATTAAGTGGCTCTTTTCATCTGATGTGGATAGTTTGATTGGTTTATGGCTCAGATTCTTGCTTTCTCACGTTCTCTTCACCTGCAGCACCCACTGCGGGTGAGCTTAGCATCATTGTGCTCTCGCAGTATGTCGTCATTAGACACTCGAGCCCGGGCTGTGTTTTCTGCAGCGGTTGAAGGTGTGCAGCCGGACATAGTGGTCCGCAGGAGTCTGGAGAGACATGGAGACAAACTACTTGTGGGTGGACAGAGTTTCACACTTACAAATAACCTTTATCTGGTGGGCTTTGGAAAGGCTGTGCTGGGGATGGCAGCAGAAGCAGAGAGGATCGTAGGAGACCATCTAATTAAAGGGGTGGTCAGTGTGCCTCATGGTATCCAGAAGACACTACGCAATCATGGAAAAGAGTATGAATTTTATGTGAAACATTCTCATTACTGTAATGTGACAAGAAATTGGTTCATTATCAGTTAATGATTTATTATTTAAATTGTACAATAAAATATTTGGTGTACCTAATTCATGCTGATTTAAATAATAAATCTAGAATATCTATCTTATCTATTTATTTTAGCATAAGAATTAGGGGTGGAATTCCTTAATTGTCATGAAAATATAACAATGCAAGAAAAATTCACTGATCCTACAAATACGTTTCATGCTAAATATAGTCATGTAGCCCTGCTGACGTCCACGTTTTTAGCAAGGTTTGTATTTGTATTTAGCTGCACACAGTACAGTCTGGGTGTTACTTAAAAACTGTTTGTATGTCCGGACAGGAAGATGCTCCTTGCGAATAACAGCAGAATTATAGTGATGGAAGGTGCAAGGAACAATTTACCGGATACAGATGCCCAGAAGTCAGCAGAGTGTATTCAAGAACTGGCCAGTGGTTTGACTGAGAAAGATCTGCTGCTCGTGCTCATCTCTGGTATTATAACTTATTTTCTTTATATATATACAGTTTTCCTTTGACAAGGTGCACTACGATTCAAAAGTTAGGAACGTTTTAATGTTTTTGAAAAATGGTAGCTCACCAATGCTACAATTATTTGATCAATAATACAGTAAAAATTGTTATTTTAAGAAATATTATTGCAATTTAAAATAACTGTTTTTCTATTTTAATATATTTTAAAAATGTATTTCCTATGATGACAAAGCTTAATTTTCAGCAGCCATTACTGCAGACTTCAGTGTCAATTATAATATTATAATTTGGTGCTCAAGAAAAATTGTTAAAAACTGCTTACAATTTTTGTGGAAACCATGATAAATGTATTTAGGATTCTTTGATGAAAAGAGCAACACTTATTTGAAATAAAAATCTTTTGTAACATCATATTTGTCTTTGGTGTCACTTTTGATTAATTTAGTCCATCTTTGCTAAATAAAATATTACTTTATTTAAAAAAAAAAAAAATCTTACTGACCCATAACATTTGAAGTGTAGTGTATTCTCTGAAAGATTTTGAAATGTTCATGATTTCTTTTCATACATCTACGTGCAGGTGGTGGTTCTGCTCTTTTACCTGCTCCAGCCCCACCCATGTCCTTGCAGGAGAAACAGGATGTGACACGAAAACTCGCAGCAGCAGGGGCCACAATTCAGGAGTTAAATACAGTAAGACGAGCCCTGTCATTATTGAAGGGTGGAGGCCTTGCCCAATGTGCCAACCCAGCCCAGGTAACACTATTACATAAAAAAATGACATGTAAAATTGTCTCATGAGCAATACCCAATGGTGTTACTTGAGCATAATATTTACTCTGTCATCACATTCTCTTTAAGGTAGTGGCATTGATTCTGTCAGATGTCATTGGAGATCCTCTGGATTTAATAGCCAGCGGTCCAACTGTCAGGAGCAACTCCAAGCTAGAGGAGGTCTGGGATATCTTGGATCGTTATAAGCTCTCTGGCTCTCTTCCTTCCTCTGTGAAAGAGGTGCTTAGACCCCATTATAGGTCACAGGTGAAAGAACAGCCAGAAGAAGTCAAAGATCATGTTTTAAATGTTGTAATTGGCTCAAACACTATTGCTCTTGAATGTGCAAGCCGTAAGGCTGTTGAATTAGGACTTCGACCCGTCATTCTGTCTCCAGGAGTATGTGGTGACGTTCGCTCTGTTTCACGGCTATACGGGGTGCTCTCACGTTTTGCATGCTACCCAGAAAAGGAACCTCCTCCAGAACTCGCTGCAGAGATCCTTCAGCTTGGACCAGAGGTTGGGGTAGAAAGCTGGGACTTGTGTCGCACCATGAACGTGCTCGTAGAGGAGAGGAAGGAAGGCTGGGGTGCGACCTGTCTTCTGGCTGGAGGGGAACCCACTGTGCAACTGACAGGAAAGGGTATGGGAGGGAGGAACCAGGAGTTGGCTTTGCGGGTGGGGCTTGAGCTCAGTAGTGATGAAGTAAAGTGTGGTGCAGTGTTCCTCAGTGGAGGAACCGATGGACAGGATGGCCCCACTGAGGCAGCTGGTGCCGTCACAGACGGGGAACTGATGGAAGAGGCCACGTCTCAAGGTCTGGACATCGATGGCTTTCTCACCAATAATGATTCGTTCACATTTTTCTCACAGCTCTCTGAAGGACGACGGTTACTCATGCCTGGACTGACAGGAACCAATGTGATGGATGTGCATGTTATGCTGCTGCCACCAACAGCCGAAAGAGACTTCCAATAATTTGACTCCAAGTTGTTTTGTATCTGGAAGCAACTAAATTATGGAGGAATAAATGTTTTTATTTTTTTTTTTCCCTCTAAGCTAGTTCACTTTTTATGATTTTTTTCATGTTAACACTTATTTTAGCCAGTAATGTTTTTTCTTCTTATGGATGACTCTTGCTTGGTCCTGAACCAATGTAAGGTGCTTTTCAATGCGTATTGTTGTGCACTGACTGAAATACAATTTAATTATGTAATAACAGAAAACTAATACACAATCAGATACAAATTGTATTTATTATTTGCACTGCAAAAAGACAGCAGTAACCTACTGGACAACTGTAAGAGACACAATTAATGTCTTTTTATCTCTGTACAGTCAAATCTATTTTCTTACATCACTGAAATTAAATGTTTGACTTCTACATACATACCAGATGACTAATGTGAACATTTGGGACCTTCGTTTTGACTAGTATTCTCGTCAGTTTTTGGTCAAATGATACTGTGTGAGAATTGTTCAAGTTTTGCTATCTACTAACTTCCAGAATTCAATCCAAATAAACTAAAGCTTTCCAGAGATTCAGAGCTGCTATTTATCACAGCAAGCTCCTTTAATGCTATCTGTCCAGTGCACAGCACCATTCTGTCAGGTATCGTAGCGCATATATTCATGTGTTTGGAGTTTTACATCACAGACATCTTCACGAGTAAAACCGATACAGTTGCACAAGTTATTATTATTTAGTCTTCTTGAAGGAATGTAATTGCTTTAGTCCATCATATGTGTCTGTGCACTTAGTCCAGTTGCAGGTACATTACTCACGGTGAGTTTTCATGGCATCCCCAGCTGCACTTTCCCTAGGAAAAAAATGGAAGTAGAACCGCTTGTCAGTGAAATAACAACACGTCAAAATGTGCTACCAGCACAACATTCATATGGTGTGGTATAACGGCAGGCTTCACTAAGCTCCTAACTCTAAAATTGCAAATATAGCGTTGGATTCATACACTGATAAGACACTGGCTCAATTCAAAATGCACAAGACACGCTTCAGCGAATCAGTGAGTTGTTCGCTCCGAACAATTCGATTCTCAGTGAATGGTTCAGAAGCCGCTCATCAAATCATTTTTTTTTCAATAGCAAATGTTCCGGACTCATCCACACACGCATTATTTGTCTATATTCAGAGTTAGAATTTGGAAATCAGTAAGCAACGATGAACTAAATTTCACGTCTTTTGTTCATTTGTCACGTGACTGACTCACAACGAACACTAGAAATGCGGGTTACTTACCATCCGCTCAGATGAGGCGCAGTGTCAGGAGTCCCGCCATTCTGTCCTCCAGTCCCTGAAGAATTATCACAAGCATAGTTAATTACTACCTTTTAAAAGGTGCAAAATACAGGTAGATACCGTCACAAAACTGTACTCAACTGTTGTTTTATGGGAATTCTTATTGATTAGGTGGAGCAGCATAATAGAGCACCTTGGCAAACACTCACCCTGTCTGTAGTACATGTCGTTGACAGTGTTCCCGTACACTTTCCAGGCAAAGTGGATGGCTACGAGGCTGATGATGAGCCAGGTGAACAGTATCTTAAACACTGCAACTCTCATGTCGTTGGCCAGCCAGTCGTCCACAAATTCAGACAGAAAAGACACCAGACTGTCAACCATACGAGACAAGAACTCAAAATTCCACGATTCCTCCATGCTGTGTTTTTTTTTTTTTTTTTTTATTTTACATTCTAGTGTCTGGTTTTAAACTAGATAGCAACTGATTTCAGAAAATACATGTATTTGAGCATCCATCTTTAAAGTAAACAAAGCTGAGCCGCTGTCTTCTTCGCAGAGCGATGTGATCATCAGCTGGCGGTTTGAAAATAATCACGGCGTCATCATCGCCATCTGTCGGCCTGGGGTGAGTGTGACCGTCTCTGAACTCAGTGATTCTCCATCAAAATCAGCATGGGTGTTTCTTCAGCTTTAGGTATTTTATCTTATTTTTGTGAAAACAAACACATTTCAGATTTTTTTCTTTTTATTATGAGGTTGAAAGCGTCACAGTCATAATTTATTTTGCTACGTTTCAAATTATTAAATTTAAATATAGAAAAATTTTTTTTTATTGAAAGTAAAGTGAAATGTTTTTTTTTGGGGTGGGATAAGTGAAATGTAATGTATGGAAATCTCTTTGTAATGAATTCTTGCAATCAACTGTTGTCAGTTTTGCAACATTTTTATTATTATTATTTATTGTGTTATACATAAAGCAGCTGTTTTAGAGAGAGTGTGTGTGTCATGGTCAGAACTATATTGGCATCCTAAGAAAATAGGATCAAAGAAAGTTGTGAAAATACACCTGTATAATGTTTACCTTTTGATCTTGCTTTATTTAACTTTATTTTTATTATGTCTTTTTTACATTCCCTTATTGTATAGTTATATCTTATATTTTATATTTGATCTAGATTTTTAGGCTCTACTGTTAGTGTTATCTGTATGCACCGGGGGTCTCAGAGTAACGCAATTTCAATTGTATGTATGTACTATACATGTGGAAGAATTGACAATAAAGCAGACTTGACCTGACTTGACTAAAAAAAAGCGAATCAAGCCAAAATAAAATAATAATAATAATCGAACTTTTCAACAAAACCACATAATGAAAATAAACGTTTCTGTAATACACATTGGCCACAATTATTTGTAGTTCTAGAAATTCTTATGAATAAAATGACTGATGATCTGTGTTCCAATTCATATTTACTTTTTTCACTTTTATTTTTTACTATATTTACTTTTTTTATTTTTTACTTTTAGCACACCAAGGTGACTAAGAACAGGAATATAACTATGACGAACACACAGGCCAAATTCCCTTTAACATCTATCACAACGAGAATAAACAAAGAATATAGTTCAGATGTGCAGCAACAGATTGTTGAGCTTCACAAAATATGAAGTCAAGAAAATAGCACAAAATAGAAAGTCAAAAAGAAACAAAAATGTAAGAAAAGAGCTAAAGCATTAAACTTTTCAATTTCTGCATTAGGACAATAATTACAGAGTTTTAATCAACGAGAAATGTTACAAATTTATCTGTGTCTCTGATCTCTTGTCAGATGTTCTCCAAACTCATCAGGCATTATACAGGGGAAGACCCATAGCTGTTAAATTAGTATAAGGAGGTTGCAAAAATGATTGAATAAAAGGGTGCCATTAGTTGTGGCCAATGTGTATTAGAGAAAAACAATTCTTTTAAAATGAGATTTCCATTCACTTCCAGTTTACTTCTAAGAAAGGTTAGGGTTTTGTGTGTGTGTGTGTGTGTGTGTGTTTTTTTTTTTTTTTTAATCAAAATGGTTAACAGTGCAGATTTATTTTCACAGGCTTCTTTGTTCAAATCCACCAAGGGTGCCAATAATTTTGCTATATAAAGACTAGAAACACATGTTGATCTGAAGTTAAACCTACCTCCTGGTCTCTAGTCTTCCTCCAGGAAATCAGCCTATTAAATTCTGGACTAGACCAAAGACTATTTAAAACCACGACAGAGAAAGCAGATTTCTGTTAATCTGGTTTAAAGGGCCATTTTAGTCTAGGACTAGGCTTAATCTCTGTCCAGGAAACCACCCCAATATGAATTATATGTTTAAAACTGTGATTTCATTTATTTTGTGTAAATATTTTTTTTTTAATAAAAATAAAAATGTGAGTGTGATGGAATATAAGAATTTGCAAGTCCACAGGACCGAAAGTCCTCATAGTATGAATTCTGAATGAAGTTTATTAATTTATAGTATGGCATTCTCCGCATTAAAATGTTGAAATATTTCTCTCTTTATTCAGAATCAAATTCCTGATTGAATTATTATTATTATTATTATTATTATTTTCAAAAAAGAAAAATGAATGTTGGATGGATATATAGTTATAGTGAAAACATCAGCCCCATTCTGGAGCGTTAGCAAATAATCCGATTTTGATTAAAGATTACCTTGCACAGATAAATTATTCACCTTAACACTAACAATGTGCACTAACAAAATAAATATTGTAGATTTTCACATGGACTTTAACTATGTTCTCTGTCAAATACACAGAAGTTTATGTTAAAAACACACATGAGTTACAAATACAGTTGGTTATGTCCATGAGGCTAAAAAAAAAAAAAAAAAAATCACATTTATATATTAGATCTGCTCATCAGTTCAACCAAAGACAGAGCAGTTATCATGCTTTGCTAAAATTCAAATGGCTCGTTTTTTCACAAGCTTGCAGAGAAAGAGTTACCAAAAAAAAAAGTCTTTCATGTTTTCAGGGTTTTCATGATATTTCACCTTGAAGATTTTCAATTACTTATAAAAAAAAAAAAAAAAGAATTGAGCAGAAGTAGGTCAACTGAGAGAACATACTCCGTTCAATGTGTCATCACCTTTATTTTATTTCTATTTTTATCTTCAAAGCCGAGGAACTGTCTGATAAAGAGCACATTAGTGCAGAAGTCATTTTGTTGGGAAAACACCCAGTGTAGTCAAAAGTGATCCACTTTTCAGTTCTTTTTGTTTCTTTCCTTTCTTTTTTTTTTTTCGCTGTCATAATTCTCTACATAGTTATAAGGACTTTTTAAATCCTCTTTCTAATACAGGATCACAGACTTCTCTGTTTGACAACCGGAAGAAGCTTTGATAAAATCTGCACTATGTCATGGTAACTGGAAGCTCTGCACCCTTTTCTGCAAAGAGAAAGATGCCGTTCATTGTTGTTATCTTTCTTTTTACAGACTCATTTTCCAATCCCAGGAACACATTTCAGTGTTTTTGTTTTTGGTGTTGCTATGCCTACTCCATTGTTTGCTTTTTTTTCTGTACTGTTATCCCAATTCATTCTTTCTCAGCTGATGATAAAGAGTAAAACATGCATATTCTAACATACACCCCCCCCCCCCCCCCCACCTTTTTTCCTGTAAACAGCAGACCAGTAAACCAAGAAACCACTACTACTCTGCCCTAAATGTGTCAGACATACCTGTTTTCAGTACTGCTACATAAGAATTGACTTTTCCTATATGCAAAACATGTCTGAGTCATTAGAATACATAGAAAGAGAGAGCAACTTAATGTGTCATTGAATTTGATTACTTCATCAGGATAAATCCAATTAATTCATACCAGACCTGCAATGACTCTCGTCAGATTTAAAGTTACTCCCTTCAACAAAGCATTTTTTGTGGGATTTGTCTTGTAATGAGTCAAAAGACAAGATGTCACAAATGATCAAAGTGTATGTTAAACATGCAATAAATAATTACACAGTTAAATACAGTTGTAACCACATTACAAAATTACACAAAATAGCAGAAATATCAAACGACTGTCATCTTCTGATTGGCATTTATGGGTAACCATTCAAACCTTAATCCAGGAATAGGAACCTTGCTCCAGTTCAGTCCATCTATCAGTTCAAATGCAACATGGTTTTTGCTCAAGTTAGTGTCCAAACCGTCCACTGCTCCTGAAGAACTTTATCTTCCAACACTCCAACATCTGCTGGGCTGTCTTAAATGACTGCACCTTCAAATAGATTCCCACGAGTCTTCTGGATCGCCTCCTGATTGCTGGCAACGTCTGTATCCTAGAAGTATTTAAAAGGACGGAGTACTCAAATTCTTGTGTATTAACTTTAACAAAGCATTTATTAACCTTGAAAAAAAAAAAAACAACAACAAAAAAAAACATATACTCCATACTGCTAGGGTCTTCATTTGGGTACTTCAATTTCATTAGTCTGAAGATGCAAACAAGAAATTTACCCTTTCATTTTTTTCTAAAATTACAAGTTAAAAAAAAAAAGTCAGTCATTCATCTATTTCCTTATGGGAAATAAAGCCAAGCGGTCAAGATTGAATTCTAACAAACATTACAGTGGAAAATAGTACTGGGCCAGATCAGCACAGAAAGCCACTGTCCTGCAGAGTTTAGCAATATTCCCAATTAAAGGGATAGTTCACCCAAAAATGAAAATTCTATTATTAACTGCTCAACCTTCATGTTGTTCTAAACCCGCAAGATCCCGGTCATCTTCAGAACACAAATTAAGATATTTTTGATGAAATCCGAGAAATTATCAAGAGCACGTAAATAATGCATGCGCGTGGTGCTGCTGACATAGAACACGCATGTGCTAAGCCTTGTTTACATGCAGAGGAAAAAAATGTTCATGCCTCTTGTTACTCTCCATAACGGCGGAATATGTGATTTGGTGGAGAAGAATTGTTGAATAAAGTCATTATTTTGTTTTCTTTGCACACAAAAAGTATTGTAATAGTTTTGTTTGATTGAGTTTTTTCCTTTGTTGTCACATGGACTATTTTATTGATGTCCTTACTACGATTCTGGGTCTGGGAACATTTCAGTTGCATTGCAGCCTATGGAGGCTCAGAAAGCTCTCAGATTTTCATAAAAATATCATCATTTGTGTTCTGAAGATGAATGATGGTCTTACGGGTTTGAAATGACATGAGGGTGAGTAATTAATGACGTTTATTTTTGGGTGATCTAGTCATTTAAACACACCTGAACCAGCTAATCAAGGTTTTTGGGAATTTTAAAACAAAAACAAAGTCTTACTAGAAGTTCCAGGCAGGTGTGTTAGAGCTAAACTCCACAGAACACTGGTTCTCCAAGAGCAGGTTTAGACACAACTTTCCTTGCATCAAAATAAATTGTTTTTGGGAGGCTAATGCATTTGTAATCTGTCAGTTTATAGTAATACCACATATTTTGTATTTAATGTATTAATAAACCTAATCTTATTATATCTGTCTTTTTTTGTTAATTTCCATAACCCTAAAACTCAGTGGCCAGTGAGTGAATAATGTTTTAATACAAGATTTTGTTGAGTGCAGTTGTTCTTACCTGAGTAGTGGGCACCAAGAGGGTTTAATTATTCGTCCAAGGACTCTTCTTCAGTTTGCAAACATCTTCATATGTTTTGCAGTGTGGATCCATTTTGGCAAAGATTGTTGATGCTAATGGGCCTATGGTAATTCTGTATGTCTCAAATTCTGCACAAATCTGTAAACACATGAAGTGCAATTTGTTACAAAAAAACAAACAAACAAAAAAAAAAAAACAGTTTAACTGCAAAAAACAATTCAATTATCAAAATATTAAATGATTTATTTGTGTGAGTGATGAATAGTGTCATGTTTACCATTCCAAAAAGGTGGAACTTATTACACATTTATTGATTATTCAGCTTATGCAATTAGTTAAAATATACATATTCCAACAAATAAAGGTAACTACTTCTGCTTTTGAAAGTCATTAAGTATTACTATTATACAATTAATTTACACAAATAAATATATTTGGCACACAAAATGAGATGAGAGAAACTCTTATTCGCCATTTAATTAGCTATATGAGAAAGTAGCTGAATGACAAATCATTCTGCCTATTAACATCTCTTTTTTGTAAGCCATATGTATAATAAAGGTAAGTGATAGGACGTTTTATTTTTGGATAAAAATGTTATTAATAAATACAATCTCTCTTAAAATACCTTATTGGGTTATGATAATCAAAACAGTCCTGCGCTAGATCAAACCAAACTAAAACTTTAATGATTTTTTCCCCCCCACTAATAAAAGGTTTTTATCATTAGTTAGCTCCACACTGGAGAGCTGCTTTAAAACAGAAAATCAAGTTATAATTCTAGCGACACTGACTCTGTATTTTCATGTTTAATACTGTAAAGCTGCTTAATGTAAGGCTATCTATTGCATAAAGGACTGTAATATAAATAAACGTGACTGGACTTTTCTTTACTGGAGTGCCGAACTTCAGAGTTCGTGCAAACATCCACATCGCTGTAATCAAATGTGTTCTTAAGGGCTGCTTTTACATCGCGGTCAGTTTTTGTAGTGTTTATTTTGTTATTAAGAGAAAGGCTCGCAGTATATATTTACATATTCATCCAAACGCGCTCAGCAGCCTCAGGTTCTCAGGTTAACTGAAGCGCTGTTTTCTTTCGAATCGCATCAGGAGAGCTGAATTACAGTCTTGCGCTACAGCGCCACACTGGTCAAACAGCATTATTGCAGGCTCTCACATAAGGTCATACGAGATCAAACCACTACTCAACAAAAACATTTGTCGACAATTTGTTTTATTGTCGACGTTGTCGACTAATTGTTTCAGCCCCAGTATATATATATATACTAAAGTCAATACGCTACAGAGAGTCATGCGCTTTCACATCTCCCAACTGCTCACAATCATCTATTAACGGCGCAATAAACCGATTACACAATACTAGACTGCAAAACCAAAGCACTCCAAAACAGAAACTCTAAGATAAATTAAAGACTTTGACTTAACACAAGGAAAACCATTTTTTTGAGTGGATGTTGTCAAGAAGCGAATGTAAACTGTGAGATGCTTTGTCTTCTAACAGGAGGGAGGGGGGCAAATAACAATTTGGCATGCACCAGTCAGATTCAGAGCATCTGAAGAAAATGCGTAACTGAATGGAATGAAGTGGGGGAGGTTGCCTGTTTGGGTAATTTCACCTTGTCTGTTGAGTTGAGGTTTCAGTCGCTGTTTCCTCTCATTTGAGAGTTGCGTAAAGTTCCAGCTCTCTTCGACAGTGTTACTGTCATGTTCTACTACATGAAAGTCCTCTCAACTCTTCTGTGTTTACTGTTGCTTCACCAAAATGCAAGCGCAAATTGTCCACCAGGTATGTATGATTATTGATAAATACCTGAATTTGGGACTTACTATTCAGTTTGAAAGGATATTGGTCACATAACACCTCATTAAAATATCTTTTAATTGTAGGTCAGAGGCTCAATTATAATACGAAAATTTGTGAGGCCTGTCCACTAGAACAATATAGCTCTAAACCTGGAACACATTTTGCTTGCCAGAACTGCAACAAATGTGAAAAAGGTAAGTGTCACTGTTTTTTTTTTTTTTTGGATAGATAGATTTAGTAACTGAGAATGTTATTGTATAATGTATGTAATGCTGTAATATACTTTAAACCACCCAATATTTTGTATCTAATTTACACCATTTGATGTGTATTTTCAACAATAACTTACATAATTTTCCCTCCTCAGGTAGTGAGGAACTCAGTGCTTGCACACCTACCAGTGACACTCAGTGCAAATGTAAAACAGGCTTTATACCCATTTATCCGCTAAAGGAAGATATGTGTACTTGTGAAAAAGGTTCTGGAATAGATGAAAGAGGTACGCATTAAATCCTGCCTTACTGAAGCACATCAAATAACTAAAGAGCATCTCATGACACCTGGACTATGTCTCTCTTCTAGGAATATGCAAAAAATGTCAGAATGGCTTCACAGACAAACATGACTCGTTTTGTAAAAAATGGAGAGAGTAAGTTTTTATGTATAGCAAAAAAAAATTAATTTCAAAGGATATACTGTTTATAGCCTCATGTAAATGTCAATTCAAAGGGTTGTTGTCAAGGGGAGACAACAAGGAACGATGTCCCCGAACCCAGATATACAAAGGGGACCCTATTCAAATGTTATTGCCTACTTTTTGAGGGGGAGCATAAAAATTCCCCAGTAAAAGTTGAATGAAATTCAGTAATGACCCAGAAGCATATTAATCATTTCAACAGCTTAATCAGCGCCCTCTTGTGCAAGTTTAATGATTCAGCACTGAGACTACAAAGAGATGTTTAGTCAAACATTAATTGTGTCATCATTTACTCTTCCTCATGTCATTCTAAAACTGTATGATTTTTTCCCCCCTTTGGAGAACCAAAGAAGATATTTTGAAGAATGTTTCAGCTATTGTTGTAGATAAAATTAAACTTTCATTGTATGGGCAAAGAAAATTACTAAGAAACTTTTTCTAAATTTGTGTTATGTAGAAGAAAAGTCAAACAGGTTTGTAATGATATCAGCATGAGTAAATGATGACAGAATTTTGATTTCGACTGAACTATATATGATTGTTTCATGAA
Source organism: Cyprinus carpio (assembly GCF_018340385.1). Taxonomy (NCBI): domain Eukaryota; kingdom Metazoa; phylum Chordata; class Actinopteri; order Cypriniformes; family Cyprinidae; genus Cyprinus; species Cyprinus carpio. The sequence goes on along the minus strand of NC_056602.1, from coordinate 22,781,547 downwards.
GAGAACTACATTAATTTTTTGCTCTGTAGGTGTAAAAGTGGGATTAATATCCAAGGCACCACCACTTCTGATGCTGTCTGCAAAAATGCCTCGGAAGAGGTGACAGAAGCTCCCAAAGCCCATACTACTTCCACGGCCACTTCAACAACTACAGTCTCCTCTCCCATCAACACAAAAAAAGACAGCTTCTACAGCTTGTGTAATCTTCCTTTATTACTTCCAGGTTAATAATCAGGTACAATTTGTATCTTTCATGCTAATATTTAAATCATATTTCATTCTAGGGCTGGTTATGGCATGTGCTAGTGTTATTCTGCTGGCTGGACTCCTGTACCACAAGTGTAAAGTCACCCACTGTATTCATAACCACAAGAAAGTGGATTTTCGAAAAGGTGGAGTACCCTTAGTTTACCATACGACCACTTGTGTGAGTGTGTGTGTGTGTGTGTGTGTGTGTGTGTGTGTGTGGCTACTCTTTATTCATCCTTCTTACATTTATTTTCTCTAGAAAGTGTATGCAGAAAGCCTGTTGAAGAATCCGGGGAAAAGTGCCTGTCTTTGCTCGTCTAACACAGTTGTTAACGGCCTCAGTGTTTCTTTTTGTGGAATATTTTTTATGCATGCAATATTAGTTGTTATATAACTAGTTAAATTGCTGTTAACTTCATTAAATTTCCACTTAATAACACCACTTAAAGGGATAGTTCACCCAAAAAATGTATCATTTACTCACCTTCATGTTGTTTCAAACCTGCATGAGTCTCTTTCTTCTGTTGAACACAAAAGAAGATATTTCAGTATTTTTTTCCATACTATGGAAGTCAATGGCTGCCGTCAACTGTTTGGTTAGCAATATTCTTCAGCGCATCTTGTTTGAAAACGGAAGAAGATATTTTGAAGAATGTTGGTAAACAAACATGCCAATGAATAAAGTATTTTTTTCCATACTATGGAGGTCAATGGCTGCCGTCAACTGTTTGGTTACGAATATTCTCAGCGTATCTTGTTTGAAAACAAAAGAAGATATTTTGAAGAATGTTGATAACCAAACAGTTGACGGCAACCACTGACTTCCATAGTATGGAGAAAAAAAAACTATGTAAGTCAACTGTCAACTGTTTGGTTACCAACATTTTTCAAAATATCTTCTTTTGTGTTCAACAGGAGATAGAAACTCATACAGGTTTGGAACAACTTGAGAGTGTTTAATGGGTGAACTATACCTTTAAAAAACAATAATAATCAGTGCTTAATTATAATTGTCTTACATTGTAGAAGAAACTTTTTATATTATAAGTATTATCAACATTTTTGTGTTTAGTGGATGTTGTAAGAATGATTATAAATAGTCAAAAGTAGCTTACATTATGGGTTTTTTAAGACCCTGTTTATACCTGTTTTGGCAACCGGTTTGAAACATTCGGGGTCCAAAACAAATTGAGATTCATCCACATGTGAAGGTGTTGAAAGTCATTGCTTTTGTAGTGTAAATGCTCATCCATTTGAATTCAGATGGCTAATTTAATATAAGCCTTGAATTGATTTCAATTCATTACTTGGAGACAGATCTACTTTGAATTCTACTGATTAGTGAATTTGAAATAAAATCTTCACATCGTCTGAACTTCATTCGACAGCTGTAGGTAGATCGATGGTTGCCATAACCTTATTATAGTCATTTCCATGTTGCCATAATTGTTTACCACAGACATGCCTTGTAGTGACTCATGAATTCCTGAGACAAATGACAAATGATCTGAGTTTTTCCATATTTAGGTGGGCTAAGGACAATGTCTGAGAATCTTTCCTTTTTGTTTTTTTGTTTTTGTGTGTGTAGCCTAATTATAAAGATTTAATTTTGTTTCTGTGAAATGGAAATAAATGGTTTGCATAAACCAGTGACATTTTTGTAGGCAGTAATATTTGTAATATTTTATTTTATGTCTGTTTTCATTCTGTACAATGTGTCTGATTATATGGTGTCTCATTTACAGCTTTAAATAAAGGACTAAGTCTAAAATATTATTAATATTCTGTAGTATAAATATCAGGTTATTTTGTTGTTGTTGTTGTTATATGTAATATTACTTTGTAAAAATTTTTTCTTTTATTTTTAATGATATTTGTTCATTTTTTTCTTCTTATTGCATTAACTCTGGTGTCAACGCTCTGGTCTCAAAACTCAAAACTAATACGGACATTTAAATCATGCATTTTCATCATTTGGATCTTTGTATTTCAAGTGTACTTAGCAACGTCAGAGCTGGTATTGTCCCCTCCTACATTTAAGTTTCTTCCGATAGTCGACAACGTCCCCTGCCTGTCTCTAGAAACGCAAAACACACGGAAGTTCTGGGGAGGTGACAGGTTTCAGTTGAACTTCTTCAAAATTTCCATCCACGCACAAGTACTCACGTTCCAGCCCTTGAAGCTAAATGCCAGTGTGCACCTCCCTCTTATGAAGCCACGAGGCAGTTTAATTTAGCTTGACTTGACTAAGTTTGACTGCTTAGATAACTAGCAATAATACTACAAGACTATTTTTTTTTGGACAAATATATCAATGAGATGTACCGAAGATAGGTTTTTATGATTTTTATTTTATTTTTATTATACAATATGTGACCCTGGATCACAAAACCAGTCATAAGAAGCACAGGTATATTTGTAGCAATAGCCTACAATACATTGTATGGGTCAAAATGATCAATTTTTCTTTTATGCCAAAAACCATTAGGATATTAAGTAAAGATCATGTTCCATGACGATATTTTGTAAATTTCCTACCGTAAATATATCAAAAAGTAATTTTTGATTAGTAATATGCATGGCTAAGAACTTCATTTGGACAACTTTAAAGGCAATTTTCTGAATATTTAGATTTTTTGCACAGATTTTCAAATTGTTGTATCTCAGCCACATATTGTCCTATCCTAACAAACCATATATCAATGGAAAGCTTGATTATTATAAATATCTTATCCTTATGACTGGTTTTGTGGTACAGGGTCACATATGTGATGTGGAGATCATTTCTATATGTGTTTTCTATTTGTTTCATCCACTTTAAAAAGTGATGACGTCTCATTTTGCGTCAGAGTGTGACCACCCCTGTACAGATGAAACTTCTCTGTAGAGGATCTGAAATGAGAAGTCATGTTTGTTAACCACAAAAATCCCTGACAGACCAGCTCAATGCACGAATTTCAGAAAAAAAGGGGGTGGAAAGCATGTGAAATACTGTAGTTTATAGAAAGTAATCTTCGACATAAATTTCATAGAAGTAGTAGCTAAATTATTCTGATATGTTTTCATTTTCTCTATTCTATTTGATGTAGCAGCACCCTCTGCAGGGCCACATGGCTGCAGATGTCAAGAACTAGATGTGAAAACAAAAATCACACTACTTCCTGATCCTGGCTGTAAGCCTGAGCTGTTTTTTTTTTTTTTTTTTTTTTTTTTTTTTTTTTTTTTTTTTTTTTTTTTTTATTATCTAAAATCAGTTTTCTGCTCAGATACTGTAACTGGTGCTCTGCCATGCTTGCATGACCAACAGAACATTTTTGATGCAATCTTGTTGCATTAGTGGTCTGAGAGCTCTGTAATCTTGGAACTTGTTCATTTCCTTACTTCATCTGTTGTTCAAGAGAAGGAACCACATCCTTTGCCTTCTTGTCAAAGAGCCTTACTGCCACGAAGATCAGAGTTCCCCTCACGTTTTTCAGTTGACTTCTTGTAACAGAGAGTAGGCTGATGCATTCATCTGACTAAAGTTGAAAATTAGCTGAAATTATGCATTTAGAGAATCTTAATTGAGGTGCACTGTCAAATTTAAACCTTGATTCTACAAACAATAACTTACAGACCCATGCTATGAAATGGACTTTGTCTTTTTGAAAAGGTTTTGCAAAATGTTAAACTTTTTATCAGAATGCATTTGAATTTTAAAACAAATTTAAAGAGTCTGCAATATGATTTTCTATTTTGCAAAAAAAAAAAAAAAAATTCTATCAAATCATCATATTTTTATTTGAATAAATGTTTTTTTTATGTGACTGATTTAGTGAGATAACAAATAGACATTTTATTTAATGTTTTGTTTTTAACAGTATTTTAAATATATTTTCTATGAATGGCTATATGTTTCTGTATAATGCATAAAGTATTTATAAAAACATTATCACATTAATTGTTTCATTATAATATTTTTTAGTGCTGTCAAATGATTAATTGCACTTAATCGCATCCAAAATAAAAGTTTTTGATTGCATAATATATGTGTGTGTTCTGTGTATATTTATTATGTATATATAAATACACACACACATGCATGCATATATTTTGAAAATATTTGCATGTCTATATTTATATTCATATAATTTATCTCATAAATAAATATATTTAATATATAAACATAAAAATTTTTTTCTGAAATATATACATGCATGTGTGTGTATTTATATATACAGTACATAATAAATATACACAGCACACATACATATGTAAACAAAAACTTTTATTTTGGATGCAGTTAATCGCAATTAATCATTTGACAGCACTAATAATTTTATATTATTGTATGTTTTATATTATTGTATGCTAAAACTTGCAGCTTTTTGTGTACGTCAAACAGACTCAACACACACACACACAAAAAATACAAATTCAGTATGTCTTTCATGCTTCAACTGAACTGCTTGCAATAGTTGTGTTTTTCAGGGTTGAGTTGCGTGTAGAATTGATGAGTATGCCAATATATGGTAACATGAACTCTGTGATGCACAGTGGGATCACATTGGATGTGACATATGTTGGCTCATCAATTTTAATAGCTTACACACAACCGAGAAAAAAAAAGCAGAGTGTGAATGTGTCATAGTTAGATCTACGCTTATGTGACGTTAACCTCCTGCAGAGCATGTGACCTTTCACATAGACCACTTCAATCAGCTGCACTGAAATGGCAGCAGCTCCGCTGGGTGTAGACTTTGCGCAAGAGATTTGTGCGCATGACACTTGCAAGACCACACGGACCACCTGTTCTTTATGACATCATCATCTGTGTTTTGTTTTGAGTTTTGTTTTGACCAGAGGTCTTTCAAAAGTAAAAAAAAAACCCACATTATATAAAGGATTCTAACTTTATTATATTATATTATATTATATTATTATATATATATTATATTATATTATATTATATTATATTATGTTATGGTTATGTTATTATATTATATTATATTATATTATATTATATTGTTATGTTATGTTATGTTATTATTTGTTATGTTATGTTATGTTATGTTATGTTATGATTATGTTATGTTATATTAGTTATATTATATTATATTATATTATATTATATTATATTATATTATAAGTTTCCACTTCACAGAAATTTAATAGATGGACTGAGTCATGTGGATTACTTGTGTATTATTGTGATGTTTTTTTCTGCTGTTTGAACTCTCATTCTGACGACACCCAATCACTGCAGAGGTTTCATTGGTGAGCAAGTGACATAATGCTAAATTTCTCTAAAACTATTCTGATGAAGGAACAAACTCATCTACATCTCTGATGACCTGAAGGTGAGTACATTTTTAGCAAATTTTCATATTTGGGTGAAATATTCCTTTGATATATGACTCCTATAAAATGGTCCAAGCAATCTCATTCAAAATAGAAGATGTCGGAAAAACTATTTAATGTTTTAATGTTTTTGATATATTTATAACATTTAATTCAAGATCCACTTTAGCTAAAAAATATCACTACCCTAGATAAACAACAAAATTGACTGCGGGCAGTAGATTCTTTTCCTATTTATTGCCAAGACCTTGGAGCAATCTCCCTTGCGTTGTTCAGGAGGCCAACACACTCTGTCAGTTTAAATCTAGATTAAATACTCATCTATTTAACCTGATTTCTATCATTTAAATCCATTAAAGAATTGTTCAGCTGCATTATTAGGTCAACTGGAACCGGGAACACTTCCCATAACACCCGGAGCACTTGTTAAGAAGAATGGCATCTTTGCTAATATTAGTCTGTTTCATTCTTATTCCGAGGTCTCCATAGTCACCCAGATCCAGTTTGTATCCAGACCAGATAGAGGATCAGCACTTAGAGATGACCTCTACAGCCCTGAATGTCAGTGGAGACCGTGTCAACTAGATGAGTCCTAGAGACAGATCCCCTGCGAAGACCTTGTCGGCCAACAGCACAATTACTCAGCAAAGGCTAAAAGAACCAGATGAGTCCTCTGACTTGTGTTGCAGCCAGGAATTAAACCACACCATACTGGTTTCATCTGTGCTTTCTCCCAAGGTTTTTTTTCTCCATTTCTGTCACCGATGTAGCTTTGGTTTTACTTGCCACTGTCACCTTTGGCTTGTTTAGTTGGGGACACTTAATTTCTGGCAATATTGTCGACTTAATTGCACAGACACTAATTGAAGAGCTGGATGTTGACGTCACTGAATCAGTGATGAGCTGATTTTAACTTAAAAATCAACTTTGTCCTCATGCATTATCAACACAATATTTTCCTGTTTAACATTGAAATGCTGCTTTGACACAATCTGTATTGTATAAAGTGCTATATAAATAAAGGTGACTTGACTTGACAACAGTGCACATTTTCCTTATCTTGTCCAATCCTCTCCACTTGCAAGACCTTATAACCTCAGGCTTTTTCCACTGAAATCTTATTAAAACAATTAAAATCATGAAAGTTCAGATGCATATGCAGACTATAACAATGTTCATGACTTTGTAAATGATGGATGGATTTAGCACTGTCAGTATAGGAGTTGATATTTGAGGGTGCGTGTTTATCTTTGAATTAAAGGTCAAAGCTGGCGTGCAAATCTAAGCACGATTCAGTCTATTCTCTCTCATACACAAAACAAGACCTGAAAGATTTTTAAGCATTTATAAACTTTCAGTAAGCAAAGATGTTCATAGGAATAGTCTTTGTTAAAATCAATTAAATTATTACTATTCTTTTAAGTACAGGTCAAGAAAAAATAAAAAAATAAAAAAATAATAATAATAAAAATATACCTAATATAATTCCACTGACATAACAGAGAAAATGGCAATGGTGCAAATCAGTAATGATAGTTTATGGAAACCATAAAGGTCATGCATTAGTACAGCCCCACCCCCCCACCCCCACCCCCATATTTTGACAGTGCTGTTTCTCACTCTTTCAAGATTTTTTTTTTTTTTTTCATTTTTACCAAATTTTAAAACATTATTTTCTAGCATTATTATTATTTTTATTTTTGGCTCTGAACATGTGGTCAGTAGATATTTGGCTATAACAGCCTGTAATACCTGTAATCTAATATCCTGTGTGGCGTTTGTAACATCAGAGGAAGAGGTGGACTGGTGGAAATCCCATTTTTCATGATCAAACTGAATCCAATATCTTATTTCGCATAGAAATATGTCACATTACTGAGGTACAATGGGTTGTGAATGCTATTTCATGTTCGCTTTAAGTAATCTTACAAATTGCAAACAAAACACTCTTTCCGACTGAAACTTTTTCTCAGACTGGTAAAGATGTTATCAGCAGAGGTTTTAGAGATTCTTTCTGATGCTGTGGTCCTTCCTTTTACACTACACACTATAGATGACCTCGATAACGCTGGTGACGGCAATGTTTTTATTACCCCTAGCAGAGTATGTAGGTGGTGGAGAAGTTTTATATCAGTTAGTATTTGAATACTTCTGTAACATGCATGTTAAAACTGAAGATGGTGGTTTGCTTAGGTTTCCTAGATTCTTTGAAAAGTCAGTCTGGCTGATAAAGCAGTGGGCTAGTGGTCGGTCTATGTGCACCAGTGGTTGGTGTATGGGCTGCAATGCTGGAGTGTTTGGTTCCAGCTCAGGTTGTGTATAGATTCTACTCTTCTTCACTTTCTCCATCACTCTGTTGCTGTAACTGAATTTAAAAGTGCCAAAAGTCCTCTAACAAATTGTTATTGCTGTGAAAACCTAAGAATTTACAATCAGCTGCAACAGCCATTACAGAGGCAAACAAACTTATGGGTCCTGGTCCAACTGACCCCTAATGTAGCGACACCACTGCAGTCATTTCCTCTGCCAATTACTGCTTATACTGTAGTGAGTTTTAGCTGATATTGAAGGAGAAGTTGTCCTTTCACCAGACTGGTACATACCTGTTCCCTGTTGGGGCCTCATGTGATAAGATACCACATGATTACTGACACGCTTGGTGATACAAATTAAGAATGTGTATGACTGATTTTCTTCTGTGGAACACAAGAGAAGATATTCTGGAAAATGTGCCCCCCCCCCCCCCCCCCCATGTATGTAGAACATCTACATTATACAACTATACATTTCTACAAAAGAAAGAAAATGAAAGTTTGGAAATAACATGAGGGTGAATATAACATGTTTTCATTTCTGGATAAACCATGACCCACAATCATCTTATGATCTGTGAAAGAGTGGATGACTTTTTCATAAATATTTCCTGAATATTCACATCCAGCCATAGTTTCCATTTCAACCAACAACATCAAAGACGTTGTTGTCCTTAAATGGAAAAGATGAAAAGATTTGAGGGTCATAAATTTCTTCCTCCCCCATATATTGTAGAAGTTTCCCCTTTTTACTTCCCTGTTTCCCATTTCCCAAATGACCCAAAACACATACTTCATAAAGAAATTCTTTGGAACATGTTCAGTGAGATTGTGTAATAAAAGCTCAACGCAGTCTGGTTGCAGGTCTTGGCATGTTTTTACTCTCAGTCCTGGTCACATTGGTTTTGGCCCTGCACGCCTCTTCATGTGGGTGTGAGAAAACGTCACAGGATGATGTCACAGCAGTCTTAAAAGGCAAGTGAGAAAGGTTACAATGCTCAATCTACCACTGGGATACAATGGACACTGCTAAGCTCTGGTTTATGCTGCTCTGTGTTTGTGGCAGCTGGATTTCGAGTCTGGCTTATGTAAACTGTGACTGGACCACTGAGTATGAACATGGAAAGAAATGTTGTAAAGCCTGTCCTTTAGGTAAGATCATTATAATATTCTCAAGACTGGAAGGAACACTGTCATATGTATTCTTTGTTTGTGATTAATGCATGTAGAATGCTAAACTTTAGTGCTGTACATATTTCTTATGTATAAGTTGAGTTACAGCTTTATTAGCACACATTAATACTCAAGTTTCATTTAAACGCTGTTATAACAGATAATTGATATTATTGGTGGAACCCTCTGGAAAAAGTTCAATGTTTGTTATACTGAAGTAAGATGTGAAAAATGTTGATTTGAATGTCATTCACTGTTTTTACAGGTCAGTATCCCAAAGTAAAATGCTCAGAGAACAAAAATGACAGTGTGTGTGAGAAATGTTCAACAGATATTTCGGCTATGAACAAGTGTTTCTGCAAAGATAATCACTTATGTTCTGATGAAAAATGTGAAAATTGTATGCCCAGGATAAAATGCAAACCTGGACATCAGCTGAAGAGAAATGGTAAAGTGTTTTTGTTATTATTATTATTATTATTAAATGAAATGACTCATGTCCATTATGTTTGTTATTTATGAGCTCATCATATCAGTGGGTCTTTCCATGGGGACTTTTTGTGGTCAAAGTGTGAAGAGGGCATGAGGGTTAAGAGACATTAACAAGGTATAAATACTATTTGAAATTCTTCAGCTGCTTTTTTCTGTTTACTGTTTTGGCAGGTTACTTTGAATATACTTACGTTTGTGAGTTATGTCCAGAAAACACTTACAATGATGCTGAGGACAGCACCTGTAAATCCATTACAAAGTAAAGCTTTGTGTTTGGTATATTTCATTGGAGAATGCCTTGAGATTGTTTATTAGATGATAACCGATTTTCTGAAATTAGATGTGCTGATGGTGAAATCTTCCCTGGAAACAAGACCCACAATGCAAGATGTGGCTCTTCTGGTTGGTACTTTTCACTGCTTACATGTTCAACATACTGTCATGGGGCTCATATGCCTGTTGACCATGGATTTCCATTCATATCCCATATTCGTAATTCAAAATTAAGCCTATAATTTATATATACCCTAACAGCATTTATTTGAACTATCTTGTTTATTATACTATCTATATAATGTTTTATGGTCACTTTTGATCAATTTAAGGGATTCCTTCTGAATGAAATATTAATTTCTTAAAAAAACAAAAAGAAAAATCTTTCTGACCCTAATATTTTGAACAAAATGTGTCTATTTCAAAATTTGAAATCTCAATTTTAAAATACTCTAATAATTCCTAATAATATATATATATATGGAATATGAATACTCAGTATATAACCTTTAAATTTATTGAAGAATATTTGATGATTTTGAAGAGGCATCTTAAATTAGTGTTCTGTGTGAAATCTGCTATCAAACAAGGCAGTTGCCACACATCCCTTGTTTTCTTTTAGATTTTCTATGTGATTAAGAAATGCTGCAAATGCTTTTCTTATTTTTCCACAGCAAAGTTCACAACAGGTGACCCAGGAGACCAAAGGAAAATACAAAACAATGAGAGTCAGACTCATTCTTTTATGGTGGCCTGTTTAGCAGTCACTGTGTTGACCTGCCTGGTTTTTATCTTGTATACTGCTTTTAAAATGTTCAGATACAAGACGCGTACAAAAAGTAAGTTACATTTTAATGTCTATCCTATTTCTAGTTATCTATACTAGTAAACCTTATGCAAAATTTTATTTTTTTTTGTAAATGAAATTCCCATGTCTGAATTAATTGTGTCTTTCCACAGTATGCAAACCGGCGTGCACACATAGGATGGTATTGCCCTCAGATACATGCAGCTGCAAATTATCCAAGGAGGAAGAGGGTGAGGAAAAGAACCTGACAGAGCTCTCGGAAGTCCCTTGCAAGCATGATGTCCACAGATTTCTTTAAAGTTTCTCTGCAATGTGAAGATCACTGCACAAAGGTGTTATCTTCTCAGTTTCAAAACGGATTCATATGAAGAGGAATGAGCAGAAAGTGACATGTTTATGTTTGCTCTGATACAAAATTTGCTCTCTGAAGTGGATTTATGCAAGACGTACAACAGGAGTGATGCTTCCTGTCAACTTGTAAGTGTAAAAACTGTTAAAAGATTCCGAGTTTCTACAAGGGCAGAGAACAGTTTGCATTATGCAATTAAGGAACGTGTGTAATTAAACATTACAAATGTAAGGTATCACAAAAGATTTACCTGGGGAAATAGTAATGTATAGAATAAATACCTCATAAGTATTGGACCAAAGATTAACAGACATAACAGCAAGCTTTTTTAGTATTTAATGCTTCATATCTGATTTTTTCTTTTGTCACATGAGAATTATGAGATAGGGTGGTTTGTCCTCTGTTTGCTTGTATGTGCGATTTCTGCTTGTATGTGCAATTTTTGCTTGTATGTGTCATTTTATAGTTATTTCACATCTGTTAAGCACGTTTATTTTTCATTGTCACTGATACTTTCTATAGCCTAGTCCACTTTTTATAGTTCATAGGTTCTGTACATATAAAATCTATCCTTTGCATACTTTTGCTAAACAAAACTCTTTTTGTCTTATTGTTGCATGCTAGGTTTGGATCCTGCATTTGAAAGTGTGGAATATTTTAAATATTGTCACTGGTACTACATCAATGGATATTTTAATAGACTTTTTTTTTTTTTTTTTAATATTATAAAAACTAATGTTACAGCAATTTTGTGTAGGCATTTTATTTTCAATTATAAAATTGTATTATGTCATTGGCCAATATATTGAGTTGTAGCACTGTATTACAATGACTTTTGCCAAGAAATGTAATGTAGGCTATTTTATTATTGTTTATTGTACATGCAAAATATATTTTAGGATCTACATAAATTTATAGGACCTTCGGGCCTATAGCCCCCGTCCTGGTCTGAACATCTGAACTCATGAGGAAATATACATGTGTGCGCATGTATATAGACATTAAGATAGAGAGAGGTAAGACATCCAAGAGTAGAGAAAGACAACACTGATAGGAGGAGGGAGCGAGACAGAAGAAATGGAGTGAGAAGGGAGGAGAGATTGCAGAGAGGCAAACTCAAACCCGTTAACAGCAGTAGTATGTGGCTACATATGGTTTTTACGCTGTGGGGACGGTATTTACTTTATGACATTGAAGACACACTGGACTGGCTTGCTTCGGTTCGAAAGAATCATAAAAACTAGTGTTTCAGCAATTTTGTGTAGGCATTTTATTTTCAATGATAAAATTGTATTATGGTCATTGGCCAATATATAGAGTTGTAGCACTACAATGACTTTTGCCAAGAAATGTAATGTAGGCTATTTTATTATTGTTTATTGTACATGCAAAATATATTTTAGGATCTACATAACTTTAAGTTTTATAAGCTGTATAATAGGAACAACACGGGGCTGTTGCTGGTGGGGTGAAAGGTGGTGACGATTATAGGGCCCGATTATGAGTATCATAATGGGTGCACTTGTCTCTTAAAGTGACCGCGCCTAATTTACTAGCTGCTGTAAGTGTCCTTAATGTTAATCCAAGAAAATAAAGGAAGGAAAATCACTGCTCACTGCTCTTGAGTAAATTACTTTATAGTTTTAACAAGAATTAATCCACAGTCAAACCAAAAATTATTCAGACACCAGATATAATTATATATTATATATATATATATATATATATATATATATATATATATATATATATATATATATATATATATATATATATATATAATGATTAGTGGTGATGGACACTATAATTAACTATCTGACATTATCAAGATGAATTTGTCCTGACATAGTTTAACTCTTGAGTTCTTATATTATTACCATTTTCTACTATAGCAAATAAACTGATAGTGTGAGAAATGTTGAAGATGTCTGAATAAATTTTGGTTTGACTGTATATTTAATTTTTTAGATTATGCAGTGTTATTTTACATTTGACTATTCGGTTCATGTACCTGGACACCTACAAACTTCAACATAAACTTTTTTTTTTTTTGCATGTAGCCTATTATTATTAAAAAGTGTCTGTTAATATTATTTAATGGATCTAAGTAACATGAACTTACAATGAACAGTTGTAGGCTGTTTTATCAACTAACAGATAAATACTCTAATATAGGCTATAATTGTTCACGTTAATTGTTAAATTAACATATTTCTTTGTCTTTCGATGCCGTCCCAGTATTCTCAGTCCTTGCATGAGCCCATGAAAAGAATTATGAACATGAGGCCAATTCTCTGTTCACAAACTTCTTCAAAGTTTATTATTACATTCACACATTATATAGTTGCATTGCAAGGGGTGGTGTAGTGGCTTATCCAATGAGATATGGATTACATATGCGTGGTACACAAGCCAAGAAATATACGTTATATAAAATGGAAGTATGGCCAGGAAGTTCTGGACATATTAGGCGCACACTTGGCCAAGGATACCTCAACTCTGAGCAAAAGGACAGACCGAACTCAATAACCTTCTATAGCCCCCGTCGCTGAAATGACTTTCCTTTGGTACTGCAGGCCTGCGCAAGAATGGCGCAACTTCAACTCACATGACACACTCTGAGTTCACAAACGTTTCAGTCATATGACAGCGATCAGTTCCTCCAAACACTACGTTACGATTCTAGTGGTGAAAAACATTGCAAACAATAAAAAACCCACCACAGACCTGTTTAATTCAGCATCAAAATGTTGGCACTCATTAACCGTCTCCTGGACTGGTTTAAGTCTCTCTTCTGGAAGGAAGAAATGGAGTTAACCCTCGTCGGGCTGCAGTATTCGGGGAAAACGACGTTTGTTAACGTAATCGCGGTGAGTGTTTGCGGTTAGCATAAGCTACTTCAACAAATCTAAGAGACTGAATGTCAGTCCAGTACACCAGACACTTATCACGTTTGCTTACATATAATAGATAATGGAGCTAGGTTAACTTGAATTCACAGTATATTAGTGGGCAAGACTTGCTTAGGGTACGTAATTCTACGTTTTTGGGAAAGCTAAGGCTAACATTAGCTCCCAAAAGACCATCTCGAATTTGATTGCATAGTGGGTGGTTTGTTTTGAACTCAGTTGACAGTTTATTAAATACATATCGTAAATGAGCTCTACATATCACTGACACCAAAACCTACTTGTAATAATGTCAACTAATTTCAACTCAAGTTTAATCATTTGTTTTCTTGATCTGAGTTCTAGAGAGAAATTAAAATCCGACTGATGATGGCAATCAAAACTAACTGGATGTATTGTTTAGGTTTATGGATGTTATGCATGCTTAAATACTGTTTTGATCATGAAAGAGCTTAAAAGTAAAGAATAATTAATGCAGGAATGATTAGAGTGACATACTCCAATCCCATGCATGTGAATTTACAACCCAGTGTATTCTCAGCATTCACTTTCACAGTTTTCTAATTAAAAATGCTAAGGCAACTTCACTTTTTCAAGTATCGTTTTTTTTTATTTTTTTATTTATTAATTTTTAAGATTAGGTCACCCCATCATGGACACCACCATGTTGGCTTCATATGATCAACCATGCAGTTTATACAGTTATTATTATTATTATTATTAATAACAATTAAAAATAACACAACCATCATAGATGCACCATGTATACTGCTGTCCTGCAAACAGCCTTACCTTTTTAGTGACAGTACGTGGAAGCAGTCACAGCCACATAAAACACAAACAACCAACAATGTGAGAAGAACACTGAAACTGTATAAAAAATGTCTATTATATGGAAGTTACATATATATGGAAACAAATAAGAGCCAGATAAACATGAACAAAAATGTACTGAGTGCACCTTTAAAGAAGAATGAGGCTGTTTAATATTTCAGTTCAGTTCAATATTTGAGTTATTAAATCATAATAAGCGGGTTTCATGCTCAAATATCCTGTTGTTGTTGTTCCTTTGATGAGTTTGTTTTTGCTGTTGGGAAACTGGATGTGTGATCTAGGAAGCACATGAGTCATCTTGCTTTCTTATCTTCTCCACAACATCAGTATTCATCAATGCAGGTATCACCGATCAAAAGTGAGTCACTTATTAGAGTCTTTGCACATGTAAAGACAAGACAGTGATATGCTGCTTGATACTTGTTCTGCGTAAGCCTATTTGTCACTAATAATTTCCTAATAATACATACTATTTCTCTGCAGTGCATCAAGGCACTTGTTGGTGCAACAAGTGCCTTGAGTCTGGCTGGACCACATTTGTGGGTAAAAAAATAAATAAAAATTAGTATATAACCTTGTACTCTCAAGCATATAAGACTTGTTCTGCAAGATCATTCCTAACCCTGACCCTAATCCAATCTAAATACAGAGCAGTGCACAAAAGTAATTGCTGTACATAGAAAATATGGTTAAACTGGTCAGGTAGTTAAAGGTTTAGTGTAATTATAATAGTATTGTGCAATGATGAAAAACATTCTTAAACGGTGAAGAAAATTATTTTCTGAGTTACTCTGGTGTATCAACCCTTTCCCCTTAATGTGGACATAGCATTAGTTATTATCTTATAAAGTATAGAATTACTGTCTTTTTGATTTATTTATGTTTGGGAGCCGGTCTAATGTGTTTTTAGTGCATGGTGTGGTGTGAAGGTCATTCAACCTTATTTTTTATGTCTTAATTATAGTATTCTGCATAGATAGTGTTCATTGGATGATCCAGTTTTCCTCTATTATTACAATTTTCTTTGAATCAGTGTTAAAAACAGTTGTGCTGGATAATTTTTTTGTGAAAACTATGATAGTTTTTTCAGAATTCTTTAATGAATACAAAGTTCAGAAGAAGAGAATTGATTTAAAATCAAATATTTTTTTAGCAATGTGAAAGTAATGTATTTATTCAGTGTACAGTCTCCATGAAAAAAGTCAGTCAGCTTAAAAAAAACAACAAGCAGTTCTACCGTCTGTCTGCATTTTTGAATGCACTGTATGCATTTATGTATGTGTGTGTGTGTGTTTAGACAATGTGGGAGTTTCTGCCATTAGTCACAAGACTCAGGCGCGTTTTAATGTGGTTCTTCCTGGTCAAGTGACGTCCTCATCATGTGTTTTTGGTGCATGAGTACACAATAAGATAATGTGCTGGTAGTTCAGTTACTTTTTTTCTTTATCTGCTTCGGTAGAAGGCTAGATACTGTAAGGTTAAAATCTTTTAATGTGGTAAACTGAGAAAGCTTTTCAGATTTCATTTGTATTGCTCAAAAGACTTGGTGTTTAGTGTGAGCATTTGCCTCGTTTGATACCTGTATTTGTAGTTCTGACTTTGTAATCACTTCTTTCAAACTGTTTGAGAGCACTTGTGGAGTTTCCTGAAATCTTTTTCAGAATGTTCCTCTCCTGAATAGGTCTGATTGACCTTTTGATTGAGAGTTCTTTGAAGTTCAAGATATTCTGCGTGCCTGACATGCTTATGAATCATGAGTGAGCATGCTAAAGGGAAGTCTTAAATTCTGGAGCCCCTTCATAAGCAGTGGTGTACATATCATGTGATTAGGGAAGTCAGATTTATCACCTTAACTTCATGAATTGGTCACATTAGCCCACTTTTTTTTTTTTTTTTTTTTTTTACATTTTGCATCATGTAATTTGAATATTCATTGGTTGGAAATATTTCACTTGGATTTTTGATATTGTTTGGTTCAGCTGAACAGGGTCAATGCAGCAAATGCAAAATTAATGCAGTAAAAGAATACGTTTCAGAATATAGGACTGCATTTTCTGATTAAAAGTTGACATATTTAATCAGGCCCATGGACCACAAAACCAGTCAAAAGGGTAAATTTTTTTAATGAAATTCAATAAATAATCATTCCATTGATGTATGGTTTGTTAGAATAGGACAATATTTGGCTGAGATACAACTATTTGAATAGCTGGAATCTGAGGGTGCAAAAAAATCTAAATATTGAGAAAATCACCTTTAAAGTTGTCCAAATTAAGTTCTTAGCAATGCAAATTATTAATCAAAAAATTTGCTACAGATATACTTGTGCTACTTATGACTGGTTTTGTGCTCCAGGGTCACATATTACTAGATGTGGAAAAGCAGACAAGAGGGGATTTCCCTCATCAAGGCAGACCACCTCAACTCTGAATCACAGAAGGTTGTTTAAAAATGTTTCTTTTTTATTTAGTAAATATGAATTCCTGATTATATAGAAAGAAACACACAATTGTTATTATTATTTAATATTTTTTATTGATATGTAAGGCAGTAAGGTAGGGAACAGTAGAGGTCGACCAATATTGGATTTTGCCGATACCGATAGCTAGGTTGGACCACACTGATACCGATTAATTAACCAATAGTTTTTAAAATGGATACTAAAAAAAAAAAAAAAAAAAAACTAAAATAGTGCTTCATTTACAAAAAAAAAAAAAAGTAGTAATAGTAATAATAATAATAACAGTAATAGTAATAGTAAATGTTGAAATTACCACACTCTTATAGGGCCCTATGAAATCTGTTTAATTTTTTCCTAAATTCCATTTTATTTATTTCCAAATTCTGTTATTGAATTTTTCTGGATTCTGTTTTTTTACATTTTAATTTTTCTCCACTCCTTTTTAATAGTTAAATTAAAGTTTATTAATCATAAATTAAGTCTAATTAAATAAAATCATGAAACCTACACATTTTCAAATCAGTTTAATAAAAGTTTAACAAAAATTACATGATTAGGGCCCTATGAAATGTTTTATTTTTTTATTTTTATTATTGTTACCAAATTCTGTTTTAGCATGTCTAATTATTTGAACGCATAAAACAACTTAATTAATTTTTTCTTAAAGAAGCCTAATGATTTTTCCCCTCAAAAATTCTCTGTATTTACATTTTTATTGTTATCAAATCTTTTAATTACTTAAAATTAAGCAAACTTTTTTGGCAAACAAAGGGGATTTACTATTAAAATTAAAACATGGAAGAAATGTTGTGTGATTAATCTTTAAAAAATAATGCTTGTTTTATTTTAATAGTAGTAGTAGGCTATGTACATTCTACTGAAAAATAGACTTCAAACCCGGGCTTTTATTTTGACGGGTTGCAAAATAAAAGAATACATTTACAATTCTGTGCATGTGATATGATGCTTTTGCTCAAATCAACAAAAGGTCAAATGCTCATGAAGTGACTCTCAGAGCAGTTCTGGAGATGTTCTTCATGTGTTTAGTCCTCATTTAGTGAGACGGCAGACAATGAAATCACCGCGAGCGTCACGCGCGCTGAACTGTGAATTTCGTTTTTATGAATGGATTCCGCGATTCTATCCGCGTTTTCTGCATCGCGGGAAACATAGGGCCCTACAATTATACCAGCACAGTGTTTACTCTCGCACTTTAACTGCTTCTTTTATTGAACACTCAAGTGATTGTCTAATCAAAATAAAAGAGCAGAGCTGAGTCTAGGAGAACTCATCGGTATCACGCACACTCCGGACGCGTCGCGTTCAGCTCGAGCAGTGGTCTAAAACTGTTTATTTATTCACCAAACGGACACAAGCTGACTAAAAGAATGAACAGTGAGGCATAAATAAGTTTGAAGTTCAGTGTTTAAAAAACGGAAAGAGTGATCTATATTATAGCTCTATAAATGAAGCATACCGACTTTATTAGAGCCACAGAAAGACAAACGTTTCGATGAAAATGCTCAATATACAATTCATTATGTACATTAACAACGACTACATTACATTACACAATTACATTAAATGTAATTTAATGGAAAACTATGTGAATGGCGCGTCTGAAGCTTCTTGCTCTGTTCAGCGTGCAGCGTCACGTGTCTAAACAAACAGCACGTGCTGTCAGTGATTTCAACCACTAGAGGCCGCTCTCGCACTGTATAATGAAAACAGAGCCTTCTCAGCCGCCCCAGCACATAGACAGTAAAAGAAATGGACACAGCGACCCCGTTGGATTCAACTGATTCAAGTGAAGTCAATTAGAAGCACGCACTTCCTGGTGGTCGAGCGTACTGCGCAGACTCAAACTGAGCTTGATGACGTAGATGTCACGTGAGCAAACTGTCTGACAATTGTAAGTCTTCTAATCGCTGTGCCAAGAGAAATCTGAATCACCCACCGAATTCCTCAAAACGTTGTTGAACAATTTTGTCCCGTTGCTTTATGGACTCTCTATGGGCTTCTCCCTTGACTTCATGCCTCATAGGCAGTAAAAGATTGCCTGCGAGCTTCTCCTCCTGTCCATACGGTAATTTCTCTACTGTGCGACAGAGAGTCGCAGGTTATGACGCAATCGTTAGCCTATTTTTACAAAAACTGCTTCTACGGGGCCATAACGTAAGATACAAGGTAATAGGGCCTTTTATACATTTTTTGTGTTTCTTTAGAAATAATGAATGGACAAATGGAGTCTTTAAACACCTCAGATGTAAAGTTATTCACTGTCAAAGTGACACCAAAATGAATGGGAGTCAATGCAATGCTAACAGCAGGTGGGGGTCCGCTAGCCAATGGCGGCGCCCAGGGATGCTTCAATAAAATATGAAACCCTGCCCCCCCGCTCCAGCAACGGACGCAACCCGGGAAACTATCAGCCGTCTCCAGCAAAGGACGAAACGCAGAAAAACTATCGGCATGGATTTTTGCAGATAACCGATTGTTCCAGCAATCAACTATCGGTGCCGATTAATCGGCAAAACCGATAAATCGGTCGACCTCTAGGGAACAGTACAGATTTTAAAAAGATGTGTGTATATGTATATATATATATATGTATGTATATATGTATATATGCTGAAGGGTGATGAGCTGTTGTATGTTTAACTATATATATATATGTATATATATGTATGTATGTATATATATATATATGTATATATATGTATGTATGTATTCCACTATTTCATAATCCAAACATTTCCTATTGCTTATGTGTCACAATATCCTGTTGTGCTGTGTAATTCCATACAATGTATGTATATATATATGTATATATATATGGAGTATATATATATATATATGTGTATGTGTATATATGTGTACATGTACATATACATATGTATACTACATGTATATGTATATATATATATATATATATGTATATGTATATATATATGTATATGTATATATGTATATGTATATGTATATATATATCTGTATATGTGTATATGTATATGTATATATATATATATGTATATATGTGTATATATATATATGTCATATATGTATATATATATATGTATATATATATATATGTATATGTATATGTGTATATGTATATATGTCTCTGTATATGATATATATATATATATATTATATATATATATATATATATATATAATATATATATATGTATATCTGTATATACTGTGTGTAGACTATATCTAGGATATATAATATATTTGTATATGTGTTTGTTTTCTGACCTGACATACTGCAGCTGAATTTGTTTGTTGCATCATGTAATGAATTGCTGCCTCACAGCCTTCAGGAGAACAGATTTTGCAGTCTACACTCCACCATCGCTATATAGACTCTTGCTGTTTAATCATTTCAGCACCTCAGGTGGAAATTGCATCTCCTGAGGTGACCATGTGTGAACTGATATCTCATTAATTGTTCAAATGGAGCAACAAGTGCAATTCTGTTTTCATCAGGACACAAAGATGCGGGAGCTTCTGCCCTGCCCTGCCCTGCCCTGTTTGCACCTGGTGCTCAAACAGACTCTGTCAGAATATCTTGTTGAAGCATCTCTCTGAGCAATGATGGCTGTTCGTGTGAAGGAGCTAGTTATCTTTCTCCCTGTTGCCAGACAGCCTGAGATAGTGTGCTGACTCAGTATCCTTTGTTCACTATTAGCCGCAAGAGCCATGCAGCCAGAGATGTTGACACCGCAATCCTTAGCTATGTTTTGTACGATGTGTTGCAGGGCAACATGCATATTCTTAGTTATTTTCCACTTAGTAAACATGCTGTTAAGAAATTAGAATTCACAGAGAAGCGAGATTCTGCATTTTAGTTTGCTTGATTGGGTGACAAAATTGCTGTTCTAAAGATGAAGAATGTTTGTCAAGGGCAGTTATTTCCATTGTCTTTTATTGCTTTAGTATGAGACATACTGTACATTTAAAAAAAAAATAACTTTGAAAACGAATATACTACTTGTGGGAGTTGTGAAAAATCTTATATCTCACTATGAGTAGTTTTATAGCATGGTATAGTAAGCATCATGATATAGCTTTCTAAAAATTAAATATTATTAAATATTGATATTTTTTATTATCAGACTGACGCAGATAATCACTATTAATAGCCAATGGAGGAAATTACATCTGCAGATATGACTATGCAGTCAAGAACTGAAGGGAGGTGGTCCTGATGTATGTAACGTTTTACTGGCAACAGCATGACAAATATGGGAAAGTGTTTATGGGGAGGGAATTTCCAAATTAAAGGCAGACCACATCAAAACTGATTTAATACAGGAAAGGTGGTCTTGTGGTTTAGATGTGCAATTCAAATAGTCCTGGCTCATTAGTGGTTATTAATGACGTGACTTATAGTACAAAATATGAATTGCTAAATGGGGTGACAGATTTCTTTTTGCGATTGAGTGAGTTGTTTGAATAAACATGAGGAATGTATGAACTTCTATTGCAACTGCAAAATTACACATCAGTTTACAAGCTCTCAAACAGTTAACGTTTGGTGCCATGATGGTGTCGATTGCACATTTTTATGTGCGATGCAGGCACAAAACCTTTACTTGGCAGAAGAGTTGACAGTGGCAGTGACCTGAATGTGAGAATTTCAGTAGGTTAGTACAGTAGATCGCAATATACCACGCAGAAGTTTCCTAGCTTGATTTTTGTTTAAACTTTCACTATGAATCATAGATCAAATAAATGTTTCTGATGGAAGGCCCTTAAATACCAGTGACTGCAGGCCTGTACGCTTAAAACAACAGGAAAAGAAATTGGGTGTCAAAACCACACACAAAAAAAAAAACTGTTTAAGGTGAAATAATGAAAGCAGTTCCATGAGTTAATATCTTTTTTTAATTTTTTTTTTCTCAGTCAGGCCAGTTCAGCGAAGACATGATTCCAACTGTCGGGTTCAACATGAGGAAGGTCACAAAAGGCAACGTCACCATCAAGGTTTGGTCCTAACGATTAATCTTGGCTTCTTATAGGGATTTAGGTGCAATACTTTAACTAACATGGGTCTGATTATTGTGCAGATCTGGGATATAGGAGGTCAGCCAAGGTTCAGGAGCATGTGGGAGCGATACTGTCGTGGGGTGAACGCAATTGTGTAAGTATTAGTGCATCCATCTTCTGTGAGGGAAAGAGGACAGTATTCTTAATTATAAAGTAATAAAATGTGCATTCTTTCATTTCTTTTTAATTTTCTCTCAAAGGTACATGGTGGACGCAGCAGACCGGGAGAAGGTTGAAGCTTCAAGAAACGAGCTGCACAATCTTTTAGACAAGCCACAGTTACAAGGAATCCCTGTAAGCCACTTGTCCTTGTTTTTACAGCACATCATTGCTTAAACATCCTTATTGCATCAGTTCTTATGAATGTTTTTGTGTTTCAGGTGTTGGTGCTCGGGAATAAGAGAGATCTACCTAATGCGTTGGATGAGAAACAGCTAATTGAAAAAATGTAAGAAGCTCTACACCACACAGGCAGTAGATGATTTTCCGCTGCTTTTTGAATTAAATTATGGGTTATGAAAGGTTCATATTTTGGTTTTGGGAGTCCCCAACAACTGGTTGACGTGCATGCAAGGTCAAAAAACATTGTCATACATTCATTGTCTTGTAATATGCATTTCTTTTTCCCTTATTTGCTCAATGACTCCCAAACGATTTGCTCAATGATTAATTTTTCCAAACCCCTCCTTTGCGTCTCGCTAATCTGCGGTGATTGGTCCGATTGGTCGATTTCATTGCCATTTCATCATGCCTGTAATGCCTGATAAAGCAGCGTTTGTGAGCACAGTGCTGCTTTGTGTACAGCCGTTACCGCGGAAACAGCTATTTTTAACACTTGAAAAGCAGCACCTAGTGGCAAAGAATGAATTTGTATTTTCAAATCTGAGGGTAAGAACGGATTTACCCTCATAGTGCAGAGCACAGCGTCTTCTTGACACGATGCTATCCACAGTAATCCGCTACGGTGTTTGAGGGAGGGGGGTTCAAGTTTTTCCAGGTCTGCGCGCGTAACAAGTGGGCGGGCAATATGCTCATGTTAATGCTAACGGCTTGGGATGTGTTTTAAAATGACTCGTTTAAATGATTCAGAGCTGACTCTTTCTTTTGAGAGACAATAACCTTATACACGGTGCACTTTCAGATTTAAAACTTTGCAGGATGTTTTCATTCACTTAGAGCTGTGTTACACACTGCATGAAAGGTAATTTTCAAAAATCCATAATAGGTGCACTTTAAAGTCAACATAGAACAAAAATGGATCATGCTTACTTAAATAGATTTATTATTTATATTAAAATGTTGAAAGAGAAAGTGTAATAATTTGGTCACGTGGGTGGGGAAATAAATTGTTAACCAGTATAGGTTTTTATAAAATTCTCTCTCTAGCCAGTTTGCATAACTGTTTGCCAAAATTGTTTCAATAACTGATCTATTCACATGCATGTTCTTGAGGTAGAAGGAAGGTAGGACATCCATTGCTGAAGCTGCTACATTTAGTGCTATGATTTCTCGCATTCATATGTGTACGATTGGGCTGGCTCTGCCTTTTACAGTCTCTGATGGCATTCTGCCAAATCATATGACGCTAATAAGATTACATTGCCATAATAGAAAACTTAATATAATTATAATAATTAGGAAATTGCATTACTGGCTCTGGTCATCTCGGTTTATTTATTTTTATCTTCATTATAAAGGAATGCACTATTTGTAAAAATCAGTTTCAGTTCTCTCTCTCGCATCTAATCGCATTATTTTTTTTCACTCTTTTGTCACCACTTTTTTTTTTTTTTTTTTTTTTTTGCCAGCGTCAGATTGAGATTCTTTTGTGTTTTCTATGAATTGAGAATGAGATGAGTCACAATGTCTAGATGAGATTGTAAGTTAACCATCAGTCTGGATGAAATGAAAAGGTTGTGTGGCTTGGGGGTCTCATGTTGTTGTGAGAATTACTGCCATCTGTTGGCTAAGAGTTGTAGGAGCTTCGTTATTTCCTCTTGTTGTAGGACTCTGTTCACAGTTTATCCTGAAATAACTTGTTGGCCTGAAATGAAGCCACACCATATAAATTGCTGTATTAATTCTGTCTCATGTGCTATTTCTTTAGGAACTTGGCTGCTATTCAAGACCGGGAGATCTGCTGCTACTCTATTTCCTGCAAAGAGAAAGATAACATTGGTAAGTAATGTTCCATGAGGATGAGTTGTTTTGCCTGCTATATGATGTTGCCAGTCTGCTTGACACAAATTACACTGTTATGTCCCCTGAACCTCACAGACATTACACTTCAATGGCTAATCCAGCACTCAAAGTCAAGAAGAAGCTGAAAGTGTCTTCAGAGGGTCCAAGTTTATCCGCTGCCATGCTACTCTCACATCACATCTTGCTCACTTTGTGAAGCTGTACAGTTCTCCATACCGCCCCTCTCACACTACCCTGCTCGTCTGTTCCCATAATTCTTCACAAGCTCCTCCTCCCAACTGCATCAGTTACGTCAAAGATACATCAGTCGCTAAAAGACGCTAGCTT
Organism: Cyprinus carpio; assembly: GCF_018340385.1. Lineage (NCBI taxonomy): Eukaryota > Metazoa > Chordata > Actinopteri > Cypriniformes > Cyprinidae > Cyprinus > Cyprinus carpio. The sequence goes on along the minus strand of NC_056602.1, from coordinate 22,756,761 downwards.
GCAGAATGAGTTCCTCCACCTCTTACAACCTGCTGTCAGATGAACATTATGGATTCATGGGTTTGCAAATCCAAGCAGCTCCGGTGGTCTCCACTTGGGGTTTCCTGAACAAATCTATTTAAAAACTGAGAATAGTTCAAACTTTAATATCGTGTTCTGCCTTTTTCCTCCAGTCTGTCAGGTTAAGCTCTTGAGAGTGTGTAGTATGGTTTGGACTGTTGCTTTTATTTCTTTCCTTTTCTCTTTTCCCCCCAAACTGTCTCTTGACAAATCCGTAATCTTTAAATACGAGGAGCAGTCCAGTAAATAAACAGTTCAAATGATGATTCAGAGAGATTTTTACAGAAATGAGTGTAAGTATATTTGAGAGGATGAATGTTTTGCTAGTAAAGGTTTTCATTTAGCTCAGTGATGTCTTTGCATCCTGTTCATGAGCTGAGATAGAGCAGGTAGGTGAAGTTAAAGTGCCTTGTGCAGTGTATCTGTCCCTCAAGATAAACAGTATACCGGGTGTGCCTACCTGGAACTAGATTGGATCAAGACAGCTTACTTTGAACTGCAAGAATGAAGGCATGCTTTTTAAGGTAGATTATTGTACTGTTGTCATTCTCAACTAAATATTTGTGAAAAGAGACAAATGTTGGAACCCCCACTATTATCAATGCACTTTTGTAAATATGATGAACCAATAAATAGATTGTCAACATGTAGGAGGAATCTTGCATTGTGGCTGATTTTATTTTATTTTTTTTATCTCAAGTTATGGGGAATTAAGTATGTGAAGCTATATATGCATATGCTATCTCCTGTTTTCAAATTTAAAGTTTGAAAGGTGTAGTACATCTGTACATTTTGTTTAAGCTACTTCTAATTAAAACAATGAAACATTGCTATTGCTCTTCCCATTTAAGCTTAGTTCAACCTTAATCATCACACATTTTAAGGATTTTGATTTAAAATTTTTGTCAAATTATTTGTAGCTACTATAACAGTAAATGTGGTACTTGTATCTAAGGTTTCTGTGTACTTAATAGTTCATATATATCAGTACTTGATTGCAATGTTAACGTTATAATACTGATTCTATTAAAAATGAATTGTAAATAAAAAAAAAATGAGCAAAAATAGGACTTTTTATTCATCATTATATGAAGTATTTTCATTATTTATTTAATAACAAATTGATAAATACTGCTGGAACTATCAAATAGAGTTGTTGTTCCATTAACATTTAGTATTATTCTTAATTATTATTAGGTAATTGTAGCATTAGTAGCAGTAATCAGTAGTAACTAAACATAAGACTACACATAGTCACACAACACGTGATTTTCTCATTGGCTTAGAAATGCAGGGATGCTTTTAAATTGAGCTGCCACGACATTTCCGCTGCTTACTGCTTGTGTGATCGACGTCTTCATTAACAATTTGCTCTCTGTCGTGACGTTACCAACGGCTGACCAATCAGCGTTGAGGATCAGGGAGGGGCTGGTTTGTTGACAGGAAGTGTGTGAGAACTAAAAGCAGGAGGAAAACTGTTGACATTTGCGCTTCGATAAGTCGCGACGTCGAAGTGAATTATGACTTTTAAGGCCGACAGCAGGCAAAGATGCAATGGAGGTCAATAGTCGTGGGTCTTCTCGTTTTGAGGGTGCTGCTGAATTGCGCGGTGTGGCTAGTGTTTGGACTGGGACCCAGCTGGGGCTTTGACTTCCCCATCAAATTCACGTTCAACTTGCATAAGATCCAACTTCTCCAGGATGGCGACCGAGCCACTGTCAAAACTAACGCCTGGTTACAGCACATGTACGATAACAGAAACCCTCAAGCAAAGACCTGCTCCAAGATTAGTGGGAATTCACCAAAGAAGTCCTACCTCAGTTTCTTCCAGGAGGGCAGAGATGACTATGACAGAAAGTACAGCTCCTTCCCTGACGCGTTGAAAGTCAAGATGAGGGGAATGGCCCGAGACATGTTTTATTTCGGATATGATAACTACATGAAGTTTGCCTTTCCAGAGGACGAACTAAACCCTATCGCTTGTGAAGGTCGAGGGCCTGACGTGCTTAACCCGTGAGTTATATTATATCCCCCCTCAAAACGAGCATCTGTAGTGTTTCACGAAACAACACAGCCACTTCCTGCTGCATAATGTCATCATTATTCTTGTTCTTAGATTTTTTGACGGATGTAAGCTTTAGTAAATTCTCGGAATAGAAGTAATATCTGAATATCATTCTTTAGTTAATTTACACAGATTGTTCTGATAAAGACGTGCGCTGAATGGGAATGACATTCCTATGTCACAAAAATGTGGCTAATCAAGCTTATTTTCTCTTAGTCTTTTGATAACACGAGTAAAAGTTCAATTCAGTTAAATTCACAATTATATTTATAACGTTAGCTCTTTTCGTAGTGATTTTTTTTCTTTTCTCAGAGGTGACCGTCATAATTGTCACATGTATTTAAGCAGACTAAGTAACAAGTTGCAACTTTTCAAATAAGCCCCAGTGTCTCTGAATATGATGCATGGAAAATGAGAAATGTCTCTTATATCCACCACTGCATATTTTTTTTTGGCTTTATTATAACCCAATGTATTTGAATAATGAACCTGAGATACATTTGCTTGTGCTTTTCTCCTAGATCAAATATCAACATCAACGATGTGCTTGGAAACTACTCTTTGACCCTCATTGATGCTCTTGATACGCTGTTGGTAAGTCAGCCTATTGTACAGATGGCTTAAGTTTAACTTTATATATGAAACTGGTTTTGTTTCATCCTCACAAATTATTAGATAATGTTAATAAATAAATAAGCTTTCTACTTTTAAACTGTCAGTAAAAGGATGCTTTGGTTTTTGTAAGTAAGTTTGTCTAAGATGCAACAACAAAATTCAGCTGAACTGCTGTATAGCATAATCTTCTACAAAAAAACAAAAACAAACATGAAATGGTCAGTTCATAGTCCTAAAATACAGAACAGAATAACCATTTCTAGCCACGGATTTCCTCCTTGGGTTTTAAAACTGCTAATTTATGAGTAAAGGTCTGCGGTTTATGTAAATTGAAGACAGGTTCACATTTTGTTCTACAACATAAATTACACAGTCATGTTTCGAAACCAGTGCTAAAATTTGTTCTGTTCATGTTTCACGAATGCTGTGTCCTTCACTACTAGAGAAGGGAGAAAGGGAGTAGCAGTTTTCATGATAAATGTGTCCTAGTAAACAACCTTGAGTTTATCCGAGCTTACGATTAACTTTCAGCTATCTAGAAAAAATAAATAAAAATTACGCATCAATACAAGATATGGCCTCACTTAAACAAACTATGCATCTTGTTCCAGGACTATTAATTACAAATAATCTCAGGAATTCTTCACTTTTGTTTCACCTCAGAATAACTTTATAGTCATACATGTACATTAATGCACTGTTATAAAGTTTAGATCCTATCCCTGCAGGTTCTTGGAAATGTGACAGAGTTCCATCGAGCTGTTAAGCTTGTGATTGACACAGTCTCTTTTGACAAGGACTCCACTGTTCAAGTCTTTGAGGCCAACATTAGGTGCAGTAATTTTCTTTAATGGATCTCTTTATTTCAGTCTGTTCAGTGGTTTATAGCATGAAGGTGAACATATGATAACATAATTGTCATAACTGACAGAACAAACCCTTCGTAATGCAATAATTATGCTGATCTTCTCCTTCCTTCTTCTAAAATAAATAAAAATGTGTTTAAAACAGGATCTGTGTAGTTAACTTGTTCCCTTTTCAGAATTCTAGGCAGTTTAATCTCGGCCCATATTCTGCTGACTGATCCACGGCACCCGTTTGGGGACATAGCGCTGAAAGACTATGATAATGAGCTGCTGCATCTGGCGCATGACCTGGCCGTTCGACTACTACCTGCCTTCGAGAACACTAGCACAGGCATCCCCTATCCCAGGGTCAGGCCAAATTATATAGCAATATTTTAGAGAGATGATGCCTTGTTTTTGCTGCATTTGATATTGGGGTCCTACCATGTTTTTGTGCAGGTGAATTTAAAGAGAGGCGTCCCTCCTGACAGCATCAATGAGACCTGTACGGCAGGGGCGGGCTCTCTGCTTGTCGAGTTTGGCATTCTGAGCCGTCTGATTGGCGACTCTACATTTGAGTGGGTTGCCCGGCGTGCTGTTAAAGCTCTTTGGAACTTGAGAAGCAATGAAACTGGGCTGTTGGGTAAGTGGTTGATTTTTATTTATTTTTTTGGTCTGTTTTAGTCCTATCTTAAAGGGATAGTTCACCCAAAAATAAAAATTCTATCATTAATTACTTGCCCTCATGTCTTTCCAAACCATTAAGACCTTAATTCATCTTCAGAACACAAGATATTTTGATTTAATCCTAAAGCTTTCTTACCCTCCGTAGACAGCAACACAACTACCACATTCAAGGCCCAGAAAGGAAGTAATGACATTTTTAAAATAGTCCATGTGACATATGTGGCTCAACCTTAATTTTATGAAGCTACAAGAATAATTTTTGTGTGCAAAGAAAACAAAAAAGACTTTATTTAAAAAAAAAAAAAAAAAAAAGTGTCATTCTTTGGCATACGTTCATTAGAGATTTTTTTTTTTGGATGAACTATCCTTTTAAAAAATTACTTCACTTGTATAGATCTTTTCTTTTTCTTTTGTTTTGAATCCATTGTCTTTGTGATCACATGCCTTTGTCTGAGCAGTAATGATTCCATCTTCCAGGGAATGTGGTGAACATTCAGACTGGTCAGTGGGTAGGGAAGCAGAGCGGTCTCGGTGCAGGCATGGACTCGTTCTATGAGTACCTCCTCAAGTCCTACATTTTGTTTGGAGAGAAAGAAGACTACAGGATGTTCTCTGCAGTTTATGAGAGCATTCAGAGCCACCTGAGAAGAGGGTGATTATAAACGTGTGCATGTGTGACCACAGCTGTTTGTGGCTGCAGTTTGAGCTTCCAAAGGAATTTGCATGTGGTTTTCTAACCACCTGCAGATAAAGTGTGTCACTTGGGATCTGTAGTTAAGTGTGACATGGTTTGCAGCCAACGAATGTACTCTTTACAATCAAATTTTATAAGCGTAACTGGATTGTGTAGTCATGAGTGCAATAATGGATTGACATTTAAGGTTTTTATTCATTTTCTATAACTGCTTGGATATGCAGAAGTTATGGTGTGACATTGTAATCTCACACCTCAGGGTGTTCATTCATGAATTCTTATTAAACTGCTTTAATATTTTTGTTGGCAAAACTTGTCTTAAGTGTGCACATTTATTTTTGACTTTTTACAGAAGAGAGGCATGTAATGAAGGAGATGGTGACCCACCACTCTATGTGAATGTGAACATGTTTAATGGACAGATCATGAACACATGGATTGACTCTCTGCAGGCGTTCTTCCCTGGACTACAGGTATGACTTTAGCTTCTCTCACTCAATCTCTCCATTGTCTTTATATAATCTAATAATGCAATACAACCTGTTCAAAAAGGGTTAGTACTTTTTTTTTCTTTTAAGAAATGAATATAGCAAGGATCCATTAAATTGATCAAAAAAATTTGAGCAAAGATTCCTTTAAATTGATCAAAAAAATTTGAGCAAAGATACATAAAGATTAGCTCAACAATTTCCATTCATCAAAGAATCCTGAAAAATTTCACTTTTGAACAATAGTATAATATATATAATTATAACTATAGTTGTTTCATTCAGTACTGCAAAAAATCAAAAAATATTTGTGTAATTAAAAATATGCTATTTTGCCCAATATTTGTGTTTGCTAGGTACATTTGTTTATTAGAACAACAATAGTTTTATAGCATATTAAATCAGCCCCTGATGAGGTTCTGTTTCTATTTCTGCTAAGGCAGCTGACTATGTAGAACAACTGTATTGATAGTGAACATGTATAGTGTGTTTCTGTTATACAAGTACATACATTGCTGCTTTACTGTAGTGCATACTGACATACTTTATTGCCAGAATGGACCCAAAGATTATCTTACTATAGGGAGATGAGAGGGTCTGTATTACTTACTATTGGAGAAAGCGTAACTGCTAACTCGGATCACGTGTGCCGTTATAACCAATCACATTGCAGCCTTGACGTCAATGAATTTCAGTCAGATTTGTGTGACACTCAATCGCAGTTTACGGATACCATAGGAATAAATGGAAAATACTGTAAGCTGAATCACACCTGTCGCAAAAAGTCAGTGACTTCTCTTATAAAACAGCATTTTTAAACTCTAAAAATAGTCAAATTTAAAAGTATTGCTTGGTGTAAAACATTGAAGATTAGCAGATAGGCTGTTGATTCATTAAATGATAAGCCTTTTCCTCTAAAAAGATGTTTATTCAGTGTAGTGAAGCCTCTCCTCCATTGATATCCATTAAAAAAAAAAAAAAACGGCCTCTGGTCTCCTTTCCCAAGTACTGACAGACCGGAAGCATTAGCTTCAGCCATTACGCTTTTTCAGCTAATGGTTGCAGGCTTGCCTTCAAGTGGCTTTGACTGGACTTTGGATTGTTGAACTAAAAGTAGACCCACTGACAGCCTTTTTTCACAGAGTTCATTTGGGTTCTAACCAGGGACACATCTCTGTTTGTTCAGGTTTTGAATGGAGATGTTGAAAATGCCATTTGCCTTCATGCCTTCTACTATGCAATCTGGAAGCGTTTCGGTGCTCTTCCGGAAAGATACAACTGGCAACTTCAGGCCCCAGATGTTCTCTTCTACCCTTTAAGACCAGAACTAGTAGAATCCACATACCTACTCTATCAGGTACAACCCGGTCCCATCATAACCAGATTTTTTAGACTTCACAGCATTACAGTGTAATTAATGATAAACTTGACTCTCTGCAGGCAACCAAGAATCCTTTTTATCTTCATGTTGGGATGGACATTCTTGAAAGCCTTGAAAAAAATACCAAAGTCAGGTATATGGTTTAAAATGGCAGAAAGTGATTTTATTGGGATGCTGGCATGTTCTCAGGACAGTTGTTATATGCTTCTCAGGTGTGGTTACGCCACTCTCCATCATGTGGTGGATAAGTCCAAAGAAGATCGCATGGAAAGTTTCTTCCTCAGCGAAACCTGCAAATACCTTTACCTGGTTCGTTGTCTACTATTCTCCCTTTATATTTTCCTGTTCTCACTTCTTGCATCTAGTTTTGCTTTTAGCCATACTTTTATTTGAGAAACTACAAACATAGTCAGCCAAGTTTATTAGCCAAACATTAATTTTTATGCATGTCCATCACTAAATGATATTTAACATTCCTTTACAGCTCTTTGATGAAGATAATCCACTGCACAAGTCTGAGAGTAAGTACATCTTCACTACAGAAGGCCATGTAGTGCCGATAGATCAGCGCTTCAGGGAGAAAAGTTGGGAAGACCAATTTCCGTGTGAAGAGCCTAATAAAGAGCCCCCAGCCAACATAAGCAACGTAAGAAATTTATTTAATAAACAGTATTTTTCCTTCCATTTATGAATACGATTAGTAGTGGGGATATTAATAAATGAAACCAGTTTTACTCTCTTGTATTAAAATGAAATTTGTTAAAGGGTAGGGGTAAGTTATTTTTTATTATTTTTATTTTTTATTTTCCCAGTCAGCTTGTCTAGTCAATTATATGCTTTATTAAAATAATTGGCATTGACCCAACCCCCCCCCCCCCTTGTTTTTTTTAGCTTCTTGGGGCAATTTTTTTTAACGTAAAAATATGAGCAACTCCTTTTTGTTTAATGTGCTTTTTTTGATAATTTAAACATGAAACCTTTAAAACATAATTCAAAATGTACTTACAGTGTTTAAAGTAGTGTTTTTTTCAGGGACATGACAATGGATCTTTAAAGTGGTCATAGAAATAAGAATGACATATTTTCATTTGTCTAATAGTGTGAAAGGATTCCTGAAGAGCGACGGTACGGCCTTCCACTAAAGAGCATATACATGAGGCAAATAGACCACATGGTGGGGCTGTCCTGACATCAGTACTGTCCCTGGACATCTCAACACATACAAACCCCCTGGAGGGGTTCAGTAATAATATCAGAGAACTTTTCATTCTCTTTTTGCACATGAAGTGGTCAACAAATCAACCAGTATCAGTTGTTGTGTTTAAAAGTTGTCTTCTATTTTTATCTATTGTCTTAATTTGGACCAGGTATTTGGGTTTGGCTATGTATTCAGATCCAGCCAGCAAAGGTCCACAGCATTAAAAAAAAAAAAAAGAAGTCAGGGCAGTTTTGCACTTCAGAATCCTAAAATGCATTGCAAAACTGCTTTTGATTGTTTGGGCTGATCAATTTCTATATTGTGCAATCAAGTGTGTTTACACACACTGTTACATGTTTTCTTCAGTGCCATGTTTATTGAAACTTGATATTATAAAGGGCTTCAGTGGGTTGAGATGGTATGCATGTTTTCAGATTTTCTACTCCAGGAACAAGCTCTCAAATAAGCTTTCTATTTCAAAAACAGTTGTCTTATACGCCTTACAGGAACACACACAACAGAAGGGCTTCATTTAATACAAATCAAACTGCATTCTGAAATGTTTTTCACTTTGCAGTATGACGCATTCTTTTTTTTAATATATATTTTGTGGCTTGGTTTGCAAGGTGTAGAACACTGTGGCCTATTTTTTTTTTTTGCATGATTCCTCATTTCCTGTTGTACCCATTCTGTTTTTCTGCTCTCAGTGTATTGTGATGAAATTGGAAAGGTTTTGTTATGTAGCATACATGTTCGGTAAGGTTTGAAATCTCCACTCACATGTTATTTTGACAGAACAAACCTCATAATTTGGTACATTTTACACAGCAGGATGAGGAAGTACTGTAGAGTGTCTCTTAATTAGGTCTGGACATCTAGTAATTAGTCTCCACTCCTCTATTTTGTACGTAAACAAATATGCATATTAACAGGGAAATACTTCAAAATTGTGACATTTATTGGACCAAATATTACATTCAACAAAAAAAACGTGCCTTTAACAAATTTTATTTTTCTTCAGTCCTCAGGATCAGTAGTATGCCATAATGCAGTCTCTGATAATGCAGAGGTGATATGCATGTGCTGTGCAAGTAACGTCAATAACTCTTTTAGTGCTTAATTGTTGGTGCAAATATTTTCCAAACAAAAGTCAGATATAAGGGATTCTGAGAATGATCAGTATGATAAGAGATTAATTCATTTCTTTGGTATTATAGATTATAATTTCCTTGGGGCACATACAGAGAGGATACTCTCATAAATAGGGGTTATATTTGTTAAGATTTGTTTTTAACATATACAAGTATTATCTAATTAAAGTTGATCAGATTGTGATTTAACCTTTAGTCCAAAGAGACATAAAGGTGGATGTCTACACTGTGCATTGTATCAAATCAAAATTAAAACCATGACTTTGCAAATCTATTTGACAGTCCAGCTTGATGGAGCTGTTTTTTCACTTCAGTTAATGGTACAGTCAGGTCTTGATATTCTTAAGTAAATGTTCTGGGTTAAACACAATTTAAACTGTACAGGTACTGTAGCATCTCTGGCTTACAATCAATCATCACAGAAAACAAAGTTATTTTCTGTGGTCAATAAGTTAAACTTCTAAAAATTAATAAACCTGTTTATGCTGGTGTTGAGGCTTCAATTTAGCAGGTTTTATAATATACAAATTGATAAGAATCTATATTCATAAAATGATTAATTAAATTATAAATCATTCTCAAGAAATAATATTTTTGTATATGTAAGTGTATATTAAACACTCCACAATCCAAGTGTGGTTTAATTTGTTCATTGGTTTGCATCTTTTCAGGACACTTAAAGGACAAACACATCAGGTTCTACAAAAGCTTTATTCATTCAGTTTACATTTGCATGGCTGTAAATGGTTTTGCAGTCAGTTGTGCCCTTTTTATCAATATTTGATTTTTTCATTTATACAATTCACTCAGCTAGCTGCTCCTGAGCTAAACAACCTATTACATGCTATCTTTTCATCAAAGTTATCCATCTTACATAAAGATTCTGATCATGAGACATGATATAACTCCTCTGTAAATAAAACAGAACTTTGTTTCCTGTTAAAGTCGAAGCTTAAAAGTATGAACTTGATACAGTAACTGCTATAACGTATAACTGTAATACTTCATAATGTACTCTTGCAAGAAGATGCTGAAGAGCATATATGCAGGTGTTTCAGAAGGATAGTTATTTAGTGTACAGCTGCGTGAAGTGTAGTCGCAAATCTACAGGATCGATCGCTGCAAAAACTAATAGAGCCAAACACCCTTCATATATGTGTTGTTATATATGACTTGCTGCTATGAATATGTATCAGACTCTAATGTTTAATTATGTGCAGTGTGTTTAATCAGATGTAGATCCCAACAGCAACAATACAATTTCTTCTTCAAGATTTGATCAATTCAGTGTGCGCACTGGAGAACTCCTCATTTCCCAGGGAGGAACAAGGGGCAATGGGTCAGTATTGGGTTTTATTGATTAAGCTGCTCTGTAAAAGAAGAAAGACTTTTTAATTATGCACATATGGAAATTATAGTCATATTTAATCTACTACAGCAACACTATTACTGACTTTATGTTATAATCACCTCATCCCACAGATGGCTTGTTTAGAAGAGACCGCAGTCTTTGAGATTTTCTTTGATGATAATGTCTGTTACGGCATCGAACACAAACTTGACGTTCTCTGTGTCTGTGGCACAGGTCATGTGGGAGTAGATTTCTTTGATGTCTCGGCGCAAGTTCAGATCTAAGAACTGCACCTTGATGTAGTTACCAGCATCCTCAAAGGTGTTGGGACCTGAGAGAGGCATGGCATTGTAGTTTTAACATGGTTTTGCATATCAGAAACAGAAGCCTAATTATGATATTTATAGAAGTGATGTTCCAGTATGAACCCCTCCTTAAAATGTGTTAATATAATCCATTTAAATGATAAGAATCTGTATGTTAAAGAATAAAGTTTATATTTTTGTTTGCAGACAAAATGCTGTCTCACCGTCATAATCCGGGAAGCACATGCTCAGATGAGCTTTCTTGATCTTTTCCACGAAGACGTCCTTCTTGTTGAGGAAGAGTACAATGGATGTGGTGGCGAAGTAACGGTGGTTACAGATACTGTTGAACAGGTGGAGACTCTCATGCATTCGGTTCTTTGGTTGGAACGCCATGGAAAAACAGGGTTTGTTACTAAAATAGCTCATAGTAATAGTGCATGCAAAATGTCAGGTTGGCGTTTCATTGATGAACCACAATGGCAACCTACCACTTCATCATCCTCCACCAGCACCATGTCGTATGCGCTCAGAGCAGCGATGAAGATGATACAGGTCACACCTTCAAAGCAATGGATCCACTTCTTCCTCTCCGAGCGCTGACCGCCCACATCAAACATCCTGCAGACCAAGAAGAGAAGATTATTGGCATTGCTGTCCATTAAAATTTATCTTATTCAATTCCTCTGATTGTTAAACTTGCTTGGAATTTTGAGAAGATGATGATGATGATAATGATGGTCATTGGTTGGTTTACTTCATGCCATAGCTATCATCGAGGAGGCTGAAGGTGTACCTAAAGTTGAGGTCCTTGAAGGAGAACTGGGTCTCGATAATACCAGTGGTCTTCACTCTTGATCGCAGGACGTCCTGTTCAGTAGGGACATAGCCAGGCTTGACCAACCTCTCCAGGTCATTCAGATATTGGAGATAGAGTAAGAATCAATGCAGTGTTTGTCAAGACAATTTGATTACTGATTTGATTATGGATATTAAAAAATGCTTTAAAAGGCTAATTATGAGGCCATACTATCCCGCAGAGTCGTTGAGCTGGTATTCGGAGGCTCTTTCAAAGCACGCCTGGATGCCCGAGTCCTTCCACAACCTCAGGATGATGTCAGACAGCTCCTTTGGCATGGTGCCTTCCTCGATGGTGTCTGCTAAGTGCATCAGCTTCCTTGCATCATCCTGCAGCAAACGGGTAAATTGATTTCATAAATGATTTGGTTCAATTAGTCATGGCAACACGTTTTTATGTTACTTTAATTCTTCAAAATAATTTAACTTCATTTTATAAGCTATACAAGATTCAACTTTAAGTTTAAGAATGTGGAATTTCTTTTTACATATTTATCATTTTGTATGCATTTGGGTAAATGAATAGAGTGCAAGTCTAAAAGTGGCATGGTTTTTTTTTTTTAAAGAACAGAATTAGAAGAGAGAGTGCTAGAGTAAGAGAGTCAAGTAAAGGTCATCATGATTTCATAATCTTTTACATACACAAATATTTAAACTCACCTACTATAAAGTGGGATCTTATATTTTTGCACAAGGTTTCATGTTGTTTTGATCATGTATATTTGATAATCATTCAATACCAAAGTATTATAATCTGATATACTCATTGTGTCATGGTATCACTACGGTTCTTTTCCATCATTTAACTTGATAATTTCTGTAAATGACTAATGGATGCTTTAATGTTTGGGTAGAGCACCTGTGCAGCAGCATCTCCATAGGAAATGTTGAGCGTGGTCATGGCTCTCACAATGGCCAGCATCGACTGCATGGTGTTGCTGTAGATGATGACAATAAACTCCAAGCACTCTTCAAGGGAGTAACCATCTTTGTGAATAATTCTGTCATTAAAAAAAAAGTTTAATTATTAATTATAATGTTAAAAATTTAATTGACCAAACTATTCATATGAAAGAGCTCTGAATACAAATTAAAGGGTATAGTCTTACATATAAGTTTTTTTTTCTCTCAGCACTTACTTCATCTGTTTGACAATAGTGCTTTTCCCCGACTCACCAGCACCTGAAGAAGAAAGTAATCAGTTTAGTTTTGCGGTTATTGCTTTAATTCATTTTTATTACATATTCCCGTGCTGTTCTTTTTATTCATTTTTACCAGCTTCCCCATGATGTTAATAAGTAAGTTAGTTTTTTTGGTTTTTTTTTTTATTGTTTAGGTGAAATGTCATGTTGCTAATGTTTAAATTTTTTTATCCAGGACTTGAAGGAGAATGTAGTAGGTTTTGTTTTGTTTTTTTTGTTACAGTAACAAGTATTTGCTGAGATCACTTAAAAATGTATTATAGATGGATAAAATATTTGCATACATTTTTTTATGATGTCACTTAAAAATGTATCATGTATTTGCTGAGATAAAAAGTTATGAGACAAACTCATCAGTATTTTGAATGGATTTCATGGATTATAATAACATTTCTGATATTGATTATTAGCTGACTGATTCGACAAAAGTGTGGTAAGCCTTGGTTGCTTTAATATTTTTATAATGGCAATTTGAAAACTATAGATCTACATTGTGCCAGTGTTTTGAGGGGTAAACCCACTAAGATTAGTCAAACTGTAGACGTTCACACAGTAAGATAAAAGATTGTATTATTAATTAATTTTATTTTTTATCTATTTATTTTGCCATGCATATGTGAATCAGTGAATACATCCTTCTCCTCTACTGTGTTTATCTTTTGGAGGATTACATTAAGAGGCTTGAGGCTTATTATTTTTGTCCTAAGCCTTGTCCAAGCTTGACATCCCATGACCCTGACCCACATCACTTCACGGACAAAGACACCTGCAGTTATGATAAACAGAGATACAACTTTTGTTGAAAATAAATGCATAATTTTAATATGTCTTGATTCTGGAATCCAAGAATGCACATCTCTTCCATCTTTATTTGACCCTCTCACTTTAGCACTCACTATTCTATTTCGATTCTTAAAAAAAAAAAAAAAAAAAAAAAACAACTAACTTTCTAATCTTTTTGTATTCTATCTGTTTTCTTTTCAGTTATTATGCAATTAACAAAAGCAAAAAAAAAAAAAAAAAACTCTAACACTAGCTTGCTCTATTCTTTTTCTATTCTATGTGTTTTCTTTTTATTTACTATATTATTTAAAAGCCCTTGCTACATGTACTGCATTTAAGCTAACTGAGACTTGTTATAGCACTTGCATATCATTGCTCTTTTGTTGATTTTGATTGCTTCCAAAGTCGCTTTGGATAAAAGCGTCTGCTAAATGACTAAATGTAAATGTAAGTTGATTTTTGGGCATGCATGTATTTAGTGTCTTTTGTACTAAGATTTAGATGTATCACATTTTGAGTCTTCAGTTTGACTACACTTTGATTTGAATTTCAGTAAGGCATCAATTTTCATCTCGCAATTATAGCTAAGAATACTTCATGTTCCTTTCATATAACAAAGTTAAAACATAAAATTTCTCTCAATCTTTATGGCCATGATGTGAATCCATTGCCTGTTTTTATGAAATTTTAAACAGGAAGACTTCACAACAAATCTGCAATATACCGTTTTCCGAATCTAGCAAACGAGCTATTCTTCATGTTTGGACTTGAGCGATCATTCAAGTCTGCTTGTGTGTTGTTACCTAGCAGCAGAAGTTTGACGGTCCTGGCATCTTTGTCAGCGTCCTCTTTCAGTTTCTTCTCTAGCTCCCTGGAGTGTTTCTCCTCTGCACTCGCCCCGGCCCCCATACTGACTTTTGATTAGGGAAAAGAAGTCCTTTTGGATGACCAATCGCTTGCCCAGAGGCTTCCAGGTGCTCACAGCTCACACCTCGACTGGTGACCTGATGAATTGTTTGGAGTCTTAGAGGGTTTTTGGAGATGTCTCTGACCACCTGGGTTGGTGGGGCCAATGAAGAACAAGGACAAAAGCCGTTGAGAGGTCATCGAACCTCAGATTGGATGAGAAGGTGCTGTGCTCAGCAAAAGCTGATAATCTGGCCATCGTCTTCATGAGCACATTAGAAGTGCCATGTAAGTGGAATAATGTGACGTTACAAACGTTACTTGTTTGTTGATATGATATTTAAGTTAGAAGCTGAAAGTTAACAGGTCTCATAAATGATTGGATATGTTGACTTTAAGCTTGATAAGTTTTCCTGTGTCTATATTCTGTGTAAAATGTGCTTGACCTCATGAAAGAAAATTACATCTCACTGGCCTACAGTTTATGCTATATTTCAATAGAACTTGGTCTGAATGTGAAGGTGCTTTTGATGTTGAACATTGAAATCTCTATGAGTAATTCTAATCTCACTTTCCCACTGTAGTCATCAGGATCAGTTGACATTTTCCATGTTGTGGACACAGTGTGCAGCGCAGCGTTTAAAGAGCTTTAGTCAGATCTTATTGACCCCAATCTGATTGATACATTTTAATCCACAGGCGTTGCATTTGAGAGAGACACTTTCTTCATTGTACTTTTGATCAGTAGCAATTAATTTCAAGATTTTGAGATTTTGTTCCAAGCTGTTTAATACATGATAATAATAAATCATAATAAAAACTAGTATTAATAAAGCTTTTCTTATGCCACATGCAATAAAATTTCTTTCTTGGCATCGATGGTTCCATAAAGAAACGTTAACATCCATAAAAACGTTCCACTGCACAAATGGTTCTTTAAGGTGGAAAAAGGTTCTTTAGATATTCTTCACAGAAGAAAAAAAATGGTTTGTTTAAGAACTCTTCACTGAATGGTTCTTTGGGGAAAAAAAATGGTGGTTCTTTGGCAAATCAACATTTGAAGACCAACTTCCTTGGTATACTTTTGGTGTAAAGTGAACAATATTCACCATAACCTCTTTCAATCTTTACGCAGAGACTGCAAAAGAAGGGAAGTATAGGTTCACCCAGTAACATTTATGCAGAAAGGCCAACCTGTATTTGTTATAAAATATATAGAACTTTAATTAGTCAACAACAACGATGAAAAAAACAAAAACAAATAAAAAATACATTACTATAATATTAACTGTTCTTAAGATCTCATTCAGGATCTTTTTCACATTAGAATATCCTAAAAAAGACAAAACAAGGGGACAAACCACAGTGATGAATAACATCTTACAAATGAAAGAAAAAAAACACATTTACAACAACCATTTCACACAGCCCGTTTGCTATGCGTGTTGAGAAAACACAACATCAGGTAATTGTGCTTGATTCCATCACTAGTTCGGCAAAGTCCTCTGTCTTTAGAAAACAGTCTCTCTCTCTCTCTCAATTAGTTATGTCAAAGACCATACAGCAACACAGCAATATCCAGAATTTGACTACATATCTGTACAGCACAAATACAATTCATGCAAACTCAAACAAGCCCCCTAAAGTTTAGTTCCAAATGATTAATGCTTCCGAATGATCACCTGTTATATGTATAGAGGTGCTTGCATGGATGCTTATTACTAAAAATGTTTGGAGAGGTACATATTTAAAAACAATTCTGCTTTGCAAAGAGATGGATGGGTTTTGAACCCACAGCTCTTTGAAATTTTGCGTGCAATAGTACATATTTATATAAATGAAAAGAACAAAAAAAAAGTGATGTACATATTGTACAGGAGGCTGTAATCAATAATAAACCAAACATATAACACACAGAAACGACTTTATATTTAACACACATTAGCATAGCAACATATGGAAGATCAAGAAGATTAAAAGATGAGTTTCTGATGATAATAAAGTGTTTTTCAAAGTCTTTTGAGAGGTCACAGAATACTCAGATGCACCAAATATATGTAGAAATTCTATATCCGTACATCTGCAGAATGAGAACACGTGCTTGGCTAAAAAAGAACAACGGCTTCAGTCCCATCTTTCCTCTGGTATCAAAACATCAAGTGCAGTCAAACTGTCCATCAAGAGATTCCAACTATCCGGTTAGTGGTATGTACATAAAGTTTTATGATAACAGTCACATGGTGTGTTATTATGCGAATACCGTTGTAATAAATATATTGGAAGAAAAGTAACAATGATAACAAAATATTTGCACAGATCTATACACAAAACTTTTTGAATCGTCTTTCTATTTTTTGCTCTATTTCCATACAAAGATATCCACAGAATCTTACTATGTACAGCCTACAATAAATACTATGAATTTTCAAAAACGTATTGTTTATTTTCTCCTCGGTCATAATGGTTGCGGATATACGCTTGTGTGTAATGGTAGTCAAAGACTTTGAGGTCAACCTCGAGTCTCGTTCATTTGGATGGAGTGGGATGTTTTTCCGTCTCATGTCTCAGCCATGCTGCTCTGCTCCTGGTGGTGTCTCCTGTTTCGTGGCTTCCGGAGGTCCTTCTGTACTTCCTTGAGGTCCTTCTTCTTGTGTGCGTGAGCTGCGGGGTCGTCCCCCATCTGCCAGTAGTCCTGGCAGTACTGGTTGATGAGGCCCATCTCTGGCTGGCTGAGGATGGTCAGCAGGTCTTTGTATTGCTCTGCGCTGGGCGTCCAGGTGCTGGACTGGAGAGGCGGCACGGCGGGAGCGGTCGATTCGGTCTGGATGGTGTTGACAGTGCGGGCGGAAAGGACCACCAGCTGAAGTTTGACCAGCGTGTGCTTGAAGTTCTTCTCGGTGGAGGTGCACTGGTAAACCCCTCCGTCAGAGAGCTGGAGAGAACGCAGAAGGAGACCCTGCTCCGTACGAACAACGCGTCCATCAGAACGGATCTGAAATACATTAGGTTGTTAGAAAAAAGGTTAAAATGTACATTGATGTCAAAAGGGATTTTTCATGTAACTGGTCATTATTAATTGTTTTATTTTTCATTGATCAATTTCAAATAATTAAATGCTGTTTTGTAATATTTGATTTATAGAATAAAGCACATCACGGCTATAACTGCAAACGGGAAATATATATATATATTTTTTTATTCAATTTTTTATGTTTTTGAAAGAAGTTTCATACGCTATTTTTTTTTTCATTCATAAAAAAAAAACATAATATTGTGAAATATGACTTGTCTATTTTAAAATTAAATTTTCTCCTGTGATGACAAAGATATATTTTTAGCATCCATTATTTCGGTCTTTAGTGTCACATCATCCTTCATAAATCATTCTAATATGCTTATTTGGAAAGATTTCTTATAGCAATCAATTATCATATAATTATAATTTTTTTTCTGCTTAATATTTGTTTGGAAATGACCACCATTCGCTGATTTGATCAAAAGTAAAAAAAGACATTTATAATTTTACACAAGATTTCTATTTTTAAAATACTATTCTACTCTGAAAAAAAAAACTTTCTATTCATCAAAGAAAACCTGTAGAATGTTTTACTGTTTCCACAAAAACAATAAGCAGCAAAAACTGTTTTCAGCATTATTACTAAGAAGAAATTTTCTTGAGCAGCAAATCAGCACATCAGAATGATTTCCTAAGAATCATGTGACGGCTGCTGAAAATTCAGCTTTGCATCACAGGAATAAATTACACTTTAAAATTTATCAAAATAGAAAAATGTCATTTTAAATTGTAATAATATTTCACAATATTCCTATTTTTTGGTATTTTTCAGAAAATAAATGCAGCCTTGGTGAGCACAAGAGACATCTTTCAAAAACATTCAAAATCTTAATTATTCCAAATATTTGACCAGTAGTGTACAGGATTATATTAAGCAAATAATATCTATGGTAGTTAATGCATTATTAAAATTCAAAACATTCAGGATATTGCTTTAACATTACATCAATTATGGCATAAAATTCTGTCACACATACCTCTCTCCTCCTGTCACTGTTCTCCTTCTGGAAATGCCACTTGATTGACACATGAGGAGATCTGGCCTGGCACTCCAGGAAGGCTGTGCTTCCCTCTACCCCATACTGCACTGTCTCCAACGTGTTCTTATTGGCTGGCAGGAATTAAAACAAAATACTCTCTAAAACAATAACCAAAATCAAAAGGAGCTCTCTTACCTCTTCCAAAATATGTTTTCAATCTAATCTTAAGACTAAAAAATCTTAACACTAAGTGTATTTTTAGCTTCCTCACCATTGGAATTATAGCCCCTGCATTGTCTTA
Source organism: Cyprinus carpio (assembly GCF_018340385.1). Taxonomy (NCBI): domain Eukaryota; kingdom Metazoa; phylum Chordata; class Actinopteri; order Cypriniformes; family Cyprinidae; genus Cyprinus; species Cyprinus carpio. The sequence continues at coordinate 22,737,815 of NC_056602.1, read as the reverse complement.
TAGGGTTGCCATACTTCACATCTTGCCTCCGACTCCGCCTACAAGATTCAGAGGAGGAAAACAAATCTTGTAAGTTATATTTTAAGTATAATGATCCAACAATAAAGACATTTACACACATGCAACTCTAACCTTTTTTGGTTTGCTGAGTAGCGAGAGCAGGACTTTCCATCCCAGGCACAGTAAGGGTCTCTGGCCAAGCAGCAGTCAGCACAGGCCTCTCCGTACACATCACACCTGTGCAGCGCCAGATGAGTGACGCCCACCACTGAACTTACATACAGCTGTTGCTACACAGGAAGACAGGAAAAATAAAAGAAAGGTTTCATTCAAAATACATCATATACTTGGGATTCAAAAAATCCCACGATGACAGATATTCCTCGTCATTGCATAAAACTGTCTGCTTAAAGAAATTTAAATAATTCCTGCTTTAAAACGGTACTTAGTATTATCGCTATTAATATTTCAAAATTTGTTTTTAAAGTTCTGAATCATACAGTAAATGATGTGCAACTTACCCGTTTTGGAGAAATTTTCATAGTAGTGATTGGAGTTGGAACCTGTAATATGAAAAGAATTTTAGTTATTTTTTATTGAAAAAATAAATATAAAAATATAAAATAATATGATATAATACAAATAAACTATGTTTTTGAATTTTATGAAATATAATAAGATAAAATATACATTTTAATTAAAAAAACAAACAAACAAACAGTATATTGTTCTCAATGTGTTGTCACAAAGTGTAATGGGAACATAAAAAACGATCTTACTCTGAAGACCTCAACCTCTTCCAGAACCAGCTCTTCAGTCTGTAGATCATCTCTTGGCAGGACAATCACTTTCTGAATTGTCCCTCTATCTGTAAATGACCAGAATAGAGGAGTCAGAAATATTTATAACATATAATTTTATAAAGAATGAAATTTACTTAAGAGCTATTAAAACAGAAAAAGACAATAACTGTACTAGATTGCATTTATAGATCTAGAGCTGCTTTGTTGTGTACAAAAGCATTAAAATATTAAGTGTTACAAATTTGCAGTTCTAAATTATTACACATTTTCCATACAATTATTATTTTTTTTAAACCACTGTGTTTACTTATAAATTAAAATCAGATTTTGAATCCCAAATTTCAACGTGGTCCCAGACTTTTAGACACTAGAGTATGCATAATGTTTCTGTAGAAACTAAATATAAAACATAACATAACAAGACTATGTCTATGTGGAGATGTGTAGCGAGTTCACCTGTTCCCAAGAAAAGAACTTCATAGTTGCCATCAGCTGCAGCCACTTGGTCCACCGTGATGGTGGTGAACTCATAATCCACATTAGTACGGACCACTAGGGGGCGCTTGTGGACTGGATAAACGGCATTGAACATGGTCGGATGGTTGCGCATGAAGTTGATAACCTCATCAGGATAATCTTTAGTAGACTTCATGTTGGGGGTGAACGTCCCTCCTGGACACTGAAATCACAGGGATAAAATTGAGTTTCTTTTTTCTTTCTTTTTTTTTCCAGCAATCTAAGATTATTTAACATTGTCTTTATATAATGTATTAAATTTTACTAATGACACTTACTGTTCCTGGTCTGGGGTAAGGAATTTTACCCTGGTAGGCAACCCACTGGTAGTTTGGCCCTTCCTTATGAGCGAAAGGACCATTGAAGACCATGCGAACATCAGCCATTGAATACACACATACTGCTGAACCTTTAAACACAGACCTAGAGATGCAGAAAGAGAAGAATCCATGCATTAAAACAAAAAGAGTGGTGGTAGACACCATATTGGACCACACAGGCCTTGTCACACAGAGAATGGAATATTGATAAACAAAGTAAAATATATCTATATATACATTATATGTCCGTGAAATAAAATACAGTTGTCTTTATGAAAATCTGCTGACCACTATAACCATCTGTACTGTATGTAATGTCACAATCCATAATACAATTCCTACAGGTTAAAATCAAGCCTCAGCCAACATTTGTTTTTTGTTTGTTTTTTTCACTCAGAAACACAGTGGGATCCAAAAGTCAGACCACATTGAAAATATGCTATTCAAAATCTAATTTAAACTTGGAAATGATCAAGGTTTCAGGATTTTGAAATATATAAAACAGAGGAAGGTTATGCCCTATAATGACATTAAGAAATACATAAGATTATGGACCATTACTAGGTCACTAATCAAATAAAGTAATTTGTGACAGTAAGCATGTGAAGTCCTTTGCACAAGGTTCATGCAAACTTTAGTGCATATTGGAATTAAAGCAAAAGGAGGACAAACCAAATATTAAGACTCAGTTCAATTCTCGAATATATATGCTGACAATACAATTTGTTATGGAAAAATCCTCTCTTGATCTTACGCTTTTGGACCCAACTGTCTGTATTACAGACAAAATATGACTAGAGAATGCAGTTTATCAAATTAACACTAATACAGATACAGAGAGAGAGAGAGAAACAAGAGACAGAGGGACAGATAGAGCTGTGAAATCACTTGCAGTTGATGGAGAGTTTTCACTATTATCACCAAGAATGGTGCTTTTGGGTTTAAAGAGCTCAGACAGAGCCTGAGGGCTTCGCCGATTTGATCTGAAATCTACAGCGAGACTGTGAATTGCTCTAACACACACACAGCCTTGTGTATTTACACTAGATGATTAGCATGTGAACCTCATCTAAAATGTTGACAGCTCCCTCTGAGGCCAGTTGTATAATATTTTAGCGTGCACGAATATCCTCTTCTAACTGCATCTGATAGCAGTGGTATTATGTAGATAAGTCCTTATGAGAATATCACATCTCAGATTCACAGAAAAGCTCCTTCCTTTGTGCTGTTGGAGGACTACTGTCTGTGAAGCCTGCCAAACACTTGTTATTCAGTATGTTAGAAACAGTCTTCAGCAGCGGAGAAATGGGGGTGTTGCCCCGTGGGCAACTGGAGTGTGAATATGAAAGCAAATCTATTCAAGCTCCCTTGCCAATCTGATAAGCGGCCTGATTAGTAAGAGGCGTCGAGGAGAAGTGAGGATTGGATCTCGAATTTGGGGAGAGACCGTCCTGAACTTACGCACCCAGACACGGAGAAGACGCCGTAGATGACGGGATTCTTGGTGTCTTGGGTTTTCTGGATGTACACGTCCCCTGAAAGAAAGATTGAATTACTTTAGATCCTGGATTTGAAAACAATTGAGCAAATTCACATACTAAAGTGTGTACTTTGTTGGTGACATACTTCTAAGTAGTAAGACAACGAGTATGTAATGAGATATTATATTATATAACAACACCTGATTGTGTCTTGATACCACAAGTTGCTTAGTTGCATAGCAGCTAGCTACATTTAGCATCTAGCTAAATTTAAAGTAAGAGATAAGAGATAAAATTTAAAAGATAAAATGTCACTACCTGACAGATATCACTGAAATCCCTGCTGAAAAAACAGCATCACAGAAATTCTAATGGTTTCCACTACAAATAGTAACATTACACACATTACAAACCATCAACTTTTAACCATTAAACTATTAAATGGTTTCCTGTAGTGTGTTTTGGGACATATTCCATTAGGATTTAGTGGTTTTAACAAGCCACCAATAGAAGGCGACCAACCATTAACGACTAATAGGCACCATTACAGTTCCCATTAAAACCAGTACAATTTCCATTAAAACCTGTAAAAGCCATTACAAATTCTGTGATGATTGTTTTTTTTTTGTTTGTTTTTTTTTCAGTAGGGATAGGGGTCTTTAGAAATCACATGTGTCTCTGTGACAGCTATAGGCTAGGGATACAGCAAAAAAAGAGACAGAAAGTGGCTCCCCCTTTTTACAAATCATCAAAATATGTAGCCAGTCAGAGAACGCTCTTGTATTGCTTATATTTGGTGATACCTGGTTAGCTAACAAGTATTTGGAAGGCAGAGTTTGGGGTGTGTAGTTCAAGGATGGGGGGATGAAGTAGATATTGTCTAATGCAGATGCTAACTGTTAGATGAAGTTAGCAAAACGGCTAATGGCTTTAAGCACCTTTGAGTTTAAGTTTTTTATATTTAAAACTGTTTAAGCAGCTTTGGGTATTGCCTTCCTTACTACTTTTGCTCTGAAAAAGTCAAAAGAGAACAGTCACAAAGTGTCCCTTGTTACACAAGGGGTTTCGGGAAAGATTAGCACACTTAGAAAATTCTCTAGAAATCGTATTCCATTCAGGCACCTCTGGCATGCTGTTTTCTACTGATCCCCTAAAGGGACATGGTGGTGGAATAAAAATGAGAAGGGAGGCCAAATATCACATTGCTACGTTCCCCCAAGAAACTGTGTGTTTGCTCACAAAACTTTTGTGATAGAAATAATATGAGGTGAGAAGTAAAACTATATTTAAAAGCTTTAGCAACAAATGCAAACTTTATTCTTGGAATGCAATACTTTTGTGAGAAAATGCAAATGTTTGGCAAATTGAATGGAAATTCTTGTGTGACCGAACAAATATATTTTGAGAACAGACATGAAAGCATTGAAATTTACTTTTTTTTAATTCCACTAATTAATTTTAAGCATTACTTGTCTAAGCATACAGTTATTTGGTATAGCAACAATGGCTAAACAAATGTTTGGTTATGGATCTTTTTTTTTTTTAATAATGGAAGACAGGTGGATTGTTTAAGAAACATGTTTGAAATAAGTCATTATTTTTGCAGCTCAGTTTATCACCGCCAGTGACTCCAACATTTCTGCAGCTTCATATCAGCATTGACCATGAAAAGCCAAAAGTCTGTGAGTGTATGTGGCAAGTCATCAAATCTATCGCCGTTCAGTTACATCACACAAAACAATCTTTCCCTCTCACTGTTCCTCTCTGTCTTTGTCTCGCTCTCCAAAATTCTCCAGCTTGTTTCGACACAAATTAACCACAAAGGACCAGTCTGCTAGCCAAAACGTAAAAGATGGAAAAAGGCCATTGGGAGTATAACGTGCAGAATGGGACCATTTTTGGGGGGGCTTCATTGTAAGAGCAGTTGAGCACCATCAACGTTTTACTTGAAGGACAGTGTAAGGTGGATGGGAGTCAGAGGTACCTAGAAGAAGGTTAAAAAAGGGGCAGAAGGAAAGAAAACAAAAGGAGACTCAGATAGTTTAGGGAATAAGGATGGCAAGTGGTAAAAGCATAGACAGATGTCCCATCAAGAACGGAATGAAGATGACCTCAGACAGATAGTCACGGCTAAACGGACTAAGTAATCAAGTGCTGAGGGAAAATCCCAGACTACAGCAAATGAATCTCGCTCTTGCCAAGCCACAAAAAACAACCCATAAAACCTCACTGCCCCTCTGAGGAAAAGGGAAAACATCTAGTCAAAAACTCCACTGACAAGTTCATTCCTCAAACACAGTGGCAGAGCGAGGGAGAATGACCAACCAAGTGAGAAAGAGAAACGAAGAAAGGAGTCCTGAGGGTACCTTGTGCGCTATGTTATGGAAGCTGTGAAATGAAGCAAACATAGAACGACCGCTTACTCAATTTATGCACATTGCAAAAGCAATAAAATTCCAGCATTCATGCGTTTACATTCATTTGCCTCTGAAGAGTGGCAGAGGCTGTTACAGCTGGTTTGTCAGCCAATCCTATTCAGTCCTGTCAATCAAACTCTCCCACACGGGGAAAGACTCCATTTTGTGTAAGCCTGTTAAGATGCAGCTTACATGCATGTGTTACCTCACACATGTGCACATAAATGCACAATCATGTATAGAACCACAAAAAAAAGCAATTTTCAGGCAGTTTTTAAAAGCCCAATTTGTCATTTTAAGCTCTACATGAACTTCAATTTCATACTCAGAACTGCTTGCCTCTATAGATTTCTCACAGGCCCTTGTGGCACTTTACGCTTAAGCACAAATGCTACACGCTGCACATACAGGAAAGAGAGGAAATTACTTTTTCCAAGTTATACCCTCTGGAGAGACATATCCATTGAACCATCAGACATGAGCGGTTTCCACAAATGAGCTATATCATGCCCTATCCTGAAATAAGAGGCCTCTTATTTCAGCAAGTATACCGTGAAAATGAACAGAACAGAACTGAATAGAATGTACCTTGGGTGAACACCTCACTGTATATATGGAGTCAATCAAACGGTTTTATTTCATGTTTTGTAAATCTCCACAGAATCACAGAACATAAAATGTCCCCAAGATATCTGAATTAGATGGAAAGATTTATCAAATAATCAGCACTCTAACAAAAAGTGTCTTTGTACTATTATGTTTGTCTTAGACATGTACTATGACAATACCATGTTTTTGGCCGTGTACCATGCTAGTACTATGGTATTCTTGGAAGTGCCATGGGGTACCGTTTAAAAAAATCATAAATTGCAATACAAAGTACTATAGCATTACCATACAGTTCTTTTTGTACATAATGTTTTGTTAAATACTCTGACAGAAAAGTATTACTGTATTACCATGGTATTTTGGACATGTATCAAATAATAATAATAATACAAAAATCTAATTATAGTAATATGGTATACTTATAGTAATATGGTATACTTAAAAAATTGAAAAGTTGCTTTTTTTTGTTTGTTGTTGCTATTTATTTTGGTTGGTACAAAGTAATTTTTTTTTTTGTGTAGGTATGTTTGTTTGTATAAATGTACCACAGTATTACACTTATGAAAAGGTAAAAAGGTAAAAGTAATGTGGTATTTGGATTGTTTTTTTGGTTTTTTAAAGGATAAAAACCATAAATTATAGTACAATGGTATATTTAAAATATTTTAAAATTATAGTTTATCTAATGAAACATCACTTTACTATGGTACTGCCTCAGTATTTTTTATAAGGGGGCATTATGACATTATGGTATATATCAGCTTACTATGATATTACACCTACAAAAAAAAGTAAAAAAAAAAAAATTGATATTTACCATATATAAAAAACTCAAATTATATTATGTTTAATATATTCAAAAGTACTATTGTTTTATCTGATCACACCAGTAATTCACTATGGTACCACAACTATATAGAACTATCCTCTTGGACTGCTTGTATTTAATATAAAATGTCCTGTCCTACTAAATTTAAACAGTCAAAGAGGACAATTAAAAATGGGCTTTAAAAATAGCATTTTCTGACTTAACAAAAGTAAATCTGACTTAATATTGTACAGCATGCTGATCTAAAGATATCTAATCAAGATCAAATGTCAGTAATCAACATCAGAAATGATCAAGTCACAGGAAATTTATGGCTCAGCTAAAAGAGAGACTTACGAAGCTCATCGAAATGTGTCTCAATGCCATCAGAGCCAGTCACAGAGCAGATGAGCCGAGCCTTCAGGAAGGTACTCCACTTATTCACCAGACAGCAGTGTCCTCCATCATCATTCTGTAGAGGAAGTGAGGTCACGTTAGCCATAAAGATTCACTGTTAGACACAACACAAATTCTAGCTGTAAAGTTTGATTTGATGGACACCTTGACAGTCTGTATGTGTGAAATTAAGCCATTGCTTTACATCAGTATCTGTCCTTCTCTCAGGGCTATTTCTGTGGGTTTGCATTAACTGGCTGTGACTGGGTTGTAAACATTGGCTTTGAGCACTGCTCAGCCCCATCTGCTGTGGACAGCAGCCAACTTCAATAATGAGACGGAGCGATGCCCAGTGACCAGCCGCCAGCAGCTACCCACACATTACAAACATGCTTCTTTGATTCACATTAGAACAGCAAAAAATAACCAAGAAACAAGCGGTTGCTCATGTAGGAGGCATTGGACAATGATGGATCCCGAGGATCTGTCAGTCAACAGTTCTGTCCTGCATGGATATGATTTCTTAAGCATCATGTTCAGCACAGGAACACCCAATATTTGTAAGATGTATACTATTGCAGTGCTTAAAAGAACAATGAATGGGATTATGTTAACATTTAGTCACCCTCATGTCATTCCAAACTCATATGACTTCCTTCCATGGAACGCAAACTATGATTTTTTTGAAGAATGTCCTTGTCTGTCTTTCCTGTATAGTTACAATAAATGGGGACAGGAGCTTTTTCAAGCTTCAAAAATGATGCAAAAGCACATAAAAAGTCCACAAGACCATATTTAAAGTCAAATTTCAAGAAACCTTAAAATTCCTGATATCCGCCCCAGCTCTATTTGGCGTTTTTGTGAATTACTCAGTCATTCTTTTTTTAAGCTTAAAATCTAGTCCTCATTCTTTGTAACTGCATGGAAAAACATAAGCAAATTCTTAGAAATTTCTTGTTTAATATATAATGGAAAAAGAAAGTCACACGGGTTTAGAACAACATGAGGGTGAATAAATGAATAATGCCTTTTAGCATGTGTAGATATTTTTTTAATGGAATATCAGACAAAGGTTAAGAAAATGTCTCACCAAGCAAATCCTGCCAATCCTAGACTGAGCCATGGGAGTCTGTCCCATCTCAGAGGCCTTCTCACGAAAGAAGAAATACAGCTTGTCGTCATTCTTTTCTGCACTATCAGGGATGAGCTGAGCGTGGACGAATGTTGGATCTAAAAGAAAAAGAAAAAAAGGAGAGGAAGGGAAACAGCAAAAGAGATGAATTATAGTTTGGGAACAGCAAAAGAGATAAATTATGGTTGGAGCAAAAAGCAAAGAGAAAATAAAAAGGACAGCAAATGGATAATATTAAATAGCATTCACTAGAAAGTGCAACTAATGCGATGCGTTTAATGCGATGACCTCTCTCTCTGTTAGTCTATCCTTTCATTCACTACACTGAACAGTTCACATGTAAGACATCTGTATGAAATTTGTGATGGTTATCACAGTGGACACTTGTGAGCAAAAAGGCAAAACTGAAATAAGAATCTGAGTCAAGGAGTCACATGTAAAACAAGGGAAATCCAGTCTAAAACATTCAAAGATCAAACTATTAGATAAAATTGGCAGGGAAAAAAATATTTTTGTTAATCAAAATAAATATAATAGAGTGAGCTTGCAAAAGTATATGAACCTGTCTTTTATGTGGCATTTAAGGGCAGGTATATAAATATTAATAATACTAATACAGTAATACTAAATATAGTTAAATACATTTCAGAAAATATAAAACTAAATAAAAATGATAACTAGTGGAATCACAGCTATAATATAGTCAGGGATTATAACAAGGGTCAAGGATTGAGTATAACTAAGCAGTAATTGCTTGAGGGGTATTGTTTTTTTGTTTGTTTTTTGCAAAAGTGTATGAGATATGAGGTTGGTTTGCAGGAGGTAAGATGAAGGGTCAATGTTGAATATTCATCTTTGGCACTTCTCCCCACTAAACAAAGAACTTTGTCTTGGTGATACGCCATGGTTCAAAAATTTTGTGTGTACCGTGGAGCCAGCGGGAGTTATACTGGTCAGTCCTCATGGCCGTGTGTTTTCCCAACGTGCGAAAGATGGCCGAGTCTGTTCCCATAAAATCGATGTAGACGGCGGCGTACAACTGGCCGTCTGCCAAAACAGAGTGAGCATAAAGGAGATAAGGACAGATAAACTTGAGAAAAATGAGCTCATCCGAGTCTGAAACAAAAGAAATTATGTTTTGTATATTTTCTAATAGTAGTATGACAGCAATGAAAGGGTACGTACTTATCAGAGCTGAGACACTGTTTAGTTTGGGGTCAAAGGGGCATTTCCCTTTCCCAGAATCTACTTTACCAGGCTCCAGTCGGAAAATGTATTCCTGGAACAGGGAAAGCATGAAGGTTTCATTAATGACAGCGCAATAGATCACATTAGATGAGCAGTATTGATTCTCAGCTTACTTAGATACTTTAAGTTTCCAGTGTTTAAGGTATAGCCAGGAAGTGAAATGCACACAGGTTCACTGGGATAAATGAAAACAACAAACTATTTGATGTTGTAAAATAAATTAAAATATCTTTAGGTAACTTATTGTTTGTTTTTTAAATGTTGGCGTCTCATATAACTGTCTAATGCCAACACCAATATCTTGCCATGTGACAAAAGGCAGCTAGTGTAAAACTGCCCAGAAGAAAGAAATTAATGGCATAATCCTAAGTTTCCAAGTCTCCTGGTAGTTGCCAAAGAAAATGAACAGTTTCTCACAATCAGCTTCTCAACATATGAATCTAAAATAGTCTATATGGTTCTGTTGGGTTAGTGACAACTATTAAATTCTGGTATTTAGAAAAACTAAATCTCTTCGAGCTAATGGTCCACTTCACTCCATGCATTTTGCATTTCATCTACAGTCACACAGATGTAAAACAGTATTATTAATGCACAGCAACTGGGAAACATCTAAAAATGAATTAACACATTAACTAAAATCTAAGCAGAAATGTAGAAGGACATCTAAAGAGTCTACAACATGCCACAAAGAATATATCAGCAAGTTCAAGTCTCAACGAAAGACTTGTTTTGGATAATAAACAAAAAGTTTTTGGAACCTTTGTACTTTCTAAGCTTTACACGCACACCACAAATGTAATATAAGCCACCGATAAATTTTCTGCTGACTAATCACTTTCAAGCATGATGGAGTGTGGGTGTGGGAGTAATCTGTGCATGTTCTGCTAGATTTCAGTGCCAAAGGCAGGCTCTGGACAAGTGTAGGCAAACTTGAGAAAGACAAGCTCTAAAGACAACAGTTCCTCTGCTGTTTCTCTCAACGCCTTTAGCGGCTGAGGAAACCAGCTGTTGAAAATCCAAATACTGTGAGAACAGAACCTTTCCTTACACTTCTAAGTAAAAACCATATCTTGAAAGTGCATCTTAAGAAAGTCCAAAATAAAGTACAAAAAGGACCTCAATCCCACTGAAGAGTTAATTTCCCACCTTGGGTGCGTATGGTTCTGGCGAAGCACTAGGGTCTGCGGCTCGATTGGTTCGGCCTCCCACACGAGGCATCTGATCTTGGAGCATGCCCTATAAAACAAGGTGTGTGCCTCAATAAAGACCTGTTTCTATTCATTCATTTAGGACCCACGAGAATGGCCAAGGCTGTGTCCAAACAAGAAGGTGTTTAGATGCTAGAATAAAGGCTGCAGTTTGGTGTATCAATAGTGGACAAAGAAGATGAGTATATATGAAGTTGTCTAAAACATGCACATGCTGCAAGCCCTTGTTAACACATGAAAATTGCATTTGCGTATGAAAAAAAAAACACATGCATATTGCAGAACCCCATTAAAGGTGAACAAATGCAGTATGATCCAAAAGCCTGAGACCACTAGTGAAAATGCTAATTTCATAATAACATTTTAATAATTGTTTTTTATTAATTGCAAATTATTTAATCAGCATGTGAGTGGAAAAAAGTTCACATGATCAATGTCAAAAATGTGCTTATGTTTGGAAAGTGTCCTAGAAATAGCACATAATTTTAAATACATTTTCATTATACATTTCAATTTCTTTTAGATCTCTTCTTCCAGTTTACAATTTAAAGTAAAAAAACTTTCCAGATTTTCAATGTGATCTCAGACCATTTTGAATGATGTTCTTATGGAGAGTGGTTAATGATGGGACATGGTCATGGGAAAGAAGGGAGGTGAAATTAGGACTATATTTAAATGCAGTTACCCTCCTAAACACTAGGACTTTTTGAAGTAACAGAGTCAAAAGACATGCAGGTGGTAAAGATTATCCTGTTTGTTCCAGGGTGGAGAAGCATTCCTCTCTAATGAAATAATACCTTTTGACTAAGGTAGCCAACCGTTTGAACCCTTGACCTGCAAATGGTAGCGGGTCATCTGTGAATGACAGTTTACCTGTGCCCTTTGGCCTCTGTCCACATAGGTACAGATGGGGTTGTAAGCTCCCGTTCCACACACATACAGGTGAGTCCTGTTCCATGGCTCGATTAGACGGATGAAATTACCACACTCGCCCTGTTGATACAGTACAGAATGATATCAGTGATGCTGTCAAGGCGAAATGATACTTTCAGATGGATATTGACATGCCCATGTTGGAATAACTACTTTAGGATTTACAATGATTGTGGTAATTAGTAGTGATGCACCAATATTAAAACTATGAGAAAGCGAGAGAAAAATGGCACCTATAAAATAAACACAGAGAATATTAAAAATATATTATATTTACATACTACCATACTACCATTCAGAATATTGGTGTTGGAAAAAAAAAATCCTATGCTTTCTATAAAACAGTAACATTATGAAATATTACAAAAAAAAGTATTTTAATATATTTCGAAATAAAACGTGATGAACAGAAAGATCAAAAGAACAACATTTGTTTGAAATAAATCTTATGTATCTTTGTCACTTTGGATTGATTTAATGCGTTCTTTCTGAATTAAAGTAATTCATTTCCTTAAAAAAATCTTTCTGACATCAAACTTTGATAAATATAGCAGAAAAGAATATGCAAATTGTGGATTCTTACATTGATGTCTTTTCCTGAGAGGACACACTCAGTCCTCCTCTGAGGAGCCACAGGCCAGTGAATCTAAGGAGAAAGACACAAACATCAGTCGATTCTTACATTGATGTCTTTTCCTGAGAGGACACACTCAGTCCTCCTCTGCCATTTATACTGCCATAGCCTTGATATATACAGAAGTTTGGTTTGATTTTGCAATCTGTATATGTACAGTAACTAACGCGATCGTTATAAAGGGTTTCAATCTTACTATGAGGGGCTCTTTGTTGATGTCGTTCAGGTCTAGTGACATTTGTGATATTCTGTAGGAAAAATTCCTTGCAGATCATCATTCATTCGTTCCAGGGGTACTACATGCGCATTTCATTCATTGCGGTGACCCAGTTCAAAACGTCCATACGAAGAAGACGTACAGACTCTGTAGTGATTCGCTCGAGTTGAGGATCAAAAAGAAAGGCATGAAGTGATCTGTGCCACTGTTCCAGTAGACATTCATTCAGCGATTTTGTATTTTATTATGAGATAATGTGATCAGTGATTCAAGATTGAAAGAGTCGCATTTATTTGCAGTAAAAACTTGAAATATTCAGTACATGCATTTTTTATTGTAAAGTGTTTATATACTCACAAAAAGGAGTCCAGACAAAAAAAAATGCGTTTTATATTTCCAAGGGTAGACAATTTGACACAAATTATTATTAACTTTTAGGTAGCAAAAAATTTTTTTTTTGTCAATTACACTAAGTGCCCTGCTATATTATATTCTTATTAGTAAATATGGGCGCTAAAACATTGATCAAAATTGTCAATTTCTGCAAAACGAATATCTTTTAAAAAAGAGCATAAAACAAAACCAAAGTCGTCAAAAATGTTTTACCAAAAACAGCGCCGTTCCAAGGGCGCCAGCGTTTCCACATGCCTCGCGACGAGGTAGTGGAGTTAAGTTATAAATACCCCTGAACACAATGGAGTCTTCAACAAGGCGCTCTTCTGTTGCAGGTCTCAGTGGAGGATGATACCCCTGAAGACGCCTAGCAATGGTATACTTTAGTGGTAGTATACCTTTAGTTAAGTTATACCTGAAGGAGTTCGTAGCGCGCTAAGAGACCAATGTTATCGGGAAACGCAGTATGAATGCGTAATGGAGATTCCAAAGCGCTCTTCTTTTGGTCATTGTATGCACCGAAACTTTTAACAATGCAAACAAAATATTTAAAGAGCACCAAGGGTTATATAACAGTAATAAATAGCCTGGCTATACTTGCCCACCCAACTGGCCCATCCAAAACCGGAATCATGGCGCCGTGCCTGGGCCACACTGAGCTGTGCTCTGAACGAGACAGAAACTGTCACTCTGTGGCGATGCATGTGCAAAACAGATTTAACTAAATGGATACATAACACAGCCTACTATGAACCCAACCCCCAAAGAATGCTCAGCATAGGACAATATAGTTTCCCACGTCCTGGAATCTAAGGAGAAAGACACAAACATCAGTCATCCTAATCTACTGACCAGTTTTATACTGCCAAGCCTTGATTATAGTTTGGTTTGTTGCAATCTGTATTGTGTAACTGAATCTAAGGAGAAAATCAGTGTTCTGTTAGTCCGTCGAGTTGAGCCCAGTTTGTTTTACTAAACAGGACAGATTGAAAGAGTAGTTTCATGTTTTTTCTTTTATGTAAAGTGACACACAAACAAGGGAAAAAGAAAATCTTTCGTAACATAGTTCTGCCACTGGTCATGTAATTGCATATCAGTGTTTAAGCCATTGTTGGGTTATGGTGAATTAGCAGATGGGACTCTTCAGCATAGGACTGTTATGCTTCTCTGGACTGTTGGTCGCAGTGTTTTATTCCCCATTTGTTTTACTCACAGTGTTTCTGAAAATTCATACGGAACATATGGACTTGTCAGTGCAATAAGTGAATTGCAACTCTTTAGGACTATGAACATTAAAGATAATGAAAGCAAAATAAAAGAAGCAGCCGGAACGCTTACAGACACCTCCAAAGATGTATTAAATATAATAGGTTTTCAATTGGATGCATAGCCACGCTCCAAATCCACAAACTCTACAAGGAATCACATACAATTAATCCAAACACCACAAATGTTGCCAAGTCACAGTAGTTCCTCAGTATAACAGCATCTGTCCAGCTGTATGGATATGACCAGTCTGGAGTGTTTCCCTGAGGTTCAGTGCCCTGGCTACATTCCTATGTCCTTTGTTATTATTATTGTTACAGTCCTGTTTTTACAGGGTGGATTTCTTGAGGATTTTTGGCTCTCTGAGAGATCTCATGGGGCCTCCCGAGTCTTATATTTAAATTCTACTACCAATACTGGAGTGTCACACTTTATTTTCCTCTTCCCCAACAAGCTTGGTTCCCTTTGTTGGAAACTGAGTACAGCATGTGGTCTGTGAGAGACTTTGATGGATTTCAGTGATGCTGAATATTAACTATGCATGCTTTTTTTCTTTATTTCTCTATTTAGATTAGCTTTTGGCAATCTAACACTCACTTAAAGTTGGTCTTCAAAGACACTAATAATTTTAAAACACCGTTACATGTAATTTTAGCAAACCTCAAAATTAATATCCATTTTTCATATTGAACTATAATGTTTTGATTCCTTAATTCTCGTGATATTAGATATCATGGCCCAATATGGTTCATAGAGTTCACAGCACCATCCCTTTGGATGACAACAGAGGACTACAGTATGTCAGATGTTCCACTATTGCAGAGCAAGCTGAAGGAAACCTTTGAAGAATATAAGGACAACATATTGGCTTCTGTCTCTGATAAGGTCTACTTGAGAATCAACTTTAGAATGGTGGATGGTGGAGGAAGAAATAATTCATTGCAGATAGCTGGCAAAGCATATACAGGAAAGATTGGCCAAGCACAATTGCAATTCCAAATCTTACTGTAACAATCCCCCATTCTATTGTGAAACAGATCTGTGCTAAAAGTCTGAAGCACATGCTTACACTTAGCAGCCCAAGGTCAAATTTGCAACTCTCAACTGAAAAGAGACACCAGACCACGTAACCACGTTTAAAAAGACATAATTTTTGATTGCTCAAGGCCCAAAGGATGGAAAAGTGCCATCAAAGTTTTTCAAAAATAAACTAAATGGTCTGTAATACAACCCTAAGAACATGATGACTACATAGATGTTACAAAAACACGTTGAAAATAGATTAAATGCAGCTTAGGCTTACTTTTTTGACTTGGTAATTGTTTGTGGTTTGTATAGCAATAATGATAATTTATGAAATTCGAACAATACGTATAAATAAAACACAGTATATCATTTTCTCACCAAACTCCCTAATTTTCCGTTAGACAAAAATGACATAATAACGTCTCCAATTTTACTTTCCCTAAACATCTCAAAAAGAAATGGACTTATTTATGACAGGAAAGAGTTTATTTTAAAATAATAATTTTATAACAAGATCCAACAGTCAAGCTCGGCAGAACATTCTGCTTGGAAGTTTGGTAACGTAGTGGAATGTGCCAGCCATAGAGAAGCACCCGACTCTGCAAAGTACCAGTATATGAATGTTCTATCAGAAGACACAATCTACTCCACTCTTATACAAAGAGATTTAGCACGGGACCGCAGATAACATAAAAGCTCATTTACCTGTGTGGGCATTCCTGGCACATAGCTAGAATTCCTCATCTCTTTCATTTCAGGGTTTAATTAAGCACAAGGGCAGGTCCGCCATGTTCTAACAAGTTCTCAACCAAGTCTATGTGTCTTTGCCATCACTAATAATGCAATCTAGTAACAATCTCTATAAAGAAAATAGCTTCTTTTTTATTGATAGCAAGTTATGTACTGGCACAGTAAAACACAATAACATTTTAGATCTGAAAACTGATTTGAACTGGCTTGTGTCAGAGAACAAGTTCTTAATGCAAGGCCAATTTAGTTCAGAAGTTCTATAACTTACTAAAAATGTAAGAACTACTTATTTTAAAAGAGATATAAAACAAGCAAAGACACTTGAAAGACATCTGGAGCAACTAGTTTTTAGTACTACTTTAGTATCTACTGTCTGCAGAGCCAACTAAATTTAATCTTACATATACACACAAACATATAACTTTATCTTCAGAGATTGAGCTTTACCTTCAGCTGTCCATCTAAATGATCACTTGAAGATTAGCTCTTATCTCTTGGCTTCAAAGGGCTGTCACTTGACAGCTCGCATGGATGTGAGTGACCGGTTGAAGGACGGTGGACGGAATATGATGGAGGGAGTCTGCTCTCATTGAATTGTGTGTGTGACTTTAACTGAATGAAAACTTTCCTCTCACATTCATCATGTGTATGAGGCATTGGTTTTAACAGCCCTCATCCCTGACAGAGGATTACTCCATCACCCTTATCTTCTGGGAAGACAGGACGGGGTGATTAAAGCAAAGGATTTAATCAAACCACACAGATAAAATGTCTTTTTTCTCTCTCATCTGTCCATCAAAATCTTATGACAAATAAGGGCAAACAAACTTACAACTTGCCGAGTGTATGATAGAGGTAGTCTACTATTTCAGAAATCATGAGGGACATATTTAATCTGCAACTCAATATATACATAAACAAAGCGGCTCCAAGTAGCATTTAAACAGTTAAGCAACATTTTATACACATATATTGTATCTCATATAGTATATGTATGTGGCAAGTAACTTCACTTTGGTTTTTTAAGTGGGGCCTGTAAATAAATGGAAAGGTTTAGAAAAGCAGCTTTCAAAGCATTTGAAGACCCGTACTTGAAGCATCCACACAGTCACATCTGACCTCCAAATTTACTTTCACTTTCATTCTTTGTGAATTTGATAAAAAATATACTGATAAGCTCTTTTACTGATAAGCGCTTATTGTAAATCATTTCACTATGTTTAAACTTTCACAGTTAAGCCCCATTTCACAC
Source organism: Cyprinus carpio (assembly GCF_018340385.1). Taxonomy (NCBI): domain Eukaryota; kingdom Metazoa; phylum Chordata; class Actinopteri; order Cypriniformes; family Cyprinidae; genus Cyprinus; species Cyprinus carpio. Next base: position 22,720,403 of record NC_056602.1, on the reverse strand, counting down.
TATTCTGCTTTCATTCTTTTCACAGTGCGATTCCGGAAAATACACGGGTAATGTGTCCCGGCATGCCCCTTTCACACTGCCAGTAATGTCCCGGAATCTGTACGTGTTCACACACAACCCGTAAAGGTCCTGCAGTGACACGTGACATCAAGATGTGATGTGTAATGTACAAGACGAAAACGCTAGGCACGTTAACTTTCACTTAAGCTGGCGAACGATTTCATCTTCATCGCAGATAGTGAGGAGCTAACTGATCTCTGCTTCATTACAGTTTGCACATATTTTTTCGTTGCGAACGTTGATCTGCCTTCAAAACACCTGGTAAAAAGAGGTGTTTTGAAGGCAGATCAACCTTTTGAAGTGCGTCATCACTACGACACACCCTATATGGCATTGGTTATGGCTTTTGTTCACACAGAGCTCATTCCGGGACTGTTCCCGGCAATGTTACTAAGTCCCCAACCTGGGATCAATCCCGGGACATGTTTGCATTCACACTGAAGGCTATCTGGCAATTTTCCGGCAATTTTTTGGGACCAACATGCAGTGTGAAAGGGTGATTTTGCGTACAAAACTTACACTTAGAGTGACTTTGCATACAAAACTGAAAATGCACTGCCTGATTTTTACAAGACATATTTAATAATATATACTTTTGGACATTCAAGTCACATATCAAACCATGTATCCAGTTTCACTTAAATTAATACAGCTGCCAGCAGAATAACCACCAGTGTTCATTGTAATAATGTTCCACAAAATTTGACAACTGGAAAGTGTTAATTTTGAACATTACATTTATTGTTTCATATTTTTAACAGCCTTTTTGTGAAATGTTCTGATTGAATAGTGTTTTACTGAATAATAAAATAAAATAATGTATAATAAAATAAAATAAAATAAAATAAAATAAAATAAAATAAAATAAAATAAAATAAAATAAAATAAAATAAAAACCAACAAAGACACTTAAAGGACATCTGAACACTGAATCAATAATAATATGACAAATATATATATATATATATATATATATATATATATATATATATATATATATATATATTATATATAATATATATATATATAAAATATAATAAAATAATTTAATAATACAATATTATAATAAAATGTTATAATAAAAATATATAAAATAAAATGTATATATACTGCAAAGACATAAAAATGTTTGTGGCATTAGTGACCAAATTCTTTTGGGGCCACTGTACATTCATAACCAGGCATTTCGGCGGTAGTCTAGGGGAAATGCTACTCATCTAAGGAGAACTTATAAAGCATATGAGAATAAAGACAAAAAAGAGTGAATTGGGGAGAAGAGTGATGAATTGAAAGAACATAGTAGGAATAAGAGAACCAATATAGCAAAGATGAAGAAAGAGAGGAGGAGATGGGGGTGTGTGAATCTCTACGGTTGGGAGTCTCCCCTCAGGGATTGGTGGGAGCCCCTGTTTGCTTTGGCCCACAGTTTCAGTGAGAGTGAGGGTCATAGATCACGCTCACAGAAACAGGCGCACACTCAGCGACAAATCGAGCACCACGTGTTACCCTGACCCATGTGATCCTACAGTGAATTATTTCTGAAAACTCTTTATTTCTCCCTTTTCACAAACAGCAGACAAGCAGCAGAAATGTGGTAATAATTAACAGGCCACGGCTCCATTTGGTGCAATGACCCAAAGTCCTTGCTCTAGTTTAAAGAGCTTATTAAAGATGTCAGAATGTGTTTTCACAAGATCACAGTCCATAATATACTATAGTTAGCCCTATTTATTTTACATCAGGATTTGATGTGACAGTCTATCATGTATGGTATGTCTGGTAGGCCCTGACTTTTCTCATTTTGTCTTATGTACAAGAACATAGCCAAATACAACACCTCAGATTATTGATTCGTATCACTTAATGTTCTTGAAGAATCAGGCTTAGCCTTGGCGAACAGTTAAACAAACTGTAGCACTCCTTTTCAAGTGTTAAACATAAAGTGTGGGAACCAATGTGTGAAAAACAATGCTAGTCAGTGTTGTGGAGAAACAAAATAAAAGTAGCGACGCTTACAATTTAGGTATAATTGTCAACAGCTTGTTAGCAGCTAAGCTGTTTTCAAAATAATGCAGCTTTTGCAGTAATTTCCCTTAAGCAGCACAAAAAAATGTTACATTTCTGATCTTTTTTAAGTTGCATCATATTGTTGGTGTGCTAAATCTTGCTGTTGAGAAGCATAAATTCAATTAAGCTGGCTAAATAGGTATAATGCTGTGAAATTATGTGAGGCAAGTCCATTCATAACAAGCTTTTCTGAGTTTTCGTGACCAAAAAAACCCCATTTCTCCATGCATGCATCCAACATAGCCTTGTCTGATGACCCTGATTAGCTTCCACTCTACACTCAAACACGCAAACGTGTTAGAAGACCTTGAGGTGTTTATCTCACTATCATCTGATATCTCTGGGATGGTTCGTTATAAAAGAAGTTGTCAACAAACAGACACAGATAAGCGCAGCTCCTCTTCCTGTTCAGTGTTATCATATTGGCAAATCTGATGGTTGCGGCAGATCTTTCAATGAGCATTCCAACGAGAAGCGCAATCAGAGATCTGTTTGTTTCCTTCTCTCCTTTAATCTTTTTCCTTTTTAATGCATTTCAACACCAGATCGGTCCTCCCGCCTGCGTTTCACACCATCATGTTAGTGGCACTTCAAAAACAATAGAAATAACAAAACATCAAAACAATTCAGAGAACATAACTTCAATTTTAAGTACATCAGGCTGGACTTTCATTTTGCCTCCGGTTTTCCTCGGATTCTTTTTTTCAGTGAGTTTGTATCTACATACCAGGAAAGAGATGATGGATAATTCTGATCCTTCTCATTTAATCTCTCTTACTTTCACACTTTCATCTCTAGATCTTTCTATCTTCTGCTACTTGTTCTGGGTCAGGTGAGAGTGTTAAATAAAGAAGAAAGTAAATGCAGGTGTTAAAGATAATTCTTCTTCACTTATTTATGTTTTTTTTAATAGTATCTAGCTTAAGGAAGCTAAAAACATTTATTTACTATGTATTATAGAGCATTCCTATTGAGCTATTTATACAGGGATTGCAAATTCGCTATTGCTGAGAACAGGTCTTATGATTTTTGTAGAAGGCTGTGGCTGTGACATGCAATCTTGTATCCTGATTTCAATGCTCTCATGTATTAATTGCACATGTCTGTCACAAGAGATGCATGAGACCTTAAAGAAAAGAGATTCTGATCTGGATTCTGATCTGATGTGAATTACTGCGTACCACATTACAAATTCCCAGAGACAGGGGTATCTCAGGAATTTCAAGAAGCATTTTCAATAAAACTAAGGAAGAAAGAAAGCAAACACTTTTTGTTTACTCAGTATCCTATTATTTTAAATTAACCTGCTAGAGTGTGAAAAGCAGTCTTTTCACCACTCTATTGTGCTTTAGTTTGGTGTCCGTCTCTCTGACACCGCAAAACCACTCAACACACAATGGCTACGCCGGTTAGCTAGATCAGGGTCAAGAGGTCACAAAGGTTATCATACACACTAGCACTAACTAAAACTCCAGCCAGGGTCATTAAATGTGGGGTCAGTGGGTTGCCTACTGGATACTCAGCACACATCCACTTGACCTCTGTTGCTTGGAAACAAAGGACAGGTCATGCCGGGAGTGAATAGTCATAGCGACCCGTAACCAAGCAGAAGACCTTAACGGCATGTGACAGGCGAGAAACAAGCATCTGAAAGCGGCAGCCACTGCTCGCCTGCTGATTAGGAGTGTGTGAGAGAGCCTCTAAGCTTTGATTTGGCCGTTGTGGTGCACTCATTCATTGAGTTCCTTTCACCTCTGTCTTTGGCTTCACTGTGAATGCAGTAAAAATCAGGGACAGGCAGTGGTTTTAAAGGGATAGTTCATGCACAAATGAAAAGTCTTGGTCTGCATACCTTAATGTCGCTCTAAACTAATTTACCCTCAATTTACATTCAATCATTCCATGTATGTGTCCATGAGAATTTGGAGTGCAATTTCTCCTCCTCATCTTACTGATGGTGTCAAGTGTTTACTGTGCTTCCTGTTTCTATCTTTATCATTATTCAATCTTTCATCATTTCACACCTTCTTTTTTAAGATTTTTATTCTATTGAATAAAAGAACACAGACATTCTGCTAAATATGTTCTTTTGTGTTACATGTAAGAAAATCAATCTGGTCCGGAATAACAATAAGTGTGAGTTGACATTCTGCTAAATATGTTCTTTTGTGTTACATGTAAGAAAATAAATATGGTACGGAATGTTTATAAAAGCTTTTACAAAGCTTCAAGTGTACTGCCCCAGTGACAAGATGTTTTACTATTAAAGGTACAACTTTTACACATTTTGGTAACACTTTATTTTAAGGTGTCCTTGTTACACGTTACATGTACTTACTATTATAATAACAATAAATTATGCATAAGTATCCGACATGCAAGTAACCCTAAGCCAAACCCTCATTTTAACCCTAACCATGCAGTAAGAACATGTAGTTAATTAATATTACTCAGTAATTAAATGTATAATTATACTGTAATAAGGACACCTTAAAATAAAGTGTAACCCACATGTTTACAGTATAATATAACATTATCATTAACCTTCATTTTCAGCATTAATAATTACGTTTCAAATATGCATTAAGAACTATCTACATTCCCGGCTCAAAAGTTTTGTTTTTGAAAAAAGCCTGGATTTTAATTGATCAAAAATACAGTAAAAACTGTAATATTCTGAAATATTATTACAATCTAAAATGTTTTCTATTTTAATAAATTTTAAATTTGTAATTTATTCCTGCAATATCAAAGCTGAATTTTCAGCATCATTACTCCAGTCTTCATTGTCACATTCTTCAGAAATAATTTGAATGTGCCGATTTGGTGCACAAAATTTCTTTTTTATCAATGTTGGAAACAGTTATGCTTCTTAATGTTTTTGTGGAAACTGAAATATGTGTTTGTTTGTTTTTTCAGGATTCTTTGATGAATAGGCTGAACAGCATTTATTTAAAACAGGAACCTTTTGTAACATAATTAATGTCTGGTGCTCATAACTAATGCTCTGGTGCTCTCTGCCATGCTTTATTCAAAAGCAGAGGATCTCAAAGACACAAAAAGATATGCATCACAATGCCACCATACAATGTAATAAAAACAACCAGAATGCATCAATGTCTCTTATCATTTCACCATTTCTCATACTCTCGCATACACACACAAGTGTGCAAACTAAAACACATTAACATATGTAGCTCAGTCTCATGGGAGAGAGACCATAAGAATTGGAAAGCGTTCCCCCAGCCCCCATAGGAGGTGTCAATCAAAATGCATATTAACCACTTAAGGCACTCAAATGCCTGTGAGAAAAAGCCTGCGTGGAATGACTCTATTTAATAAGGACTGATGCCGGCAGCAAGACATCTTAAAGACAATAAATTAGACGATATGCCAGAAAGATTTAAATTCTAATGTGGAAAGGAAGAAAATATAAAGGTTTACACACACAGAAAAATGTTATTGTGTTTTGTGCTTTTATAGAAGTGTATGTTTGCACAATTTGTGAATTTCTACTGCATCAACATTATTTTTATTTCCTATTTCCTTGAGCTGATATTGGTAAGGACCTCTTATTGATTGATCATATTGCATTTTAAAAGGCCTTTTAAGACCCAAATATGTGTTTTGAGTTATATTTCTGCAGAAAGCTAATTTTTTTTAACCTTAATTTGTTTGTGGCAGTGATAATATTGCATTTGGCTAGAATCTGAAATAAGTAATTTAAGGCAAAGTTGTTTACATTTAAAGTACTACATCAATGCATTTAAAATACAAAATACTATATTTAAAATGTAGTTCAAATCCCATTAGTTCACATATGTCCTATAGAAGCTATATGTCAAAAGAGAATAGACAGACACTATGCTTTTAGGACACGTTGAATTAAAGACAAAAAGTGGCCTAATTTTCACTCTTATTAACGCCAAAAGTTCCAGTATATTTGTGAGGGGCAATCAAAGTGGCCTTTGGCGAATTGAGCATGTAAGACTTAATTACAATTCAAATGGCCATCACCTCTAGACACTGATCATAGTAAATGGAGAAAAACTAACCCACAACAGCTCAATTTCAATAAAGAAAGAATTTCAATAAAAAAAGAAATGCAGAGTCATTGCACACTGAAAACCATTCTGATTAAGAGAGCAGTCTCTAGCTTTTATCTTCTGCATAAATACATAATACCCCATGCTATGTTAAGCTGATTGACAGCTTGACAAGCCAATGGATTACTGCCTCTTTGCAGTTCATGGTGACAGACAAGCTAACCCCGCCCACTAAAGGCGAGCTTGAGCTTTAGGTCTAAAGCCCCCTTTCTCATTTGACAGACAAGTGGGCAGTCCTTTCAAGCGACCCATGACCTCTGAGCCCTGACAACAAAGATTTTCACAGAGAGATGGCATTGAACTTCTCTTTAGTTCTGCTCTTCCTTTGTTGCATTAAGCTCTCTGTGTCCAACACCATCTCTCTTCTAGAGCACTTTAGCTGACAATATCCAGCAGAAACAGAAGGAGCAAATGAAAGAAACAGAATAGCGAGTGTCTCAAAGTGGCTAAATTCCTATTATTAGCATGATGGAGATTAACATGAAAAGAGCGAGAGAATAAAGTGCATTTAAAAATCACAGTCAGTGAATGGAAAAAGTTAGCAAGCTTCAGCGACGAGAAAAAACATCCTATTTTTCTTCTTTCTTTTGCTGGTTTGACATCTGCAACAGATAGTCCCAGAGGTTAGATGTGCCCCCATAAAAATGGATCACCTTGCATGTTTTAATAAGACCAATCATTTAATCCATGTTACAGTCAATTAAATCCAAACCAGCCATGAAATTATCTAATGGGATTTTCTCTTGTTCGGTTAACTAATTGAATTCACGAGCCAAATGAAACATGCTTGTGATAAACGGCCTGTGAAGGAAAAACAAGAAAAAAAAATGAAATGATAGGGATTAATAAGGTATGCTTTCACTGGCTAAGTCAACATGATCAGTCTTCAGGAGTTCTGACGTGGGAAATCGCTGAGCAAAGTCTCAACATGAGGACTTAATTGGGACATTTTGATAAGGAAGTTCAAATACACTGTTTCTTTCTTCCCGTGTTTGGATTCTCAAGCATTGTCAGTTATAAGTATCCTTAATCAAAATGCTTCTTTTGAGTATTGTCACTATACTTTAAGGCTCAGACACATCTGTATGTATTTAACAGCTGCAGCTAACAGCTATTCTGATCATTATTAAACTGTTGATTACTATTTCAATCAATTAATTGAACAGATAAATATGGCAAGCAGTTGAAATGCATGTTATTCCATATTTTGTGCAGCATGCACATTTTCTGGGTTATTTTGGAGTGAGAAATCTGTAGAAATGGGTTCGGTCAAATCTGATAAACAAAGCTAAGAGTACTACAATACACAACAAATGTGTCCAACATCTTTAATAAACAAACATGCTAAGGGTAGGGAATGTGTATAAGTAATAACGGCTGTTCAAAATCGGAGGAAATCTGCAGAGCTTTCTGCGCCTGTGTGGCCTTGACTCTCCTTTAAACAATGTGCTGATTGAATGCTAACAAACAAAAAAAATGTAAATATATGCTATTCACTGTATGGAATATATGAAAATTGTTATTATTTAATAAACTTGCATGACTTTATTCTGTGTAACACAAAAGGTCAGTGGGATCTAATCTTGCTTTGGACACCATTGACTTTGACCGTATGGACACAAACAGTTGAAATATTCTTCAAAATATCCTTTTTTTGCATGTTCTGTAGAAGAAAGCAAGCCTTTAAGGTTTGGAAAAACATGAGAGTGTGTAAATGGTGACAGAATTTGAAATTATGGGTGAACTATCTCTTTAAAGCACAGACAACAATGGGATTTTTGTCAACTATTTCATTATTGATTTTATTAAATACTGTAGATGGTGTAGCCCTAGTTTTCACTTTTTTCTGCACTCATAATAATCAGTAACGATTATCGGTTGCTTGATAATTGTGAGAAATGGCTTCAGTAACTATATACTGCATGCAATCATACTGCATGACCAGAAAAATGTAAGTTAGAATTTTATAAAGGTGATTACAATGCACTCATGGGTAGCCGCAACACACACACATATATACACACACACGTCAGAGAAGCAGCTTGGAGAGCTTGATTCTCTCTGTAACAAAATAAGCAGGCAGCACAGACATCACGCTCAAAAATCGCAGAAACAGATGTTAGCCGACTCTAGACAGACACCTAACACATTCCTCCTGGCGTCTCTCCAGCATGCACCTCTCTTATCCTATTACGCTCTTTTTCCCAATACATCCCATCTACATTTCCATCTTGTTATCGAGTCAATGCGTTCTCAGCTTACAGGAGACTCACAAACGGACTATGAACTGTGGGACGGTTTGAACGTTGGGACATATGCACAAACTTTCTTGCTCTCCTATTTCACATCTGTTTGTGTCTATTTTCCAGCAAAAGGTATGGTTTAGCATATCTATTTTGCCTCCAATGGGACCAGTTTGACAGACTCAAGATTCAAGCTGTAAATCTTAGCTGTAAAAAGAAAAAAAAAAATCATCTGGCCCTTGTGCTATTTTTCGAACTGTCGAGGGATGATAATACTCAAGCTTGTGGTTTTAACCTGAATGTGTCTGTAAGAGTGATGATTTTGACTTTATAGCTTTACCGTTTCTATAGCGTAAGGCTCTGAAAGTCTTTAGAGGTGAAAATATGATCCAATATCCTGTCCAAGTACTGAACTGAATCAGACCACAATTAATAAAATCTCTTGTCAGGCTCCATCCCAAAAGACTCGCTACTTCCTCTGGCAGGCATATTTGACTTGCTTCTCAGAACTTTGTACTTTCATCCACTGTCTAATGTTAAAGTGGTAATGTCAAACTAATCCAATGGGAACATTTTAAATCATGGAGTCTCATATAAATGAGTCAGGTTTGTACAGTATGACCTGTTAACTGTTAATAGTTTATCATTATAAACAGCCTGCAAATTGATTATCTCTGTCTACACTGACCTACTACAGTATGTTATTTTAGAGATTCTTAAAAGATTTTTAAAACAGTAGCCTGATATATATTTTTTAGACATATAAAGTTTAATTTACATATCCATCAAGTTGTATGCTGTATATCTAAAAAATAACTGTATATAGATAAAATTAATGATCGTAAAACATTTGTATTTGCTTTAAGAACCCTCTTTTAAACAGCTGAATGACAAGGATCTGAATAGAATTATTTGATTGTTCATACTTTGTGTTGTTTTAAATCCTAATATATCCTTATCAATCTATTCTCTTCTGTTTAAAAAAAGGGTAACCCACATGTCAACATCAATTTATATCCAAATGTGATAAGAGCTTAAGTCTGGGATTTAAAGAGAGTCTAGAGTATTTCCATCTTATGTAAGAAGCAGAGGGACAATCTTTTTCATTAAAACTGAATTTCCTGAGCAATTGTAGCCTGTAATATTTCACTATAGCAATATCAATATGCCAGTCAAAGTTTCCTCTGGATTTTTTTGTAAGTGTCCACCTGTGCATGGACAAAAACTGACCTCATCCCAAGACCTCACTGGTGAATTATTGGTGAGGTGTGTGTTTGAAGTGTTCAAAGTGACAGTTTGTAGAGGAAAATAGAATGATATCAATCATGCATGTTAATGGTTAAATGCTTAATCAAATGTTTTGCTCAAAAAATGAAAGAAAATATGGTATTGCACCTTTATTTGAGCAAATTGCTAAACTACAATTTATATGTTTGCCAGCTTTCCGTAAGTTGAGAGAGCGTGTGTGCATGGTTGCCAGGTTGCGAAGCTTAATTAATATCTGGCAACCACAACCATAACCACAAAATCTTGAAGCTTGTAACCAATGCAGGATAATGGCAAATTGAAATGAAATAGCAACTTAAAATGGAATGTTTTTCAGGAAAAATAACCACTGGACAAGTACTACAAGCAGACAATTATGATTTAAATCAAGAGAAGCAGAAATCATGATCATAATTAAAATATTTATTGTGCAGTATGTGGTGGTATCATTTACATTTACAAAGTACACCATATTATCTTACAGAATGCAGTATTGCACAAATACTGTCCAAAACAAACTTAAAGGGGTCATATGTTGCGATTTCAATTTTTCCTTTCTCTTTGGAGTGTTACAAGCTCTTGGTGCATGAAGAAGATCTGTAAAGTTGCAAAGACTAAAGTCTCAAATCCAAAGAGATATTCTTTATCAAAGTTAAGACTCTGCCACACTCCCCTAAAATGGCTCATTTAAACACGCCCACACATCTCTACGTCACTGTGGGGAAATATTTGGGTAATGCCGCCCAAATGTTCATGCAAAGAAAGAAGGATTGGATTCAGTAACCGCAGTTAGTGTTGAAGCAGCCATGTCAGGGAGATGCTGTGTGTATTTAGGCAAAAGCACTTTATTTGGCCTTCCGAAAGTAGATGCATTTAGGAATCTTTAAGATTACTTAGAACAGAGCAGTAAGTGATTTTATGGACGATCGTTTCGTGAACCTAGGAGAGAAGGTAATTCTGACTTTGCTATGATAGTTTCGTGAATTTGGGATTGTATGCTGTAAGTATGTTTTGTTATTAGTTTAAGTATTTGCTAATAACTGTTCAAATGCTGAGTTTTGTGTGTCGTGTATGTGTGCATGTGTGTGTGTGTGAGAGAGAGAGAGAAAGAGAGAGAGAGAGAGAGGGTCACACAGTGGAGTCAGCTGTCTTAACCGACAAAAAGAATAGAAGAGACAGAGAAAGACAGACAGAAACAGCGGCCAAGTCTAGAAGAGCCAATGCAGCCTTAGGGGTGTCTACATTCACAACCCTTTACTTCAAAGTACAAAAATAGGGGAACGTCTGAGGCATCATCTCACTGACCTCCTGAACAAACTTTGCCTTTAATGAGCATGAGATCATTTCATCACACAACAACATAAGCAAACAGCTCACTGCCACCACAAACATCACCAACGATTCCAGTCTCATCTCAGACATTCATAAACACGCGTATCTACACAGCATGTAATGTCACTTGAGACTCCTGCTGAATTTGGCGGAGAACCACAAGCCCATCTTTCCCACCCATCTAACTCTCCAGCCCACATGTGCCATTCCCCTGAAATGACGAGGAACATCTGGAGGAAAAACTTACCTGAGAGATGCACAGACACGCACGGATGCATACTCTCATTGAATTAAACATAAGTGTAGATTGCCAGTGTGCTTCAAGTGAGTATGATTGTTACCTCTTATCTACCCTATCATTAAATTGTCAGGTATGTAATTCGCTCTAACTTGTATATACTTTAGAAAACACTACATCAACATTTAACAAGCGCAGTGAAATCAGGTTTCCAATTCTCTCTCATTACGTAAATGATCCCAAGACCAGTAAACAGCAAGATGGTAACAGCAGCATCTTTCTCTCAAACTCCCTACAAAACAAGTATCATGGAGGTGATATCAGATGACAATACTATTGATATATACCATCTGATATACATTTATTACTAGGCCTATATTTATCTAAAATATTATGGTACTGAAATTTCTCCTAAAATAAAAACAGAAACAAATGAGACATCTGTGGACATATAGTATTAGTAGGACAGCGACAGCATATATTACTTATTCTGAGAATCAGATAAGAAAATCAAACAGGCATCACCTTTATGAGTATCTCACTGAATCATTAATTCAAATCGATTCATCAGATCAAGTTACAGATTAATTTAGGATTGAGACACGTGACTGGTCTTTAAGAGTAAGTCACTGAATTATTTACTCATCGGATTGTTTTAAAAACATTGTTTAAAACACCATATGTGTTGTTTTGATCAATGGTTATGCTTTGTTTAAAGATTTTTGCAGCAAAAATAAGGTAAAGTGAACATCAATGTTAAGTTACTATAACTTATTGTATATCAAACAGTTGGATAACAGCATTTATGCTGACATGCTGACAAGCATTTACTAAAAACAGAAATCTTCTGTAACATTATTGATGACTTTACCATCACGTTTAATCGATTTAATGCACTCTTGCTGAAGAGTATCAATTTCTTTTACTTTTTTGTAATCTTACCTTAAAATTTTGTTGTGCATCACAGTTTCCACAAAACTATTAAGCAGCAAAAACTGTATTCAACACTGTTTATAAGAAAACATTTTTCATGTAATATTTAAATTTTACTGTTTTACTGTATTTTTTGCTCAAATAAATGCAGCCTTGTTAAGCATAAGTGACTTTAAAACCATTAAAAATCTTACTTATTACACTATCCATCCATCTAGCCTATATAAACTGAATTTCATAAATACACTTCTATTTTAAGGATAAACAAATGCTGTATTTTTTTATTTTTTCGTCTCATTCTTTTTTCTGTCCTCGAACATGATGGACAAATGCCAGCCAGTCAATGATGGACACATTTTTCCTTTTATCACCCAATAACCCCTGTTGTGAATTCACATTCTGTTCTCTCCATCCAGTGGCGTCCCTGCGCTCTGATTGGTTAGCTCCCCCTGTGTTTTCTCCGGCATGATGCTTTGGTGTGTCAGCACAGGTCATTGTCTGAGTCTAAGTACTGCCGTGGAATTAAAGTCCATGCCTGACTGACAGATGGTAATAAATGGTGGCAGTCTAAAACAACATGAAGGGAGAGGTGCCCTTGACCTCAGGCCCCCCCTAAGGTCAAGCATGTCTGGTAACCTCCAGGCTGTAACTCCCACACCCAGACCACATCTGGAGGGAGAATCTTTCTCTTTCTCTGTTGGTTTGCGTGTGTGTGTGTGTTGGGGAATGTAACAACTCATCTTCTTACTGTTGTCAGCCAAGAATAAAATGGTTGTATCTGTAGTCACTACCATGGCTATACTATATATAAAAAAGACCTCCTCTATTCGGTTAGATCAAAATGTGAATTTTAAGAAATTCTAAGAACTTGCAGAAAAACATAGCTATCAAATAACAGGTGAAATGCGCCATAACAGTGACAGGTAACAAAAGAAATGCTGCCATGGCAACCAAACCAGTAAACACACAAGGGAAAGGCGTTGTCTTTGCTGATGGAAGGAAAATTATGTATGAACACATGCACACACTGTCACAGGCACACACACTTTTTGTGGGGGAAATTATTAGTAAAACCCACTTAAAAGGTGTAGTTGCCTCACAAATGAAAAAAATAAAATAAAAATAAAAATTTAATTTAATTATTTTCATTAACCATTATGAATCGGAATATTGATATTTCCCATGCAACACTAAAGAAAAAATAAAAGGGACAAAAATGTTACAATAGATCTAAAAAAAAACATTTGTTTCCACAAAAACATTAAGCAGTACAACTTTTCTTCAACATTGACGATCATATTCACATGGGCACTAAATCAGTATAATAGAATGACTTCTGAAGGATCATGTGACACTGAAGACTGGAGTCATGATGCTGAAAATTCAGCTTTTCATCACATGAATAAATTACATTTTAAAATGTATTAAAATAGTAAAGAAGAGACATTTATATTTCACAATATTACTGTTACTGTATTTTTTATACAGTTTTAAATACAGCTTTGGTGAGCATAAGTGGAAAAAAAAACTTTCCAACCCTAAAATTTTGAATGGTAGTGTATAATTATTTTGGGGTGCACTATTCCTGTAAGAATCATTATTTATAAGAATCTTTCATTACTTTATTTGATGCTGTTGACCATATTTGCCTTTGCATGCGTCTCCCCTGTCTCTATCTCTCACGCTGTTGCCCAGCATTTCAGTAACTCCCCTGACTGCACAGAAGTGTCATGGGGGTCCAGGTCTGGGGTTCAGTGAAGCTGAGCTGCCTGGTAACAAAGCCTATTGTAACCTCTCATTATAAACGGACCTGAATGCTGGTGTGTCTTACTGAATCAACTCACAGTGGACCACACAGTCTTTCTCTTTCTTCATTTGTGGCAAAAGACTACAATAGGACGAGACAACATGGATTCTCTCTGAGCAATTAAGGTCTGGGAGAGGACAGAGACTTTCTCTCACCAGAATGCTCATGTCACTCTGTTTTACTGTCACTAAACAAGTGGCAACATTTAAAAAAAAAACACTAAACTTCAGTTTAGGTCTGCAACAACTAATCAACAAAACCAGTAATTAATAATAAATTACCTGGGTCTTAGTGAGAGCTCTTTGTAAGTAATGTAAAATGTATTTCTATGCAAAAAATAAAAAATAAATAAATAAAAAACACATTTGCTGTGTTTACACAACCGTTCAAAAATTTTTGGGTCAGCAAGATTCTTTCAAGTATTTTTACTGCATTAAATTGATCAAAAGGCTTTTACATAGTTACAAATCTATTTCAAATAAATGCAGTTTTTTTCCTATAAATTAAAGAATCTTTAAAATCTGTCACGGTTTCCACAAAAGTTTTAAGCAGCTCAACTGTTTATAACACTGATATTAATAAGAAATGTTTCTTGAGCGCAAGATAAGCATATCTGAATGGTTTCTGAAGGATCATGTGACTCTGCAGACAGGAGTAATGGCTGCAGAAAAGTCAGCTTTACCGATACAGAAATAAATTACATTGTAGAATATATTTTAAAAAATCTTAAAATCTAATAATATTTCAGAATATTACTGTTTTTACAGCATTGTTATTAAATAAGCCTGTTTAATATTTTTTAGTAATTTTTGATATATGTTGTGGTAGTATTAAAAAGCAAAAAAAAAAAATTTATGCAGAAAATGTAACCTTATTTAAACTTTTGTTAAACCAATTTATATTGTAACCTATGTTTACAACAGATTTATCAATTAATATATATATCTGCAACCCTAAAGCTGAACACAGCTTGAATCTTGCTATTTTCAGTCTAAAAAGCAATGGGAAATTTTAAAGGGAGTGAAGTCAGGAAACATAAATCAGGTTATTTTCATTCTGTCTGACACATTTCCATCTGTCCTCACAAAACACAATCAGCATGGGAGAACTATAAGAGACACACACAGCTTATAAACAGAGCATCTTTGTTTTAAATCAGTGCAGAATACCAACCCTGCCTGTTTCTCAAAGTGACAAGTGAGAAGATTTGCTTAGTTTTCCCAAAACTGCTCTCCAACAGCAATAGAAAAATGTTTTGATACTTTGCATGAGTTTCTGCATTAGGTTACAGAAACCCCTGTGTTACACTCCAGAAAGAAACACATCAAACCGGCTGACAGTGCAACCATTTATCCAGACCGGATAACCTTTGGTTCTGAGGCGGTTTTATAACAAGGCAGCCATCTACACTCCTGACGCTTTTAAATGCCTTTGAAGCGAACGTTGTATCAGAGATGGGAGCTGCAGACAGATAGAAAATAGAACATGAGGGGAGTGATAGTGTCAGAAACGAGTGAATGTGAATGCTGATTAGCAATGAGAAAGGCAATGATAAAGCACACAGACTGCAGATGAGTGTTACAAGACAAGAGTGTGTGAGCCCTGTGAATATGGCTGTGTTTTACAAGAAGAGATAACAAAACAAAACAAAAAAAACCTGATGACTGACAAAATATCTGTCTGCAGAGAAAGAAGATGGTTCTTTTACAGACAATAAAGGCAAGCACAATGTGATGGTTTTGTTTAGGGTTAAATCTTCATGTTTTTTTTTTTAAAAATCATTTGAATTCAAACAAAAATCTGCACCTTGAAAATAAGTTATTTCCCATGAGAACACATTGAACATGGCTTAACATGCATGCAGATGAAGACAGTCATTAAAATACTCATTTGCTCATGTCTTAGGTAACTGATGTATAGTGTAACTGATTTGTCATTAAACCACAAACAGGCCAATAATGGCATCCATAGCAGTCATCTTTTTCACAACCGGTCCTGATATCCAACAAACAACATGACATGTTGTAAAAATAAAAAGTATGATGCACAGTCTCCTTGCATAGATGATAGTTTTCTCAAAATGAATGTTTCTCTGCCACCTACACACCCACAACTAACCAAATGAGTGACTCATGTGAGGAGCTGTGACCCAGACCTCACTCAAATGAATGTCTGCACTCTTTCTTGTCTCATGGGAGCGCTTCCACACTCCTTCAGGGAGTGACATGTTAGACACCTCCCCTGGGAGCAGAGAGGATGAAAATATAGAACAGAGAAAAGAAGCTAAGGAAGACAACCAAGAGACAGTAATGAAATAGAGAACTGGGAATTGATGGAAAACAGCACAAAATCCAAGAGCACAAAATCCAAAAGGATAGACAAGCAGAATGATTTAAAGTGGCAGTACTATGGTAGATTGAGGGTAGAACTCATATACCATGGTAATTCAATATAGGGGCAGTCAATATATAAAAAATATATACATATATATATATATATATTAATACTTTAGTTTATGGGCCAATTCTAACTATGAACTGCCAGTCATATAATGGAAGTGAACAGGAATCACGGCTTTGAGAGTCAAAAAAAAACATACACAAACAAAACCAAATTAAACCCTGCAGCTTGTGACGATACATTTGATGTCTTGATCATTCTCCACAAGAAACCGAACAGTATTTATATTGTTTTTTACCTCTGATTCACCAAAATGTCCAAACTATCCTAAACGCATTTTCAACAGCCGGCACTGACGTGTCTTATTCTTCTTCTTGCTTTACGGGGGATAGCAGACCTATAAGTGCATTACCACCACCTATCTCTCAAATGGACCATTGACACTCTATCTACAATCTCAATTAGGAGTGTCAATGGTCCATTTGAAAGATAGGTGGTGGTAATGCACTTATATTTTCACATACATTTTTTTATACTTATATTTTTTATATGTCCAAAAAAAAAAAAAAACTTGCTAAACTGAGTATGACAGTACATGGTTCTGAATGATTACCATGTGCCACGTTACTTAAAATAATACCATGGCACAAGTCTAAAAAACCATGACACCAGGGTACTTATTTTTGTTAGTGATTAAAAGAGGAAGACAGAGAATAGAGAGAAAGAGGGGGGTGTAGGAGTGCAGGGTCTCTATATTTAGCCCTGCTGCTGTCACCTCCACTCTCCTCTCGCTGTGACAGTTTAGATCCAGCGCCGCAGCACAGGATGCTGGGATGCACCGCCACCTTGACACAAACAGTGTCTGCTGCACCATGGCATCACATACAAATGTGTTTGGTCTAAAATAAGACAACAAAATGTAGCACAGCTGAGATATTCAAAAGAAAACATTATTATCTGCGAGACTAAGATGCCATAATTCAGTTAATATAGCACATGACCACATCACCCTTGGCAAAAACAAACACAACAAAGAATACAGAACAAAGAGCAGGCCTTCCTTTCCGAGCCCACGTCTGTCTACGTCCCATGCAGCCTTTTCTAAGTGATTCTTATGAAGCTGAAACTCAATGCAGGGTCAAGAGGTTAAGTTTATTACTCTGCCAAGAGCTCCATTAGAGAAAGCCTCATGGGAGCAGCTCAGAATAATGCATTTTTGATGATTCCCATCACATTTTGGTTTTTAATACTGTTCTGATACACCACTGTGGTTTCACTTATAAAGCAAGAGCTTGACTGAGCCTGCATGTTTCAGCTAAAATTAGAAAACCTCAACGATACCTGGAGACAAACACATTTTTTTGGTTGATCAGGAGAAAATTGATACAAGACACCAATGAGAAAGCCAAAAGAGGGTTGGGCCTTTCCAAATACTTTCCCATCAGCGCCACAGGTGAGCTGGATGCTGAAGTAATAACCGTAACTGAATGGCATTACAGTCTCTACGCAGCTGTAAGTTAGTGTCTCTCTAGTGTGCGAACTGAAAGACACAGTGTCTCACCTTCTGTCTGAGCAGATCTCCTAGGCATATCTTGGCAGGTTGAAGGAGGTTCATCTTTCAGAGAGACAGTGATTGCTCCCGGGCTCTCTCTTTCTCTCTCACACATATGATTTCTCATTCTCTCTGTATCTGTGTGCATTGTCAGAGGGAAGCACTTAGAGAAGTCTCTAGTGGTGCAATTGACCCAGTTAGAACCCAGGTAAAGACAACATGAAGGATAAACCTAATCATGTCATGAGTGGAAAGTATTGAGTGAAGAATAAGTGTTGTAGTATAAGGTTATAAGACTTCTTTCTTTCTTTCACCTTTGCCATTGTCTAACTCTCAGTTAAAGTTCATCTTGTAAAATAATATTTTAAATATAATCTTTCGCAAATATCAAAAAGAATATTCAGTTTTTATACTTTGCATTAACATGTTTTGATGCCCAAATTCTCCTGTAGCATTTAAAATGGCATAGGCCTATTTAATTTGTGTGGCTTTATTTATTTACACAAAATTAAGTAGATTCATCCATTATCTAATCAGTCATAACATGAAAAATGCATAGCACTTTTCTTTCTTTCTTGTTCCCTATGTGCTACAATTAAAGAAAGCTCATTCCTTTTCATTAAATGTCTTCATTCCCCTTTTTTCTTTGTTTATTGTCTGGTAACACTAACAGATATCATGCTTAAGGCCAAACTCATTTACATAAATAATAAATGAGAATTTTTAAAATGGAATAGAGAAAATGCTTTTACAGCATTTAAAGAAAATACAATAGATATTCTGAACTAACAAGAGAAAGCCAGTGAATTTGAAAATGTGATGAGATGCTAATTGCAAAATGCTCTAGAAATACAAAATGATCTTGGAAGCTTTGTTTTCAGTAGCTGTATGGGAGATAATGTTCTCACTGCAGCAGTGTAATGGTCTAATTGAATGTTTGGATATGTTTGTACAGCAGTTTTTTCTGCTTTTTCAGACATGGCCAATTACGCATCCAGGTGTTACTCAGAAATAATGAAATGAACAGCAAGAAAAGAGTTAAATGCTTTTAAATGGGTCTGCAGATTAGCATTACAAGCATTTATAGCAGGAATTTGTTCAATCTTTCCCACACAGCAAGGACAAATCACCCTGACAGTGACCTGCTTCTGTTTTTTTGGGGTCACAACCTCAGCCTCTGGCACCCTCAAATAGGCTGTTATTAGGGCTTGTTTGAAGATAAAAAAAGCCTCCAGCACAGGCAAATGCACACACACATATACTGTGCCCAGGTCAGAGTATATTTTTAAAACTTCTAGATTAATTTCAACATGCTCATCAAAATGCGGCTGGAAGCATGTACAGTAGTTTGAGTATACACCTTTTTGGGTATTAGCTATTTGCTAGTACTGATAAGCAAATACAGTATAAAAAGAAATGCGGATGGGCCAGGTTTGGTTTACCACCATTCATCAGCTACAGAACCATGATATTTTATGACACTTCAAAACATCAAGCATCTAAGCGAGTTCACAGGATGGTACGTCAAAGATAAATATATCTTTGATGTTATTCTGCCAGCACATACAGTGAGATAAAGTCAAACCTGCTAATACACACTCTAACAAGCATAGAATCTTAAATCTTAAACTATAAATACTAATAAAACATTAATTTGTCATTTTCATATTTCTTTATTACAATGGCTGTCACACTAGCTTTTGTGTTCCATTCATATGTATGCAAATGCACGCATATGTGTAGTATGTTTTCATCTTTAGTTTTGTACTAAAGTACTAAACTGCAAATTCCTACAGCAAAAAGACATTTAACCAATTAAGGACCTAAATGACACTCATTGACCTCTCTGATGAGACTCTTAGAAGTTTTTGTCCTGACGTAGCTATATTTTATTATTTTTTAATTATTACTTAATATGTGTGATTTATTTAGACCAGAAGTGTGAAACTGTGTGCACTGTAAGGTTATAGTCACTTCTTTCTTTCTTTGCCGTCATCTAATGTTCAGTTAAAGTTAATTTAAAAATTTAATTAAAAAACTACCATTACAACTACTGACCTCTCTGATGAGACACTAACATAGAAGAAACTCAGTTTGCACTGATGCTGCAACAGTTTTTTTTTTTTTTTTTTTTTTTTTTATTTATTAATTCTGATTTATTATTATACTAGAAGCCCTGGTGTGGGGCATTATATCCATATAATAATAATAAAAATAAAAAAATTCGGGGTCATGGATCTTTGTGAAGGAGATAGATTCTATAAGCTTTTTTTTCTTATATGATAACTCCTAAAGCTCTCAAACCAGAGACATTGAGCTTTTACTCTCATCCAGACTACTGCCTATTACTGCTTTAGTGTTTTTAAAAAGCATTTCATAGGTGTTAACATGAACAGCAAAAGGAAAATGAAGCACACAACTTTAAATGCCTTATTTAATCGTGATAATTTATGCACTGCCTTCAGAACGACTGATGCACCTTGAGATACTTACTTTAAAGTGTTCTTTGTCTGAGAACATTTGTCTAAATTGAGCAATAAGCGCGCTGCCCCTCAGAGAATCTACTGATGGAATTTAAATTAAAACAGTGTGCACAAACAACACCCGTGGCACCATTTTCAAACACACACACACAAAATACCGATTCACACAAGCATTCCTCCTTGAATTATCCCTGGGCTCTCCTAACCACTGTAAAGTGATATAATACACACAAACATGCCCATAAATCCACTGTCATGTCCAAAAATGAGGAGTTATGTGAGGGCTCATATGCAAAGAAATGAACTTAGGCAGTCATGTGACTCTTCGTAAGTCCTCTGGGCTACCTTTTAGCATGTAAATCCCAGGCTTGCAGAGATACATGGGAAAGAGGGGATTTAAAAAGAAGTGTGTGCATGTGAAAGAGAAGGGCAAATACATCATAGTTACTCCCATAAACAGGGAAAAGACAAGTGAACAGCCTTAGAAAAGAGTCTGAACTTGTAATAAGTCATGTCTGCAGAGCCCTAGACCTTGAACTTCACAGATGATTGGGCTTCCAGGGATGTTCTTGTGGTCTGGACTGTCTGAAATGTGTAAGGGCACAAGAACACACCAGTATCTGCTCTCTTAACTCACCGACACCGCTGAAACACCAGCCAAGTCCTCCCTCAGAGATGAAAACTGACTCTGTCTGGCAGAGTTCCCTGCCCTCCCTCCCTACATGCTCAAACTGGAGAATGAGAATCTATCAGAAATAGGGAGATCTTTGTGAACCGCAGTCAATGTGTGTGTGAGTGGGTGCATTTATGCTTGTGTTCAAGCTTGCGTGTATGAGGGACGTACTAGTGAATTACGCCTGAATCCCCTCAGGGAGGATCCATTAAAAGGTATCAATTTCTTTCTTTACGCGGTTTTTCTTAAACCGGACCTCAAGCTAAACTGAATCATTACACTCCATGCATGAAATTAAAACCACTACTATAGCAAACATTAAAACAACATATTACGACACAGGGTTGTTCAAAATTCAGAACTGAAGAATCTATCTATCTATCTATCTATCTATCTATCTATCTATCTATCTAATCACCACTGGCAAGATAGGCTTTTTAATAAATCTTGGCAGTTTATGCAGCACAAACGCATTTTTTATTTTTAAAACAAAGAAAATGGGCTGTGCCATTCCTTTTTGGCAAAATTGTCAACATCCATAAATCCCCTCTGTCGACTGACTTATGCTGACAAATAAACAGGGATATCTAGGTGCAGGCAACACGGAGAAAGACATTGTTCATTTGCAATGTAATACAAAGCTTGAAGATCAGTGAACTTATAAGACCTAAAAGTCTTTTTATAACTTTCGAACAAGGCTTTGCCAAGTCAACATTTTAATTGGTCTTTAAAAATGTTTATTTTCAAGTTAAAAATTATTTGAATTTCAATTCATTTTATTACTACTTCCTTACATTCAAACTGCAATCGTGCATCCCATTTAGTTTGCTTGTAAAATAAAATAAAATGTACAAGGCATTTTCTGTGTAATTCTGAATGGTGCATAACCCTGTTACAACAGTGAACAGATGATGACCTCATGGCTCAAACAGTCACATTTAAGTAACTGAGAGGGATATAAAACAGGATGTACTGTGTGTCTCAAAGAGTAAAGGCACAGAGGCAAGCAATTACAACGTAAGCCTGGATTTTGGTTAGCCATCATAATGATTTTCTAATGGCACATCCAAGTACAAAACCAAAACAAGATCCCACTAAGCTTGAAGCTGTTTGTGGGAGAGAACAGAATGTTTAGTGAGTTTAAGCTCTAAACAAATGTAGCCTTCTTCACAAGACGTTCACTCTCAAGGGAGGAACATGATTCAAGTGTTTAATCAAGGCGGCTGGACAGAGGAGCAGAAGTAACCACAACTAAAAACTTTAATCCATCCAAAGGGCTTTCACCACGTCCTACATAAAACAGAATAGATCTTTTATTTCATCTACAGTGCTTTGATAATCTCCAGAAACTCACAGATCATATTTTGTCATATCGTAAACTGGAATATCCCATCCAGTGCATGCATGTAGTATGTCTCCAGTGTATATCTTGGCAGTAAAGAGTGGTCAGTGTCAGTGTTGACTGACAGAAGTACACTACGATCAGACATAAGGGTCCTGGGAAACAAACCAGTCCAATATTGCATAGAGTATCAGTATTCCATTTTGGAGAAAATATTGTAAACATATAGTTTAAGCTGCCTTCTAATTGCAATTCCTGAGAATAAAATTACAATAAAACTGCACTGTTAAGAAATCATGGATGCGTAGTCCTGGAAAATGGGCTACTACCAAGAACACAGATATTCAGAAAAAAAAAACAGCTCAGAGAATCCCAAGGGAAATACTGCTTCAGAACTAAAAACTAATTGCATTGCTTATCCAACCAAGAGCCGTGCACAAACCTCAACTGACCCAACACGAAATCCAATTCCCCCAGCAAGGGTTAAACTCACAGTCACAGAGTGTAGCGCAAATTCTGAATTTAGGTCTTTGCTGGTAGACATGCTCAATCCCAAAGAGTGTTTTGAAAAACCAATTAAAGAAACACAATAACGGGCAACAGAAAAGAAAATTAGTTCAGGCAGCAGACTGTGAAAACTCCTTGAATTAGAAAGGTGAACAGACAGGTAACCTGACAAGGCAGCAAAAAACAGAAGAGATTCTGACAAAACAATAAGAAAAACCCTTTTGCTTAATACTACAGTAGAAGCGTATGCTCTGAAAGTTACTATAATGAGACTTGGTTTCCTGGAAACGCTGAGTATATAAATATAAATATAATAATACATGTTTCACATGCAATCTATTTCATATAAGCAGCGATTGTTTATATTTCTATGTTAATTTGTGGATGTCATCCACAGAGCAACAGTGTGAGACACAGCATTTACAACAGAAATGCATCTTACCTTTGAAGGACAGGAAGACTCGTGGAACAGAAGCGGGTGGCAGGGAAGACAAAGGGCTGCTGTGGACCGAGACAGCTGAGAACACAGACACCAGAAGGGTCCCCATCACCAAAGTCCCGGCTCCCTGCATGATCACTTTATCCAAAGACCCACAAGAGATTTATTCGGTCCTACATGGGAAGGGAGGGAGGAAGGGGGTGAGGATCCACTGATACATTCATGATTGAGATTTCACATAACCATTCACTTATCTTTTTATTGAATGGAAGAAAATGGAAATTGGTAATAGAGACAGACCGATAAGTCACAGCTTGAGTGATATCTTCACAGATATTTACACACTTCTACTTAATTTGTTATTGATTCCGTAATACTTAGTCTACCAATAAATGGCAAAATACTGTTTTAAATTCTTTGTGGAAATTTCACTTTGTCATAATTGACTTATTTAAATATTCATAATAGACGTTATATTTTTATTGCTTGTGTATAATGGCCATTTAATTAATTGTGTTGGAAAGAAATAATAATTAATAGATATATATATATATATATATATATATATATATATATATAAAACATTATTTTTAAAATGACTTTTTGAGATTGGAAAAAAAAAAAGACAAGAAAGAAAACCCAGTGAAGTATCAAGTCATAAAAACTGAAGCGGTTGATTTCTGTCACAACTAGGCCTATTGCTAATTTCAATCAAATAATAATAATAAAAAAAATATTAATAATAAAAAAATCAGCACATGATGAACTTCAATTATCAATAGCAGTGGCATACCCTTTTCCAGCAAAAATCTCTCAATAAATCGCTTAAAATATTCGACTTCATCGGATTTCGGTGCCGTGTAATGGACTGATCCTCTTACAAATAAGCGTGTATAAAAACATTTGGATAATAACTGTGCAGATCGTTTATACAAACAAGTATTTGGGATGTACGTGACGTGAACCATAAAAACAACACTAATAAAAAATAAACTGAAATGAATTCAGATCTCACCTACAAGCCGTCCGTCACAAACGGTCCTGTGTGTCCCGGTGTACAAATCATTTGCAATCCAGCGCAAAGAAAACGGACAGAAACCAAAACAATGCGTCCAGTCAAAAGTAACTGCATACACGTGTCTTAAAAGTAGTAGCTCGTTTAAACTTATTTATGTGACTGTGATTCCGTGGCAGCTCAAGTGCGCGTATCCCCTCTCGCCCGGAGTTTTTCAACGCGTCTCGTGTATTTTTGTCCACGCAGCAGCAGTAGCGAGCGCGCTCCAGGTCCACTGACTGTCTGCTGTTGAAGTAGTCTGGCAGGTGGATGGAGCGCTGCTACTCCCCCTGGGCGGAGACTTACCTTAAAAGTAACACCCATTTATGTTTTGAACGTAATTAGGCATTGCAAATACACGCAGACAAATCAAAACAAAAACACGGGACATGTTTGTAATGGGGGTGCAGCGCTTATCTTCACTAAATTACAGGCAAACATGCGAACGACTGCGCTCTCACTCACTCTCTATCACTCTGGGCGACGCCCACGCGCTACACGCCTTCACAACAGTGGCACACTGTTTTTTGAAGAGAAAAGACTACATTTGCAGTGCATTGTTCTGAAAATAAAGGAAACAATGTGTCTATAATTATAGACTAATAATATCTATATTTATTAAACATTAAGATACAACCTCCTTCTTATGGAAAACGTGTCATTTTCTGATACTAAAGTGCAAGATGACCAAAAAAAAAAATTATTATTTTTAGTAAATACTGATGGAAAAACAAAGTCTGCATATAAAGAAATCACACAAAAAAGCCTGTTTCACCACGAGCATGAAGCAAATGGGCCCTGCATACTACTCTTTAGCATGCAAAAAGCATGTATGATATTCAAAAACACAGTATTCATAAAACAGTAGACCTGATTTTGAAGTGTTCGAACAGTGGATACTTTGCTAGATGTCAGCTATTAACCAAACTAAAACAAATCTCTGTAAATTAACCAACATTTTTGGTACTGTACATCATATGTTGGCATTTTATTCAAGTGTGTGTTCCTTTCCTTTCACTTAAACTTTTACTGGGTGAAATGTTGATTTTATTAGATCACAAAACTAAAAATCACAAGGCTTCTGTTGCACAATGTATAAGTTCATGGATTCTGGTGATCAACACAATTTGCAGTATTATAAACATGATTGGATCAACTTACCTCCAAATCGAACTTTTGTTGACAACCTCATGGATCAAGAACATTTCACAGTGCATGATGACAAACAGATGTGTTTGTTGTTATTCAGCACAGTGAAACTCACTCGCTCAATCCACGACTGATTTTATTTTATTATTTTTTTTACAATTTTATTTCATGCCATTTTAGAATAAATTCTGTAAAGTATGAAATCTGCCCTGACGAGAGAGGAGTACAGCGAAAATGGCATGTCAGTGCAGAATACATAAGGATTTTGTGAGATTTGTTGTGACTTTTCTGTAAAAATGGCATAGAGCGCAGCATGATTTGTAGATTTGTTGATTTTAACGCATTATGCACTCACTGTAAAGCCCCTCTGTGCATTTCAGATTCTGGAGTCATAGTGCAATATGGATTTTGCATGCATACTTGTGTGTCCGAGTATTTGTGCAAAAAATAGCACAACCTGATGTTAGACCAAGTTTGCACAAAATAGCTATTGCCTAACCACAGAAATGCCAGTAAGGGCTATTCATCAAATAAATGGATGAATTGCAAAATACATCCAAGCCACAGTATATACAAACCTTTAATTAAGAATGCTCACTGACAGATTTGTGAATTACATTTTATTTATTTCACTGTTTTAGTGTTTTAGTGTTTTTGTGTGTGTGTGTGTGTGTGTTGTGTGTGTGTGTGTGTGTGTGTGTGTTTTTTTTTTTTTGATGTTTTAGTGTTTTTTATGAGAGTAATTTAGAGTGGAAAGTCATGTTGCAATGTTCTGACCCAATACAACTGTCTATATGCAGTCTGTCTTTATTGGTGTTTTGACTAATGGTTTGTTAAAAGCAACATTTTTATGGCATTTTCACAATACTTATTCTTGTTATCCGGTCTCCAAAATAGTTCAAGCAAAAATGAAAATTTGCTCAAATTTACTGTACTTATCTTCAGGCTGTCTAAGATGTAGATGAGTTTGTTACTTCATCAAATCAGATTTGGAGAAATGTATTTATTACATCACTTGCCCACCAATGGATCCTCTATGGATCCTCAGCAGTGAATGGGTGCCATCAGAATGAGAGTCCAAACAGCTGATAAAAACATCACAATAATCCACATGACTACAGTCTATCAATTAGCGTTTTCTGAAGTGAAAAGCTACATTTTTCTAAGAAACAAATCCATCATTGGGCCTTTTTTAAACCATTGCTTCTGTCCAAAATATGATTCTATAATCCATAATAATGCTTCCTCCAATAAAAAAGTCAACCCCCTGTTGTCCTCTCACATCAAAAACCTCCAACATATATGTTTAGAACTGTTTTGGATGATCTTCGCTTGTAAATAGTTTTTGATCTGTGCATATTTTTTTCCTGATTCAGATGAGACAGCTTTTTACTGAGAAAATGTGGCATTGTGGATAGAGGACTATTTTAGCCAGAAACTGTTTAAAGTAAAAATGTCTTTGAATCAGCATCTCTTCTTGTGAATTGCTTGTGGATTATTGTGATGTTTTTATAAACTGTTTGGACTCTCATTCTGATGGCACCCATTCACTGCAGTGTAGCATTGGTGAGCAAGTGATGCACAGTTTGTTGCTCAATTTCTTTAAATCTGGTCTGATGAAGAAACAAACTTATCTACATCTTGGGTGGCCTGAGTTTGCGTACATTTTCATCAAATTTAAAACTATTTCTTAAAGACAAAAAGCATGAATACTTCATTACATATTATATCATTTGCTTCAACATTCAACATTCCTTGCAACATATTTTGATTATTAAAATCAAATTTTGTTTATTAAAACTAAATAATTATGACCCTATTATGATATTTAAAATAAATCACTCTTTAAAACAAAGGAATGTATGAGCTGGAGTTAAAACCACTCTTTTGTCTGTGATAGCTGATGAAGTTTTCTCTTTGAAGTTGGAATGTGTGTGCAAACACTCTCTCTGTCTGACGAGCCCATTGAAGAAGCACAGATTAAGATAGGCAGATAAGGGAGAGATTTCTTCCTTTCAACACCTGACTGTCTGCTAGCGAAGCATGTCATTTTGTACCAGTGTGTGTTTGTGCACTAGAAGAAATGGACAGCAAGTCTGAAGTCTCGATAGCCAAAATGACTCACTGTGCCTGGATTTCAAAAGCCTCAGCAAATGTAGCACACAAAAAATATCCTTGAATATGATAGAATTAAAAAGAAATGATTAAGCCGAGTACTGTAAGTGAGAGTGTGTGAACTGTTAGTGTCTGGTTGCAGTCGGCCCAAGCAGACCGATAACAGGTGTGATCCAGGATGACAATGACACAGAGACACAGAGTGGCCTTGATTTTTATACACCAAGCCAAGGCAATTACCAGTCACAGCACAGTAAAGCATCTCATTATCTCTGCATCAGCAGTCAGTCAAAGTGCAGGCTTGTGTGCGTGTGAGTACATTCCAATCCATTTCATAAAATAGAAAGGAGATGGCGATACACTCCGGATGAGTGGATTAAGCGTGATTCGTGTGTGATATATTCAATAAAGGTTTGATTTAGTGCGATTAACCCAAATCCAAAATATTTGCTTAATATTCAAAACTGACTACTCAAGTTCATAAAAAATTCCATCATCTATATGCAAATATTTTCATGTAATTTATAACTGCAGGCCTGTTAGCTAAATATATTGTACGATTATCACTACTTTTTGATTATCTGAAAGATTTTCTGCGGTTCTTTGTGACGCTTCATAATCTCATTTATGATTATCATCAAATACCATGATTGTACAACCAGATGCTGGGTAATTTAGATCAAATCAAAATGACATTCAGAACGAGGCAGATGTCTTGGGATTTTTATGGAGTGTGTTAGAATCAGATATGACTGTATGGAATATTGTTAGTGGGATCCACAACCTCTTTCGACATTATCTTTGATAATAGTTAAAACCGTCTGGAGAAATGGATGGATCCCGTCAAGGGCATTAAAGCAGAATGGAAAAACACTTAGCACTTTAAATCAAGGGAAAAATGGACTGGAGGAAATGACATAATTCCTTTGTAGTTAATTCACAGATAAAGGTCAAGGGAAAGTTGTCTAGATCCGTCTATACAGATGGGATGTATTTTCCCTATGACAAAAACATTGCTTGATGGAAAAAGAACTAAAAATAAAATTAAATATTTTCATTAAATATACATAAAAATAAATAAATTAAAGTTAAATAAATGGATGGATGAAAAAATAAAATACTTTATGTAATTTTATTTTATTAAACTTAAAAAAATTTTTGAGTATATTTAAAATATATAGAACAATATTTTAATATGTAATATATATTTAATTTTTTATATAGTCTAACAAAAATAAAATAAATTCTAGTGTGTATACACTTCAAGCTAAAAGTTTTGATTAATGCACAATCATGAAAAGATTACACATGCACTCTTGATCAAGTCCATAAATATCTGTTCTTAGTTTTGCCTAATTTCTGTCATGACAGGCCTGTAAGAATATGCATGTTTTCTCACACACACACAAACATACGCAGGTCAGATCACCTCTGGTGCTTGTAATAATGACTGATCATGTAATCACCCCTCAGTCACGGCACAGGACCTTTTACCTTTGAGATAAGACATTAAAAATGCACAGCCTCCGCTGCCACTCTCAGCACCCCAGCCTACTATTCATTAGCATTTAAATGGGAAAGAGATAGCTATGTTTGCCTGCAAGTCATATACCTACAGCAAAGAGCGGAGAGACTTCAGTGGACTTCCTATTAAATTCTACGCTGCTCACAAAAGACTGCTGGATTGTAAACAATTTAGCTGTTGTGTTTGGAGGACGATTTAGATTAGTTCAGCAACACTGTTTCGAAAGCAGTTTACTGTATATCAAGGCTGGCTATTTAATTCACATCTGCATATTCATGAGAACAGATATGGTTTGTTACATTCTCATTGTGTGTACTAGAAATTTACATTCTAACCAGTTATGTTTGAATGCTTATTGAGTTGCTCATGCAGTTATTAAATGATTGTTTAATTACTCTTTACATTTTGTTGCATTTAGAAACTGTCAAATATTACTCAAAATTATTTGAAAACTCAACATTATTTTATTGGTAATAAAAAGCATTACCACAACAATTTTAATTTTAAGAAAATATACTCACTCTCAGGCCATCCAATAGGTATATGAGATTTGGAGGAATTTAGCATTACTTACTTTAATTTTTCGGTAATTTATTCTATTAACAGCACCAAATTATAATGAATCTAGTCTTTTTAGCAGG
Source organism: Cyprinus carpio (assembly GCF_018340385.1). Classification (NCBI taxonomy): domain Eukaryota; kingdom Metazoa; phylum Chordata; class Actinopteri; order Cypriniformes; family Cyprinidae; genus Cyprinus; species Cyprinus carpio. The sequence goes on along the minus strand of NC_056602.1, from coordinate 22,690,471 downwards.
GTAGCATTATTGGATCTGTTTTGAGTTATGGAAAGACAGGCTGCTGTGCCTGAAAGATCAATCTGTCAATCTTTGGAACAAGTAGCTTAAAAGATGATAGTCTGCTTGTCCCTGATCTTTTCCAGATCCTGAACTGAAGCAACCAACACTGTGGTTTTAAGGGAAAGGGAGAGAAAGTTTAACTAAAGGCTTATGCATGTTTCCGATTTGTCACCTCAGAAAAGCAATCGTGTTTTAATAATGTTTCGTCTATGGTTGGTTTTTGATTTTCTGAGTGACCTACTATCCTTTTTACAGTAAATACAGTAACAATAGACTGAGCGTCAGTGGATTTTCCTTTTTCCCTTGGCTGTGGGTATAAGCTTCCCTGCAGTGGTCACATATGGATGTAATCATGGCTGTTACAAACTGAGGTGTCCCATGAATAACAACAATGGTTTCATTTTCAAATGCCCCCCGTCTGAAAGAGCCTCTATCCTCACATCCTGCGGCCAGCAGGGTTGTGTAACCATCGTCTTGTCAGAGTTGGCTGACTAAAACCCACCTCAAACTCCTACCCGCCGCCCCAGAAAACCACAGATGGCCCATATATGGACGACTAGCCCGGTGAACGCTGAGGAGACATGCTCCAAATCTGAACTATGTACTGAATATACAAAATCCAAAGCTCTAGTGACCAAGGAAATAGGCTGAAGACATTAATGGTTCTACTGGAGTGGAGGTGATGGTTTTAGAACAAGAAAAATATGGTTCTGTGGGTCTTTTCAGGGGATGGAAAAAAATTATCCGGACTCGCAAGATCTAATTCGCTTGGGATTAGATGAATACAATGAGAAATGCAGAAACTACTGATGTGGGTCACCGCAGATTTGAGATACAGTATTGCAGTCTGCTTGATACAAAAGAGTAAGGATTTCTGAATTGTCTATAGGCTACAAACTCCTGTTGACTCCCATTCAAAGGAATAGCTCACCCAAAAATTCTGACTTTTTATTTGCTTTCATGCAAACCCATATGAACTGTTTCTCTCATGGAACACAAAAGGAGCAACATTGTCTAACTCTTAGTTTAACATTTATAAGAGAGTGTATAGATAAATGTTTTGAAGTCTATCATCCTCATCAAGGCTGCATTTATTTAGCCCTAACCTGATCTTTCAGAAATCATTCAGATATGCTAATCTGGTTGGAAATGTCTTATTATCACTGTAGAAAAAGGTTGTGGAAATTATGATTATTTTTCTGATTTTTTAATGAATATGCTGATTAATGGTCAGAGATGCTGACATACTCACGTTGGCACAGTTGCCCTCTGATTTAGGCCAGCGAGAGCAACTGGCACATACAGGCCTGAATCAGTGAGCCTGAACATTCTGTTTAAATCCCCCTGAATTAATAACAGTTAATCTCTTTTCCTGTAGTGGACGTGAGGATGAGCATGACAGAAATGCCATAAAAGCTCAGAATAAAATAGAGGTTCTCTGCACTTTTTTGACCATTTGATCCAATTTGAGCATTTTAAATTTTAATTTAACCAAAGTAAAATATATTAGACAGATTTATAGGTTTTCTGAGGATAATTTTTTTTCTCTCTGTTTCCTTTTCTTCTGTAATTATACCTCAATCTGTGTACTATTCGCGCACTGTGTTAAACCTGCAATAAATTATGTGTGCTTTCCTCATTTGCATGACTGTGCTTTCGATAAAAACATACATTAAATGAATAAATGTTTTCAGGGGATATCAATTAAGCAAGTACATAATATTTAAAAGAAAAACCACAAAAAGACTAAAGCCCTTCTTGGTTCTCATTGCGTGTTCAAGTAAAATCAAAGAAGCTAGGAAAATCTTGCACGACACAGATGATTCATCTGTAACATCAGCATATCCATTTATGCACAAGGGCAACATTCAAAATCAAAGTGACGTAAATGAGTAGGGACACCAAGAATAAGATTATATAACTCTCTATGATATAAAATGATGTAAAAACAACAAATGTTAGGAGAGAAGAATGGCAGCAGTGTTGGATGTCCATTTTGTTTAATGTAATAAAAAACATGAATACGTTCACACATCTGCTCTAGGAATTTCCAACAGGATGCATGTTTTCAAGAGACCTGCTATCTCTTAACCAGATGTCAGTGCTTAGTATGAGGTATCTTGTGCATGTGTGCATGTGCACACTCACTGTGGTCAGATTAAACACCAATAAACACAACATGTGGCTCTGATCTTACAGTGATGTCACAGCTGCCCTTTTATTAATCCTTGAGGAATGTCTGTGATTGGCTGCAGCATGCTCCACATCTTTAACCTCCTTAAGTAACAAAACCCAAGTGATTTCTGCAGCTACGGGTCTACATAAACCTCACTGCACGGCCTGTCAAAGAAACATTGATTATAGCAGCAATTATTCACGTTTAAGAGCCAAATAAAAGCAGATCCTTTCCCATAAAGATTAAATCTGCTGAACTGCCTCAGTCCTGCTTTTTTTGAATAACAAGCTGCTTTACCCCAATTGTTAAATGTAAAAAAAAAATAATAATAAAAAAAATAACTTTTATAATTATAAATCATAATATTATAATAATAATCAAAAACACAATGACTAATAAATCATTTTTATTAACATCTGTTATTATTATAGAATAATAACAATAATAACAAGAATAAAATTATAAATTACTGTTATTTATTACAAAAAATAAATTATTTCTTTATAGCAGCAAATGTTAAAAATGAAACCCTTTTAAATAATAATAATTATTATTAATATTATAATAACAATAATAATTATATTTTCTAATAAATAAATGAAGATTTTAATAAAAATATTAATTCAATGTTTTGTTTTTTGAGCACTATTACAAACATATTCACTTGTCATCAGAACATTATAATCTAGCATTAATTTGTTGTCTGATCAGCTCTAAAACAATTAATAGCAGAATTTGCCTGTATTATAAAGATATTCAAAAAGTACTAATTAAATAAGTCTGCAAATTTACAATCATTTGTACAATCAAAAAAAGTAGCCAAGTGAAAATGTATTGCTGACATTTTATAAAAGAAATTGATTTTAGGTTTTAAATGCCGCAAAATAAGACAATTATCAAAACATAATATGATATAAAACAATATAATAAAATATGAAGCACGCTTATCTTTTCCCAGACTTAAAGAGTCTGTACCTTCCAATTAAATGCATAACCTCTGCACAGCATGCATATTGTATGCATGTCCTTTTCACAAGACGTATCATAATCTGATCTTCAAAAAAGCAAATTCAGCAGGAACAAAATGATCTGAACGGTTAACCTGGTGACCTTTTCCCAAAATGAGACAATTAAAACCTCCATGGCTAAGCAACATTTCTGCTGCATGAGCTGAAAAGTTCAGGCACTGTAACCTCATGTGACCTCGTGCTCATTACTATCATGGTATAGGGTATATACTCTGAATCATAAATATTTAGTTAGAATGATCAGTTCTAATTTTTACCTCATTTTAAATTAAATTCATCCACTAGCACAGAGTCACAAGACAGTGTTTGCATAAAGCACAGGTAAGACACTGCTGGGGGGAGGGGGTGAGCGTGATTTCACCAAGAACAACATGTTCCTGGAGCCCCGTCCACACGGAGACGAATACCACAATCCGATCTTTTTTTTCCCTGTCGTCAGGAAATATCCGCGTCCTCACTGCAAAATGATTGTAGACATGCCAGACCAGTATGTGGCGCTGTAATTTGCGCGTTGGTACACAAAAGAACATGGAACAATACATTTATTAATCTGTGTTAATGTTAGTTAATAAAAAGACAATCGTTCAGTGTTTGTTCATGTTTTTGTTGCTGTTACGTGACGTAGAGGTGTTTTCAAATTTATCCACTTTGGGACCCGGTTTCAAAAAATAGCGGTTCACCTTACTCGGCAAACGGCGGATCCGTGTGGACGAAACGCCTATCCGATAAAAAATTTTTGGTTGTTCGTATTAAAGCGTCTCCGTGTGGAAACGGCGGATCCGTGTGGACGAAACGCCACATTATCTGAGAACTTTTCAGGAAATATCTGTTTTTGGGCTTACAATCAGGGTTAGGTGCTTCTAGACTCCTGTTAATCAGCTATCATTTCCCACTGATTTTAGGAATAAATTATGGGTAGGGTTAGGTTTAGGGGTAGGAATTGGGTTAAGTCTATATTTTTGGACAGTAACGTTGATCCAGGATCATCAAAAGATGTTGATCCAGGAACATGTCTTACTTGGCAAAATCATGGCGACCGGGGGGAGGGGGGACATTAGCAACTTGACATGATAATTTTCAATCAGACAAATGAGGTATTAATGAGACACATCATTTTACACTGATGAGCGTTTGACTGACGAGGTGACATGTTATAAATATGCACACAACTACTCACTGTTCATAAATCATGCCACCAATATAACAATTCATAGTCAATGTTTAATATATACATACACTCAAAATTGTGAAGTTCAGTAATTTTTTTTATACTTTTATTCAGCAAAATGGCATTAAATTGATCAAAAGTGACAGTAAAGACTTTTACAATGTTACAAAATATTATATTTCAAATTAAGACTCTTCTGAACTTTATATACATTAACTTTATATACTTTATTATTTAAAATGACATAGTATCTCTTTAAAATAATCTCTTTGAAAGAAGCCTTCGTAGAACTGAACACATGCATATGGTCTTTATTTGTGATAATGCTGGATAACCATCATGGTATGGATCTCATTAAAATAGGTGTGCGGGTCAGGCTTTGAGAGACAGTGAGATGTCAATCAAAAGTTAACATCTTGAAGAACTGGATATTCTGTTCTCCACATGTCAAAACATACAAGATGGAATTAGTCTTCCTCCAAAAAATGGTTCTTTTATATCTGAACACCAAAATCTCAATCAAGACTTCACTTCAAGCACTGTGCTGTAACACTAACAAGGTTCTCTCAAAGCACTTCAGTAATTTATGACTAGAAATTTAATTTACACCTTTAATTTTGGCATTAGCTGATGCATGAGGTGCATTTGTCGCTTCACACATTCTCAACATTCATGCTTGTCTTACCGTCCTATACTCACCTTCATGCACTCACCCCTCTCTCTCTCTCTCTCTCTCTCTCTCTCTCTCTCTCTCTTGCACTTTCTGAATTGGATAACGTAGCAACAAAACTGAAGTCTACAGCTGCTAAAGAGATAGTTCACAAACATTTTCTGTGGAATGTTTAGAAGATGTCTCAGTGATTATTTGACCAGATAATGGAGGGAAGCTGGCCACCCAACATTCTTAAGTCTTGAGGATGTGCCACCTATGATCACATGGTTAAATAAACAATTATAAACAATAATTTTAAAGTATACACATGAAGATTTCTATAAACCTGTATCATGTCTATTCAAGTTTGGTGCAGTGTGTATTGGCCTTTTAAGTGACCATTGCATGTATCCTACAGTATGATAATGAACTTTTTAAAGAGTCTATAGACAAAGGCTGTACCCACCATAGAAATTTGACAGTGATGTATCTCATCAACATTTAGATTTTTAGTCAACTGATATGGGCTTTTCAGAATAGATAATTCTTTAAGTATTAAATTCGGTCCCCCCAATCCTGAATATGAGTTTTCAGCTTTAGTACACACTCTTCTGAGAGCTTATATGAAAATGTACTGGGACAAAACACACAAGATCTTAAAGATTCATGCCAGATTCAGACCTCATACACTTTCTTTGTAGTTGTTCTGTTTGATCGTGGTGATGAGCTAAATTGCTCTAGTTTGTGCAGTGGTGAGCCTTCAGTTCATATACTGTACCTCTTTAACTATCCCTCTGTGCATTTGTGTGCATGTGAGTGTGTGTATCTCTGTGTGTGCATGTCTGATACCTCTGCGCACGGGCCTGAGGGATTTTATTCTGTCAGGTCTCAAACAACACTATGGGAAATGCGATATGCTAGGACCTGCTTATGAACTGAAGCTGATAACAGGCGTTCAAAAGTATTTGTGTGTGTGAGAGAGACAGAGGGAGTCCTAACGGGGCTGAGTTTTAAATAAATTAAGGTTTGTTTTATCCACATCAAACAAGCTTTTATCTGTAAAAGGCGCCATAATTACAACTCAGTGTGGAGTAAAATGTACCATGATTTTGACTAATTAATTTACAGCTTGAAGTAATTAAGTGCAAACACTAAGTTTGAGCTTAAAGACCAGGATTTAAAAAAGGTAATACATAAAATATATTTGTGATTATTCCACATGCACTAGGTAGCTTGCAGTTATTTTTGACTGACTTTAAACTGCAAAAAGGAACATGAAGCACTACAGTGTTGATTAAAACTGATGCTCCAACATGAAAACGAGTCACTCATGAAGAAATTAAAGAACTATCTATGTCTCTCTCCCTCTTTCTCTCTTTTTCTCTGTCAGTTAGAGGTTGGTGCTCCTCTAATCAGCTGTCATCAGTGTAAATGTGAGCCGACTGCTCTTGGCCACTGAGGACATCAGGCAGCTCTCTGCTGTCAACTCCCATTAGCCCTCACTAGCGTCATAGCAGACTTCTGCCCCATTAGCAGCATGGCAATATACATTATACATACCATAGCCTAAAAAAGGTGTTATGAAACATTTGTTTGGCCAGAAATACAGCCATCTGTGGCATAGACGTTTGAAAAAACAAAGCACAGATGCGGAAGGAACATCCTCCCAACTTTTCAGTGAGTATGTTTATGATTACACTTAATAACCTTACAACATGTAAGCTCATGTAAACAACCTAAACTGTGTTCTTTTATCAGGTAAAAGAAGCATTGCCCACTAATCAAATTTTGCTCTCCTTTGCAGACATTTTGGTGGGTTATTCAAGTCTTGTGTGCATATGTGTTTATGTTTTTGATTCAAAACCAGAAAAACATGTCAATTTCAAAACTAATTTTGACTTATGTTGACAGGATTTTTATAATGAGCTGATTTTCGACATGTAAACACACTCGATATGATTAAAGGCTTAATTTCATACACAGGCAAAACCAGATTGAATATGCAATGTTTTTTCTTTTTTCTGTTTTGACTTAAAAAGAGAAAATCTGTGAAATTCTGAAAATGTGTTAAATGAAGAAGAGAGTACTACAGTCTAATTGGTAGCTCAATCAATTTATCAAAAATACAAAAAAAAAAAGTGTAGGAAAAAAGTGTAGGAAAAGAAATTATGAATTGGTATTCAAATTCTGCAGAAAACTTTATGGACAGTTAACAAGGTTTTTGGCGACCGAATGATGGAGATCTGTGTTTTGTTCATCATTGGAACAGCCGCATCTGAGGCAGTAAAGTAATAGCATCATGTTTTCATCAGTTTGCAGGTTATAAAGTTTATTGTAGCTATATGGGCACTCAGTTTCTCTTGTTGTTTAACATATTTGGCCAAAATCTCACAATATAAAATATGAACCGCTACGCACAAGATATTTGAAACATACAAAAGTGTGTTGGCTACAACTGGACAGCAAATGCTAAGACTCTTCTCTGCTCTTTAAACACCCAAAAACAGTATCCTTTATAGACAGTGTTTCTTGAGTAAAGGAAACGCTGAACTTGTTCAAACATCAGTTCTTGATTTGCCCTTGCATTGCTAAGAAGTAGACGCTTGTCTTCAAATTGCACGTCATGGCACTTGATTCTGAATGGATGCAGGGTGGAGTTATGAGGTTTGACAGACAGTTTGAGGACCCTGTGGTATTACAAGGTTTAGTCACAAGCATTTTGAATGCTTTTCTTTGGTTAATTATTTGTAAAACCCACAAACAAACATAATAATGACCAACAGCACTGATTTAAAATAATAATAATGAAATATAATAGAGATAAGGAAGTTTGTGTTAATTTTCCACAGCACACCTGACAACCTGACACGGCACACTAGTGTGCCACGGCACAGTGGTTGGGAAACACTGCCCTAATCTGCACTATAGGGGAAAGTGTGAAGGGATTGGCTGGGGGGTGGTCATCTCACCCTTTGGCTTCATATCTGAGGAGCTTCACATGTGACCAACTGCAGAGGGGGGTCCTTTCAATATTAATGCAGCAACAGAAGGTTTTAACTTCAGCCTCAGACAGAGAGTGAGAGAGAGCTGACAGGTCTGTGCCGATGGCTGGTATTGAACATATGTGCACCTGCATGTGTTAATGCCTGTGACCCAACTGGGACCAGTTAACACGATTTTATCCACAGAGGCAAAACTCATTCTAAACGTAAAGCAGCATTACAACAGCATGTGGAAAATTACTTTGGATAGTTTGACGATGTAAAATGGGAAATCCTTGTAATTTTCCATCCCCGGGGAAGAAAAAAAAACAAAAAAACAATCCAACCTGCTAAGTTCACTAACCAAGTATTTTTGTGTTCTGATTGCCATTTGAAAAGGCCAAAAATTAAAGTGACTAACCACATGGACCAAATCTGGACAAATCATGGAATTAATTTATACACATCTGTTGTGAATTCAACATAAACCAAATAACTCTTGATAAACAACATGAAGCAATATTAGAAATGAGGCTATTTTTGTTTGTTAGTTTTTTAACAGACGTTCCTCATCCTCTTAAATATGTGAATTCCTTTGAGTTTCGACCTTTGCTGGACCACATTTATGAGATCGTAGTGTCCATCAGGTCTGCCATGCCTGTTAGACTGGTCACGCTGAACAAAATGAGCTTTGCCAAACACTGCAGACCACACACACACAGACACACACACATACAAAAGCTGTTATTGCTTAGCACAGCTTGCAGACTTTCAATTACTCCCATTACTAAGTGCTTTTATGGCTTTAATGTGCTTACTACCCACTGATGTGGCCGGTGAACATTAAGGATAAACATTATTTTATTCATAGCTCAATCATGTTTAAATGTGGGCATGATTTTTGTCTGTCTTCATGGCAAAGTACCTTTCATGTTACATTGTAAAAATACCATCAATCATCTGTTCATATAGACTGCCTAATAGAGGTTACCATAACTAAATATAAGCACCTGAGGTTTCCCTGAATACAAGATTCCCCAATGAGATCTTCTTGTCTCGGAAAAGAAGAAAGGCTGAAGAGATGAAGAGAAGGGCAAGTCTCACCTGTCTGTGATGAATTATTCAGTGAAACAGTGCTATGGTAAAGGAAATGCTTCAGGCTTGTTTAAGGTGACGTCCAACATGTTCCATCTGTGATAATCTGTCAGACATTCAGAAAATGAGCGCAAGTACAATTAACACACACACAAAGAAATGCACATATACAAACACACTCCATCTCACACTCTCTAAGCAGCATCTCAGAGAATTGTGTTACCATAGAGACAGAGGGATGAGCATTTTAATGAATAGTGCATGATGGGTGAAGAGTAAATACTGCTTAACGGGACCCATTCAGCACCTCAGTTCTAAAAGACTCCTGCTCTCAAATTTTATCCGTTATTATTATTTTCTTAGATTTATTATTCACATAGTTCAAGCAAACTTTGTAGTAATAAGCTAAAATAATAATAGGGTATATAGTTTTTCTGTGTATATGTTAGGCTAGCTAAGTGACATAATCTGTTAACTAAACATTAAGGATCCAGCTATTAACCTTTTTAATAATTGCGCAAATTATTATTAATTTATCTAGAAATTAACATTTTGTCATCTTTTACTCATTTGTTTGAAACCTGTATGAATGGTCTCTGCTGTTTTCCAATGAAAGTGAATTATGGCCACAGCTGTAAAATTTCATCTATTCCTCACACGATCACCATACAACTTATATATTTAAGTTATATGGAAAACTTTTTTCTTTTTTTTTCTTCTCACTCTCTCTCTTTTTGGAACCTGACAGCCCCTGGTTACTATTTACTTTTCATTGTATAGAAAAGAGCAGTTTGATCTTTTTTTTCTTTTTTTTCTTTTTTCTGTGGAACAAAAAAGGAGATGTTTTTAAAAAAGAAAGGGTAAATAATGACATAACTTTAATATCTGATGTGAACTCTCCCTTAAAGAGATGTGCTTTGCCATTAATTCAAATTTCCATAAAATACTGCATCAGAATTTTAAATAAGAAGCTACAAATCTCTCCATATTCAAAGAGTCTTTCCCAGAAGTCATTGGAAAGACAGTTAGATATTGAATGTCCTCTAAAATAGGATCTGTGTAGCCCTGAAATGTCTCCAACCATAAGTGCAGCAGCCTTGGCCAGATATGATGCCAGAACACCCCTAAAAATAAAGATAATCACAGTCCTGACTCGCAGAAAACTTTCACACTCAGGCCGTGGTCCAATCACTATCACCCTGCAGTGGCCTTGCGGATCATATTGCAAAAATTGCTTGGACAGTTGATGATTGTTCTGTATCTGCTACTAATACATAAGTGATTTCTTTTTTAAAATCTCACATGAGCACAAAAATATGCTGCCATGACCATCTTGTCAGGCAGAAACGTCCCTGTCTAAATAACTATCAGTCACAATCGTAGGATAGCAAGGGAGAAATGTATGTTGGAGGATTGGAATACAACTCGAGCAAAATGCTTGACAGTCAGAACATAGCAATCTGTCTGCTATATTTATACCTATTTTACACCACCGCTGAAACAACATTAATAACAATGTTTGGAATAATGTCCTCTGAGGCCAATTTACACAGTATATCTCTATAACATTATCTTGAGCTTGATCTTACTCACTCGGAGGGAAAAAAATATTGAGCTAGCAAAACTGGTCCAATCTTGCTGAACAAACTTCTGAATGTTTGGCACAAGAGGATTCATGGTCCATCAACTCTCACATGTCCAGATGACCCTAAGAACATCCATCTGGTCAGGAACTATTCAAAACGTCTCCTCACCTTCCTCTAAGGATCATGTGTGCTCTATAGGCCACATGTTTTTCTTCTAACACATACAAATGCACCGATAGCTCTGTGCAACTTGTCTTACATTAAGCTTCAAGCGATTCAGAATTTCGCAAGTAAAAAGGTGTTTTTAACAACACGGGCCTGCTTTTGTGCAGGCAGAGAGTTCATGCTAACTTTAAGGGCTGGCAAACTGTCAAGTTATTTCAACCTTTCAGTCATCTACGTTCCTGTGTTCATTAATGCTCCAGAGCACATTCTTGGTGAAGGTGAAGGTATTTACAGCCTGGGAAATAATGGACATGACAGTCAGTCTCAAATAATACTGAAATTTGAGAATTTGAGAGCAACAGGACTGTGTCATCACAAAATTCTCACCTGCCATCTTCATAGTCCTGTTATTTTGACGGGTTTCCTATTGCACTCAAGTCCTTTATCACCTTCTCTTCCTCACTGGGCTCGATTTCCTTTGGATTTTGGCCTCTACGACCCCTGCTTCAATGACCATGTCTGGAAAAACAGAAAATGAGAGTATGAAAAGATGCTAACTACGCTAATCTGTCATTATTTAATGACTTTCATGTTTAAAAATGTATGTTTTATAAGTTTCATAATATAAGTTTCATGTTTTGAACTTATCATCTTCTCTACTGTAGTTTTCTCATTTAGCCTTACAAATATTCAAATGCGGACCAAATGCCACAAAAATTACTTTAAATATTCGAATTTCTTGATTAAGTGTCTGTTTTTGTTTAAGTTATTGAGGTTGACAGCCTGGATTACTATTCACTTTCAATCTAGGGTGAACTATTTCTTTAAACTGAGGAATACCTCAGTCATTTCAGATCATCAGACAAGAGCCAAATAAAAATGGGATACTGTAATAATGAATTAAGTGTTTTAATATAGGGCCCTATGAATTCCGCTTGCTGTGTTTTCAGCCTCTGTCGCCTCAATAAATGAATAGGGCCTACATGAACATAATCGCCAGAGCTGCTCTGAGAGTCAATTCATAAGCATTTTACCATTTTTTTTTTTTTTTTTTTTTTTTTGAGAAAACTGTTGTCATATCATATAAAAACAGAATCTTAAAGGTCTTTACTGCAACCAGTCAAAATAAAAGTTTGGTTTAACTTGAAGAAACTGTGACAGAAATATATTACTTATGAAATGATAGTACTACTACTACTAATAAAATTATTAAGCATAATTTTTTAAAGGAACATGTTACAGAAAAATGTAAATACAAAAAAAAAATTAACAATAAAAAAGTTTTTTTTTATTTTTTTTTTATAAAATCAATACATTAGAGATGCTTTTGATGAAACCATTAAAATTGAATCCAGAAAATTTATGAAAAACAGAATTTGATTTATCTATCTATCTATTTTTTATTTTTTATTTTTTTTACTGAATTTGGGGGGAAAAAACATTGGGCCTTAAAAGCTTAATTTTTGCTAAACTTTTAATAAATTGCTGTTAAATTGTGTAAGTTTCATGATTTCAATTAATTAGACATGTGCTTTTTGATTAAGAAAATTTAATTTAACCATTAAAACAGTCTAGAAAATGAAAATAAAAAAATGTAATTTGGAAAAAAAATAAAACTGAATTTGGGAAAAAATAAACCAGATTTCATAGGGCCCTATAAAAGGTAGAAAGGTTTCTGAACTCCTGTTTTAGAGCATTTCTATCACTGAAATCTCTAAAAAGCTTAACATTAGACCACATCTGCCAAAATATTTGAGGCTAATACTCATGCTTCTAAATGCTGGGTGTTATTCTATACAGACTAAACACACCATATGATTTGAAAGCGAGCAGCAAACGAGCTTCCTTTTCATAGTCACTTGGCTGTCCACTCATTTCCTCCACCATATGGAGAACTTCCTTTCACCAAACTACACTGGCTAGCAAATATTAGTGGAGCGAAGGTTTGTCAATGGCTTCCACTGACCACAAAGGATGTGCCCCCTGAACTTTGCCCTTGCACTGTCAATCATAGTGTCTGGTTTGTGTTTCCATGGTTGCTCAAGTTGATGCGTGACCCCGGAAGGATTAATGAGAAAACAGGGTTTGGTTTCAAGCTTCAGGGAATCGGTTTCTGTTTAAAAGTGCACCTTTTGTTGGTGGAGTTTGTTCCCTGTTGGCAAAGTAAGGTTGAAGAGTACAAAGTGAGACTGATTAGATGAGACGGGAGAGATGAGACAGAAATATGATCATTGCCTTTCACTTGGAGGGAAACACGGGTTTAATGCTTTTAAATCCCAAGCACATGTGTGGTAGAAGACATCATGTCGCAACGGGACCTCGGTCAGAATCAATCAACTTCACCGACTTTTCTCATGACATGCAAGCCCACACACCCAAAGACATAGATCATATATCCGTGATTCCCAAAAGAACCTCGTCTTGACTCTAGTTATGCTGTCTCTTCATAAGCTAGACCATGTAACTTAATTCAAGATGATCAACGATAGGTAATCAAGTGTTATTTATTTGTTATCTTTATTTGCATGTTAACACATGGAAACCATACACTTAGCTCCAATGGCGAAAAGCAGTCACATCTTTCATGCTGGACAGCTAGAAATACTGTGCCATTTCGATTCTCTTTGATGTCCCTTTAGTGTGTCTCGCTCATGAAGATTTGATTTCATTGACCTCTGCAGTCTTACAGTTCATGTCCACCAGTCTTCAAAAGAGTGACAACTTCACAGCACTTGACCGCAACCTCTATCTTGTTATGTCGTTTGAGGCACATCCAGAGCAGAGGAGTCAAAAGTCAAGTACAGCCAAAAATAATCTGTTTATGGGAATCTCAAAGATGTGCTCAATGTTTATCCCCATAGCTAAACTCTTTGAAATTCCTGAGAGCTAACGACATAACACAGTACAACTTTATAGAGGAAGGCAGTAGATGTGGCAACACTGAATGCTGTTTTTCATTGTTAGCAAATGGCTTCACTATCTCATGTATTTAAACTATTCAGTTAGCACAAATTATATTATATATCTGCTAAAAATTAAATTAATTATCTTTTTTTTTTTTTTGCATTGACATATTTCACAATTGTTTTATTAAAATCAACATAAAGACATTAGTGCAGCAAAGGCTACTGTGAATCTTTATTATAGGAATAATAAAACAATATCTTTATAAATTATTACTTGATTTTGTTTATGCATTATAGTAATGTTTTTTTTTTTCAAAAAATAAATATTTCATTATATATTTATGCAAAAAATAATACAATAAAAAATAAAATGGATTATCATTTTTGCATTGTGACATTTTCACAATTGTTTTATTAAAATCAACTTAAAGACATTAGTGCAGCAAAGGCTACCATTTATCTTTACCATATAGTTTTTTATAGCAATTTTTTCTTTGGATTTTGGGGTGAAATATGACCATGTCATATTAATTTGCATCATATGCATTAAGGCCTGTTCATACCAAGGACGATAATGATAAAGTTTTCAAAAATGTTTTACATTTTAAAAAATACTCCACACCACAACAATACAGAGGAGCAATATATTTGAAATAACTTTAAGAGCATTTTTTTTCCAGCTGATAAACAATGAAAACAATGACAGCCAATCACAATCCACCTGGCTTAAAGAGCTGGAGCATTAAAAGCGGCAAACGACATACTGCAGTGAGTGCTTATAATAAACAATGATATTGGTGTGATAATATAGTTATCGTTGTAGATATCTTTATCTGTGAGCTAGCCTTTAAATTTCACATTCTCTTAAAATGCAGACTGTGATGTTCAGTAGTGCATTCCCTCGTATACCTCACACCAACCACCAAAGTCAGTTCTTCAGTCTCTTTGTGTTGACAATCAGTACAATCTTCACACCTTCCCATCTAAAATCTTATTTTCCACCAAATGGGTCTCACATGTTTCTGCTGATCTTTGACACTGCACTGCCTTCGCTTGTGATTGCATTGGCCTCCGTCGCTTGTTTGCGTAAAGTCTCAGGTTTGGATTCTTGCTGTACCTACCAAGAGGGGAGAGAGAAACAATAAGAGAAGTTTGCAGATAGAATGGATTTGTTGCTCTCTGGGGAGGACAGGGTAGACATCCACTGATCACAACTGACATCACCTTTCACAGAGGAACAAGATTGTTTGCTGCAAGGTTAAATGGAATTCTTAAACAAACGTCCAGACCGATCTGAAACCCCAGAGGGCAATGTGAGGGTCATGAGTTACACCCCTTACACACATTCACAGTACTGATGGATCATGTAAACAAATTAGATACAAGTTGACTGAATTTGATGAACTTTAGTTGTAGCGCCAGTTTCCCTATCCAGAGACTAGTAACTGTTTTCTACAAACAGTGAGCTCTACATTTATGCTTTTACATTTAGGTTTTTGGTTAATCTGTGTTGAAGAAATCCAAAACCGCCTTCTGGTGCCACTTTCTTAGTACATTTTTACTAGCCACATAAACCTAAGGGGCCAAAGGCAACAGCTCAAAGTTTGTCCTTCCTCCCCAGTGGGCTTTAAACTGGCTCCTCACACTGATTTTTAGGGCCAGAGGAAATGGGTTTCAGCAAAACAGCACATCCAAAGGGAAGTGATTAATCTCAAGCGTCTCTTCCACAGCACATCCTGCTGAGCTGACATCCTTCGAGAGGCTCCGTCACTCCTGAGAGGTAAGCAGCACACCATTAAAATCACTATAGGAATCTCACTTGTATCTAATGACCTATGTTTACAAGTTAAAAGCTCTTCCTTCTCAATACATGACTGAGACACATGTTTTTGACCACATGAATTTCTTATATCTGCCTTAAAGTATTCAGCAGATGGTTGAAATTCTCAAAACCTGGGTAGGGTAAAGTAAAGTAAAGTACAAATATTTAAGGGTTGCTATTACATCATCAAGAATCATTATTAAGAATGAGAATTATACAAAATAAAAATTAGAAAGTAAAATGTTTAGATGCATTACAGAGAATAATTTCTTCTTTTTTTTCTTTTTGACCTTTTTTCCTCTGTGTGATGCATGCTAAAACTGTAATATGCTGAGAATGTAAAGCTCAGTTCATAAAAAATCCATAAGAAATCAGAACAGCCAATGACAGAGCAAGTGGAAGACAAATGTTACTATAACATTTACACAAGTTATTTGTAACCCCAATCATCTTCCCCCACAAGCAGAGGGATACTGTAGATGATAGGTCTGCCCGTTATTGCATGTACAGCCATTCTCCATCAAGACTAATCCTGTCAATGACAAGATAATACTCTTGCTTTCAGCCCCATGAGTGAAGATTCGGATATTACTTTTTAATCAAATCACGGTCTTATACACGACAGGCAGTAAATCTGACTTAACAATAATGTCCTGTTTCAGGAAAGAGGTACTGAAAATCATCTGTATGTTTTTTTTTTTTTTTTTTTTTTGCTGCAGTACAAATGCCTGGACTGTGTAAGTGAATAGAGTTTTAAAGAAAGAAACAGAATTTGGCTGCTGTCCACCAACCAAGCCTCCTCCGATTTCCCCAAAGCAAGTACGACTCTGTGTATGGTTTGTTTTGAAATGCATTAGAAATATAAATTCTGAAATTACAATGAAGAATTATAGGTTAATAACCTAAAAAGATATATTATAATGGATGATTGCAGGCTAATAATCCAAAAACATGACAAGCAGAAAATGAGCGGATGTGTTCAACCTACAAAAACAAAACGTTGCTCTGCTATGCATTTCTCCACACAAAATGTAGCCACGCTGTCTCAATTTGATTGTGGAATGTTTGGCTAACCTGTCAACATGTCAGTTTTCAAAAAATTCTGATGGAGCAGCCCGAAATGTTTTGACACGTCCCAAATACCTATATAGAAAAATAAATACATACATGTTCTCAGTATCTCAATCTCTTTTGTGTTTGAACAGCATTTGTGTATGCAGTGTCTTCTCTGGGTCACTGAAGGCATGTCTGTATTGACCTTGGCTGTCAGAATGTCTCTCACCTTGTGTTGATAAGGGAATAAAAGTGTGCGAACTGAGGCATGTCACAGGGGAAATTCGGCGATAATTACTGTTTGGGAGTAATACGGCCCAGCTTTAATTCCATTTCACATCAAATAACAAGCAAGCGAAGCGTAAGGGGTGGATGGGAGCAGACAGCGTGTTCGGCACGGTGAAGGTCTCCTTGTGGTCCCCTGCCACCAGGAAGGACGTGTGTGGTGTGATTGGAGGAGCCTGAGAGTAGAAACCAATCAGCAGCTCATCAGGTCCTTTATCAATCTCATTCTGTCAGTTTCTCTCTGTGTGTGTCTCTCTGTCCATCACCTTTTTCCATCCTTGCAGATTTAACTACTACACAGGGATGAGGCCCTAACACTATTAAATATTGGTGTGTAGCTTATCCCATACTTTTATCAATTGTGCCACAGACTTGAATGACACCTCAAATGTGTATTTTGTTTATGAAATGGTTGGTTCTACTTTTTTTAGCATGCTGCTGAAAAAAGGTACAATAGCTGTCACTGGAATGGTACCCTTTTCTAAAGGTCCTTATATATACCATTTAGTCTGTAATTTGTGCATATTAAGTACCTTTAAGGTACAAATATCCACCCTTCAGGGGTAAATAAGGTTTACCTTTTGAAAATGTACCATCCAAGTGACAGCTTTTGGACTCCAAAATGAAAATATAGCAACACTATTTTCTCAGAAAGTGTAGAATCTAATCTATCGCTGTATTTTTACATATAAAATATGTCAATATTTTGTGACTTTTACCATTGTGAGAATTGAGAGTATAGTATATATAAACAGATAAGACCACAAAAACAGATACTTGAACAAACATACTGTATATACTGTATGTACATCTACAATCTCAAAATTTTTTCATGGGATTTATATATATATATTTTTTTATGAACTTCAGAACTCCAACTGCAATTGTCCATAACACCATACCAATATACACTACATGGCCAAAAATATGTGGACTCCCCCTTCAAAATTGACTTGGCCCCTTAATTCCAGAGAACACAAATTTTAATGCACCCACATACAATAACATTCTAGACAACTTTGTGGCAACAGTTTTGTTCCAGCGTAACAATTTGCACAAAGCAAGGTCCATAAAAATTGGTTTACCGAGATGTGTGGATTCTTGACTTAACATAATTTAACACAAATGTAGACTCTGATCCAGGTCACAATGCCCAACATCACTGAATGGAAGCAAATCACTGCAGCTATGTTCATTTGTCTAGTTTAAAGTCGTTCTAGTAGTGTGAAAGACATTAAACAATGTGGATTTCATACTAAACAACAAGCACATATGAGTTTGATGTTCATATAGTTTAAATGTGCTGACAAATGTCCTAGGAGCTATTATAATCATTGTTTCAATACTACTGCTTAATAATAAGATGAAAGTAATATGAAAGTATTTTTGTTTCATTTGTATTGTAAACATTGTGTAATAATTTTCATTTTATCCAGTACATGAAATCTTCTGTGCATATAAGCTATGGATTGAGCATGCCATGACATAATGTAAATTTCCGAAAAATGCTGCTTAAAAAAAAAAAAACACAACAACAAAGAAATATTTATGTTTTGGAAATTTAGAGAACAGAAATGTAGTCGACACAATTAATAAGATTCTTTAGATGCTACAAAATTTGTCTCATTAAAGACAGTCTACACATGATTACTTAAAGAAAAAGACTGTAAAAAGTCAACTTTGTTCATTGCATTGTAATTATTACCCACTTAAGAGCTCACTACATTTGTGATATAGTTTTATCATACTTTCACCTGCATCTTCTTCAGCCATCTTCTTAATCTTTATGACTCAAACAAATGCAGACACTTTGTCTAAAACAAAGCGAAAGGAGGGTCCCAATGTCTAAGAGCCACTCTCACTACTGCAGCACGCCATAGAGATAATCAGCTAGGGACGCCTTTGTTCCTCACGAGCGATGGGGGTATTTGACTTAGCATTTTTTGATGGCACGCATAGATTTGAATCTAAATAGCAATGCCATGTACACAATTTATAGCATAACATCTACAGTAGCTATGCCTATCTGAATCATGTTCATGGATACCGACAATGCCTGAAACTCATTAAAAAAACCTGAAAGAACATTCTGGATGATGCAATCAAACTTGGATATGTCAGTGTACAGAGTATATATGTACTCTATTTAATACACCTACACAAGAGAAATGCAAACATCACAGTGAGCAGGACACATGATTTACCCTAAAATAAAAAAATTAAAAAACAATACTGTGGAATTACCAGAAGGGATTGATATCTTTCCCGGTTTGTGTGTGCTGTCCTGCATTGCGTGAGTGGATGTCTGTTATTGTTGCTTTTTCAAAGCAGTCAACAGGCAGCAGAGGATAACTATGTTTTGATTACATGAGGCTGATATTGTTGCGAAGAGAGAAGTCGGAAAAGAGTCACGCTATAGGTTATCCTCTCATCTCGTCTAAGCGTGATTGGTTCACTCGCCCAGATTCAATAACATCATGCTATCTGTGCTCATGAAGTTCTTTACATCTAGCTGTACTTTGAGAGATTTTTGACTGTGGAAAATTTGAAGAAATGTTTTTTGTTTATTGTGCCAACTGTTGTATACATTTAAATTTTCTCTGCTTTTACATATTTATACTAACTGTGGGGTCCAAAGAAATAATAAAAAAATTAAGTTCTAAAAATTATTAATGTTAATTTCTAAAGGTATGTAAATTAACATTAATGTATTACAAACATTAATGTGTTTTATTTTTATAATATTTATTACATTAACAGATGCAATAAATTAAATATATATACATTTAAATTAAAGAAGCATGAGGAAGAATTGCATTTCATTTTTCCTTGCTCCCACTGAATCTCACAAGATGTTCTTTTGGAACACTGTTGAATAACAATCATCAGGTTTTGTGAAAACTTTTGACTTAATACACTAGTGAAAAAATCTATTTGGACAATGAAACATTCAAAGTCAAGTCCTATTGTGTCTGGATCATGTCTGTTAACCAATCCAAAATGAAATGATATTTGCATAAACAATCAAAAGTCGTAGAATATAGGCATGTCATATTCAATCAGCGCTGACAGCAGGCTCTGTTTAATTAATGCTAGGAACATAAATGGTTTTTTTTTTTTTTTTTTTTTTTTTTTTTTGGGTGGTGAACTTTTAATACCCTTTTTTCTCTCGGCTAGTTAAATTAGTGCCAAGGTTAAGTCTAAAAAATAAGAGATTGATATGCTCTGGGTTTTGTGATTTCCCCTTAAGTGCGCTAGCTTTCAGCTGCCTCTTTGAAATGCTTTGTAAACACAGTCTGCAAACCATTGGAGAACATGTTTCTCCTTCATCATCCAAATGAGGAAAGATTTCTCCACTTAAATGCAGGCAGCACATATAACCAGAGGTATCACTGCTGAGATGGTATCGCAACAAAAGATTAAAAGTCAAGTGGATCTCTCTTGTTCTCATCAAGAGCTATGACAACTAATGAGACCAAAACAAGTTACAATCTCAGACGGTCATCGAAATTAGCAGCACAAATCAGAACTCAGAATACTGATGAGAGAGAGAAAAGGTTCAAACGTTTGTCTGGATTGCATAGCCCTGATATCATGTTGGTAGATGCCATAACTTCACCATTTGGTTTAAAACAGCATCTTTCTCCATTGACAGCCATTCAAAATGAGCTCTGACAGAAGACAATTGTTTACAAGTAAAATATATTGCTAATATTTTACTACACCTTTAGAAACAAAGGCTGTCACTGGGACGGTAAGCTTTCAGAAGGTACTAATATGAAGCATTTTAGTACTAATAGGTGCACTTTAGGTTATATTGAGTAACTAATATGCAACATATAGGGGTAAATAAAATGTACCTTTTGAAATGGTACCACCCCAGGGACAGCTTGTGTATAGTGTTTACTACAGCTCAGAATTGTCGCAATCAGCAATATCATGATGTAATTTTCCTACTGTTCCAAAATGACGTCACATGATTTAACAGCTCAGGTGATTGGTTCAAAAAGTGCTGTGGTCTCTTGAGCAAAGATGACAGATTTCAAATCATCTACTTCCAAGTAACTGCCACTGAGATTAATGGGAATGCTAATGGATAGCTTTCTTCAGGTATCGCAGATCTCTTTGAGAAAAAAAAGGAGTGTATGAGAGAGCGATGGCAGTCCCCTGGACGTTTCGAACACATACGCCTTCTCAAGTTACTCATGAAGGGCATCAGAGAGACACCACAACATGCTCATCCCTTTCTCCTGCACATTCCTGATATGCAGAGCTCATAGAGCAGCACTGGGATCCGCTTTCAGCATCAAACAAGACTGCCAACGGGTCTGTCGTCAGTTGGACTTAGCTGCAGGGCTGGAGAAACTTGATCTTCAATGTACAGTATAGGCTGGGTCGAGGGGTACAAGAGTGGAGGAGAAAAGAAGAGAGTCCCTCTTTGAAACTCTAGGGAAAGAAGAGGAACTAAATGGAAAGCACCATTAAAAAGTTGAGGTTGTTAAAATTCTGAGTCACTAATTCCAGTGATGGTCGGTAAAAAGACAAAGTTACACACAGTGTTTTTCATCAATCTGAAGCTGTTGATCCCAGACAGAAACTCCATGCAGTCCTCATTTAGCAGTTAAAAGCTCAGCAATGGGATTCCCATTGAGGAAGTTCATTTAGGCATTGTGAAACACATCCTGTAGCTGTATTGGGATGCTAGAGTCAGTCCTTATCTGACAGATCGGCTTTGAAAAGGGATAGGGAAGTCGGCTCACCATCTGCAAGAGGCTCAGGTTTCATCACAACTTGTTGCCTGGTACTAAATAAACTCTGGCATGCTGTGTGGACACTCTATCCTTGTCCAAAGGACCGCTGACCCCAGTGAGGATCTTAACAGCCAGCACCCCTCCCTTCATGGGCCTAAGAGGAACAGATTTGCTGCTTTCTTCCCCCTTGAAGGTGGCCTCCACCCACCATTATGCTAACAAAAGTCACTGCTCTAACCAACTGATATCGCAGTGCTAATGAGGCAACCAGAAGAACCTGCTGCCCATCTTTATGGACAGACAGAGAGAAGGAGATACAGATGGATTGGCTACCAGTGAATGAGTTATTGTTCCTGCTGACTCTCTGACCACATGTCTGAAGCATGCGCACAGTTAAAATCGAACTACAGAGAAACAGAACTTTTAAAGAATATGTAAAGGTACTTGCTGTACTGCTCAGATCTGCACAAAGCAAATATCCCTAATGATTGAACAGTATTATCAACACTGACTGTGTAGCAAAGGACCTTTTTTGGGATTCCTCTACACCTAAATGACAAAAAAAAAAAAAAGTTGGGACAAATGGGATAAATACACAATCACACATATTCACAGATTACAGTTACCATACTGCAAGTTCTTTCTTATACTGATTTGCTAAAAAAAAAATGGCCATTGCAACACGTGACAAGGAATCTGAGAGAAAAGGTAAAGAGAGTTATTTTGTCTGTCGATAATTAGTATTGTTATTAACTAAAAATAAACTAAACTATTAAAAATGATTTTAGTTAATTAAAATAAATATGATATAAATAAAAAATGTTGCCTTTGTAGCTAACTGAAAAGAAGTTTAATTTCAATTTTTAAGTGCTAATACTACGTAAATTAAAATAAAAATAAAAGATAAATATAATATACAAAACTAGTAAATTAAAAAAAGCACATGAAACCTGAAAATAGAGAAATAAAAGCCTATTATAAGCCAAAATATTAATAAATACTCTAACAGTTTATAAATAATTCTAAAATAACACTGTGATGATGACCTCATACAAACAACTGCACATTTTCGGCAAAATAAGTTGGTACGTGTGAAACAACTTAAAAACTTAAAAATACATTTAATTTATTCAAATGCAATTAGGCAAAAATATATATATATACAAATATTAAATAATAAAATAAAGCTTTTTTTAAGTGTAAAGAATAGCGAAAAATGTACACTTCTATATGTTATGCTTGCACATGGTTGGATTTGTGTGAACGCACCAAGCACTGCACAACATCCCTCCTCACTTTCATCAGCAATATGTTCATTCAAACATGAAAAGTCACATCAATTATTTAAAGTTTACAGAATTCAAGGAGACCCACAAGAATCAATTTTTTTTCTTCATATAGCAGCAACAACCTCCACTGTCAAGTAGTGAGTTAGAAAACGTAAGTCCTGCAGCATGCCATGAATTTATCATCACAAAGCTGTGGAGTAATCGATTGCACATAGAATGGAGAAGATGAGACTAATGCAAGGTTCAGATTGAAGCCTGCCAACTGAGGCAGAAGGAGAGAAGAAGATGGTGGAAAAATCAATGACCCCCACCTTGCCCCTCACCCAGGTGACTGACTTCCCCCAGTAATGAACCAACCAAGCAAATGGATAAAAGAGGTGCTGCTCCGGTAGAGCGTCACCACAACTATAAGACAGACCATAACCTTTTTAGCTTGTTGCTATTTTGATTCACTAAATAATGTAGGTGTGTTATATGTAGCATTCGGCTTTATGCCACGACAGTTACCAAAGGTTAAAAAGGAAGTGCAAGGGGCCAGAATACAGTATAAACACATATAATGGGCTCTTCTGACAAGCATCCACCTAGCAACAACCTAGAACATCTTACCAACCAGCTAACAATGTGCTGAAAACCCTTCAGACAGAAAATGAAAACATCTTTTTTGCTATTGTAACAGCAGATGAGAGTATGTGAAATGCTTTCTTTCAGAGGCTTTGAGATGGAAATAAAGATTTTAGTTTCCTAAAAATAATAATATATTTTTTCAAAAGCAAAAGCACTTAAAGTGTAAAAACATTGTTAACAGGTACTAGAGGACAATGTAGTGGAAATTATTAGTAGACACACATTTAATTCACCCATTCTAAGTTAGCACCGCAGGCATACACTTCCTTTTCTCTATTCTCTCCATCCAAACAAAATTTTCCCCCCGGCGCACTCTTCTTTCTCTCTCTTTCCCAGGTCTGCGACCCGTCAGTCAGGCGAAGAGCTCTTGGCTCCTGTGCTCATTTAGATTTTAACAGCCCTAAGTTCCCCTGACAGCTGCTGCAATTGAAATGATACAGAAATAACAACAGCTGGGTGTTGCACACACACACTCTTGAGACAGCCTCACTATGGCCCATTCAACCACGTATCCATTTGCTTCAGGGTTTCATTAGTCCAGCAGGGACAATATTTATGTAAAAGCTCTCAGTTTACCAGGTTTACTGACAAAGAAGGCAGAATAATTCACTTCTTAGTTTCCAAAATCAGTTAGGACATCTATGCAAATCTATCTATTAATTTAGCCATTGTTCTTATGTCCATTATCCTTCAAACTTCAACACTTTTTAAACTTTTTCAAATTATTACATACAGCTATTATGTGTACAGTGATTTAACATTTTAATTATGAAAATTCATTAAAGTTTATCCATTTAAATTGCAATTCAGCAACCTGTTCATTATAAATGGTGAATGATTTGGAATTTAAAGTGCATCCTCTATTTGACTTTGAATGGCCCACAACCCTAAACACAAAAACAAGATTCATTAGTATAAACAAAATAAAACAATGAATCTAAGAGTTTGCATTTTTCCTCCCTGTTTGTGTGGTCTAATCTTGGGACACTTGGATGTTTGCAACATTACTGTTCACTTGTTTAACATCACAATGGGACAAGTACCTCAAGAGGATGTTTACATCCATTTATCACTCTACTGCAACAACAACCTTATTCAGTGGTTGCTAATCAAGGGAAAACAGTTCCAAAATGAAAAGGTTAATGATGTTATTTACTATCATCTTGGTTCCTCAGATAATTCCGACCCAAGAGTATACAGTAGATGTTTAGCGGATGCTATAGTTAACATTTATGCTGGCATCTGACATTCATGTAGTCCTTAAAATGATTCTTTATGGCAAGTTTATTCCAAAAAAACACATCATCTCTCATACTTGGCCTTTTCCCATCACATTGATCAGAGCCATAGGGGGTAACATTCTCACACACTTGAATGGAGTCATCTTCTCTTGATTAGCAACCAATGAATTGAGATGATTGTTCTGTATCTGCCTCATTTATCCACTGAAATCCATCTATGTCTAGAATATCCACGACAGATTCTTTTAGCAGATGCTGCAACATTGTGCCTCCCTTGTCTCTTACTTCATCCATCTATTCTCTGTCCTGTTGACAATACTTTTTCCGGCTGGCAACAAGTCATTTCTCTTCATTTCCCTACTGAACAGAACTTCACTCTAAGAATATTGACAAATGAGAACAAAACCTGGAACCGTTCCACCTGCTGTCCACTCTGGGCCCCCGCAAGCCCTCAAACTCCATGGTGGCATTCCGGGGTGGACCTAAGACAGACTCCTGAGGGGTGCCTTTGATTCACAGAAATGCCTCTTTTTGTTTCAGGAGAGAAAAGAGCAGGAAAACCTATGCAATTTCTCACCGAGTCTGAGG